>NW_020622492.1:9341120-9653034 GCF_003573695.1 Papaver somniferum | reverse complement strand
ATACAGATTGCTAAGCGAAATTTTGGGTGTGGTTGTTGTACCCCCTCTTTTTCACGTAGGATTTTGAACCTACTAATCCATGGCGGATCAATTGCCTAGCTTTCCTAGGTTTAGTCTCGACCAACAAGGTCTAATATACTGCGCGGGGCGAAAAACCCTAATTTTGCAAATTAATTGGGTTAGGATATTTTCATGAGTTATCACAAAATTGATTGAACTCTTCATAAATTTCTTTAACTTTATTGCCAGAGAGCAGTATGCTTTCCTGTTGAGTAATTTTATGCAAAGACCTTAACCTTGATACTTCGGGAAATTCATGCTACTCTGCTGCGAGTGAACATTAATTGTCATGTATATCAATATTAAGGGTTCAGCCGGGAAACATAGCACATAAAAGTGTTCAGTGAGTCTTATATTAATGAATAATATAGGCATGGCTCCGAAATTTACAGAACATCTGGGATTGTTGCTATATGCACCATTATGGGTAAATTTCATATGACTATATTGAATTACTCAATAAATGCGCCAATTAAGAGGTTGAACACTCATCACTATTACATGGATCTGTCTCTTTGCAGTGTGGCAGCATATTAAATGCGGGAAATTTATAACTTTAGACCTGAACTAAAAACCACCATCAAAAACTTCGTATTGTATTCCTTAATACTACGTCTAACTAGAGTATAATCATTTATAGCTTCGCAGTTCTGTTTTCAATATGCACGACTTGAAAGATACGATAGGGAATGAAACAGTTCAAGTCAAATATTACTAACCTCAAGTGGAAGGATGATGTCGTCGTTGTAGCTTCGTACGTCTTCACATTCTTCAAGTCTTCACGTAATACTTGTAATGTCTCATATCCTAATACTTTCAAGCTAACATATACGAAGTTGACTCTAGTACATAATCAAGCGACTCTTTAAATGAGTTTTGGTTCACTAAAATATGACAACCAAACTTGACATACCAACGCTTGGTGGGATCAACCGATCTATGCTCTAACAATCTCCCCCCCTTGTCAATTTTAGTGACAAAACTCTTACATCATATGGATAAACAAATTACAAGAATTCATTACACATACGCTTGATTCCCAAATTCAACATCACAATATTCTGTATACATTCAATCCTTTTAAATGCCACTATTGACATTATAATAACAAAGCTAATACTCCCCCTAAAGGTAAGATAGGTAGATTTTCA
Organism: Papaver somniferum; assembly: GCF_003573695.1. NCBI lineage: Eukaryota > Viridiplantae > Streptophyta > Magnoliopsida > Ranunculales > Papaveraceae > Papaver > Papaver somniferum. The sequence continues at coordinate 9,651,823 of NW_020622492.1, read as the reverse complement.
ATCCACACGTTTTTGTTATTTCCATTGTCATATGATATGCTACTCCCCCTTAGTCTATGCTTTTCTCTTTCGTTAGATAAAACGTTTAAGCACCATTGTCCTTTCCCTTAGTGATATCAATCACTATAAATCAATACAATATCACTTGTTTACTCCATATATTTCTCCCCCTTTTTGTCACAAAATGACAAATGTACGAGCAAATAAAAAAGCAAACTGAAAGGATCTTACAAGACTTGCAAAACCTATAAGAGTCAAGCACGAGGGTTCCACACACCATTTTTGATAACCAATATCAAAACCGAAACTACAAAGTTTTTTGTTTTGATATGTTACCAAGGAAACAATTTCCCGAAGCAATTTTCCCTAATAGTTTAGCAAACCAAAAATCGACTAAGCACCTTAGTTCCTTTGCTAAACCGATTGTACAATACAATCGCTTGTTCAATAAGACCAAAATAAAGATAACTCTATTTTTCTCATCAGGCTCTAATTATCCATATAACTTAGACCTTTCAATTTTAAACAAGACAAGTACTAGGTTAGTTAACTAGCATTTATTGTTAAGGCATTTGATTAGACTTGAATAACCGAAACCTCCACTTTGATAAGTCTAACTATGATCAGAATTAACTTAGTTTCTCTTATCCGGAATCGAATTGGACTAAACAATTCATCCCGAAAAACTCTTTTGTTAAGCCATAAAAAATTATGTCATGTGCACAGGGGTGCCCGTATCGTATGTATGTGGGTATTTAGTAGTATCTAGTAGGGTGTAATGGGTGGTTTAGATTAGCCCACGTGGATAGTTTATAATCGTCGGATATTGAGAGAGGGAGAGAGTGTGTGTGTGCCTAAGTTATATACCCTCATATCCTGTAATGAAACTCGAAGGAGAATATTTATGAATATAATAGCTTAGTTTAGCATTTAGGCTTGGTTCACTACGAATCAAGAGGTTACTTACTCAAATTATGATCCAAACCATGTTTTTGTACATCCAGGTACATAACAATTGGCATCAGAGCCGTTTCTTTCCGCACAAATTTATCTAATTTTTTTTTCATATCAATCTAGGGATTATTGGTATAGAGGTAAGACAAAAAATGAAGCTTATAACCATTTCCTTGATCTGCAGACCCAATATAGAGATCTATCCAACGAGGTATCTTCATGGAGTATTAATCGTGAGCTTTGGAGATTACAGAATGAAATCTCGTTCGCCAGGTTCAGGTGGGAATCCATTCAGGTACCACAATTCGAAGAACAATTCGTGAATAGAATTAGTAATACGGAAGCTACGAAGAAGGAAGAGGAGGTTTTCATTGAAGAATTGGTACCTGAATTCAGTGAAGATATTACTCTAAATTCTATTTCTGATGCTACTACAAATTCAATTTTAGATTCAGATCCAATTTCTGGATCTAAAACCAATTCAGATAAGGGTTTATATGGGTTTTCAAAATCAACATCAAACATTGAAGACTCTTCTATTTCAATTAGTGAATTCACGGTCTTTCCACCTGAAGAAACCAAATCAATTCCTACTGGTGTTGTTGCGGAAGTGGATTCTCTTGATTTGGAGTTAATTCCTCCATTTTTCTTCGATGAAAATGATGCTGATAATTCATCTGAGGCTGTGAGTTTTCAGTTTAAAGCAATTATTAAAGCTGAAGTGAATGATTTTGGAAGGACGGATCAGATCGAAATTGGTGGTTGTTTTTCAACTATTTTGAATTCATCTCATAACATATTTGATCCAGGAAAGTATCTTAAACTTATTAAGAGGTTTTTTTATTTGGCTGGTGTTTATGAGTTTCGTTTGGATTCAATTACTTCATGTTCTTTTGGCTATATGTTTGCTCAGTTTTAATGGCTGAATTTGATACAAATCATGTATATGAACTGAATTCTCAGAATGGGTATTAGTCAAATTCAAGATTTAGAGATCAAATTGTGTGTATGTTGTATGATGGTAGTATCTCTAGTGTCACCTGGCAGCCATTTGTTAAAATACTTCTAATGGATATTATCTGTTCTGAGCACAAAATTCATACTGATATAGTCTGACTTGCTGATTTTCGTTTGTTATTCGATCGTGGTAAGTGTGTTGTTGTTTCATCAATTGCTTATGGTAAATTCCTTTTTCAATTGACTCTTAGCATGAGGTATAATTCAGATTTGAGGATCCTCAATTAGATTGCTCTTTTACTTGTTCAATATGTTGATACTCATAGTTCTTGTGTGATTGGGTCCGTATTACTGGAAATATACAATGGGGATTTGGTTCTTGAGCTGCTACCAAGACATGGGTGTCCGTTTAAATTTCAGTTTCTGAATTCGTTGGGTCTTAGAGTTGTGAAGGTTGCTGAAATTGGTGGTGAGTGTAATTTGGTTGCTAACTTTTCAAAGAGAATTAGTTTTGACAAGGAACATACATGGCATGCTCAAGTGCTTGAAATGAAGGGAGCAGCAAAAATTTTCTTCCAACTAATATGTGATTTAGTTAAGGGGATTGCAGTTCATTTTTATTATAGAGGATCTGTTCTTACGCTGGTTTATAAGCTTGGGTACCAGACAAAATTTCAGTTTCTATGCCTGGTAATGTTTGTGTTGGTCGACAAGGGTGGCAGTGGTGTCGGTGGTACATCGTTCAGATACTATGTCAGGATTTGGCGTATGGATGATGCTAGTCAGCTGGTAAATGAACTGCTGCAACAAGATTTTATTCTCTGCTCTGTTTTGATAATTCAGGTGACAAGTAATAGTGAAGCTGGTATCGCAAAGGATTTATTTGTTCAACTACTTCGTAACAAAGCCTATATGCAAGCAACTGTATTATCTACCTAAGTGATTCGAATTTCAAATTTTTACTGCCATAAATTGCAGAGTCTCATTTCTCAATCAAAAGAAACTCAAAGTCCGAAAATGTTATTGTGGGTAGAGTATTTGAGCTGGAAATTCAAGTTGTTTTTAACTGGGTGGCGGCGTATGTTCTGTGAAGCTTGGATTTGTACTCATATTACTGCACATTTTGTTGCCAAGCTCATTTGTGCTTTTTTGGAAAGGCTTAATCAGTTTGAAGCTACTAATGGCTTTGCACTTATCCTCATTAAGTTTGCTCGCTGGATATTTGGTAGAGGCAAGTTGTTCACCAATCAGTACTTTTCTTTTGATGTTACTTCTGATATTATGTACCCATTTGGATGGCTCCATATGGTGTTGCCTAGTTTTAAATTTAAGATTCTGGAGAAGTTGGTTGATCACAAGAGAAATGGCTACTAAAACCTCAAGAACCTTGCACCAAACTGTGATGGACAGCTCAGTTGTGAAAAAGCGGGGGTCTAACAACAACACCCAATATTTCTCTTAGCAATCTGTATGGACAAACTCGAATATACTTTTAAGAGAATCAACAAGACTCAATCAATTAAAAGTACATCAACGAGTTTATATCTCTCTCTCTCTCTCTTGATTTGATTTCCTCAAACAGAATCTGCAAGCACTAATCAAATACAAGGAATAACTTGGATGGTACCAAAGACCAATATCCAAGGATCAATCAATGACAATCAACAACCAAAGGTTGGATTACTCTAATTGATGATCTAACGCACAACCTGTATTATTTAAATTATAAAGATAAAACAATATAATGCGGAAACTGAAATAACACAGACCCCAGAAATTTTATTAACAAGGAAACCGAAAATGCATAAAAACCCCGCGACCTAGTCCAGATTGAACACACATTGTATTAAGCTGCTACAGACACTATCCTACTCTAAGCTAACTTCGGACTGGACTGTAGTTGAACCCCAATCAGTCTCTCATTGATCCAAGGTACAGTTGTACTCCCTATGCCTCTGATACCAGCAGGATACTGCGCATTTGATTCCCTTAGATGATTTCACCCACAACTAAGAGTTGCTACGACCCAAAATTGCAGGCTTTGACAATAAACAAATCTGTCTCCTACAGACAAGTCTATCAAAGGATCAATCTGTCTCCCACAGAAAAACCCTAAAGTTTTTGTTCCGTCTTTTGATAATAATCAAGGTGAACAGGAACTAATTGATAATCCGGTCTTATATTCCCGAAGAACAGCCTAGATAAATCAATCACCTCACAATAATCTTAATCGTATGGTAGCGAAACAAGATGTTGCAGAATCACAAACAATGAGACGAAGATGTTTGTGACTACTTTTTATATCTTGCCTATCGGAGATATTAATCTCAAGCCAATCAATCTGATTATACTCGTATGATAGAAGATGCAAGACCAGATCACACAACTACGATAAAACTAGTATCGGTCTGACTTCACAATCCCAATGAAGTCTTTAAGTCGTTAACCTGGTTTTATAAGAAGAAAATCAAAGGTTAAAGGAGACACGACTCTAGCATGCAAACTAGTATCACACGTGAAGTGTGGGGATTAGTTTTGCAGAGTTGTTGTATGTCTCCTTATATAGTATTTGAAATCAGGGTTTCGCCTTGGTCACAAAGCAAATAATATCCACCGTTAGATGAAAACCTGATTTAGATTCAAGTTAATATTTCTCAACCGTTAGATTGAAAACTTAGCTTGCTATACACAAATGAAATGTACGCTTCTAGGTTTGTTAACCGTACCCAAACGTGTACATTGTTGGTTCAACAATAGTTAACCAAAAGGTTATCCATATGAGCATTTCATACCAACCATATTTTTCTTAACCATAACTAGTTCAAATGACTCAAGTGAACTAGTTAGAGAGTTCTTCAATTGCAAGGAAATCTTATGTACTACACAAGACACAATTGAATAAAAGATGATTTGATTCACTGGAATCGGTTCATGAACTTTATATCCACGGTTTTCAAATTCCATTCCTTAGTCTTTATAAGTTTAAGTTCAGGAATCATCTTCAGATATGTAACCTTATTAAGTTCGCACACTAGGTTCGCGGACTTAAGCAACCAGGCAGAGTTTACAAACTCCAGAAGAAAAACTCGGCAAAGACTTTCGGCCGGTTCGCGGACTGGGTTCGCGGACTGGTACTCACATAACAAGTTTGTCAACTCCAGCAGAATTTATCGGGATGAGAAGTTCGGAAGTTCGCGGACTGAGTTCGCGGACTTGGCAACAAGCCATTCTTCCGGTTTCTCTTGATCAACAAAGTTCGCAAACTTTGGTTCAAAGGATAGGAATTATACACATATGTGTTTCCACAACAATACTTATGTCCATCATTGGTTATGTAATATAAACTCTCATTCCAACCATTGAAAGATTCTTAGAGGATGTTATGTAGTTGTTACACTATTTTTCGTCAAAGCAATTTTCAAAATGATTGAAACATATCATGACTTACGTCACTAGGTAAAGATAAACATGATAGAAGTGAAACGCTTACCAACACATATTTTGAGATATAGATAGGCGAGGTATACTCGGCTCGAATTACCAAATGTGTATAATCTAAGTCTATATATAGCATACGACTTTTTTTTTCAAGAAGTAGGAGATAGAGTAGATAGACTTTTGAGTGACAGATAAATTCAAGTCTTCACATACCTTTTGTCGAGAAGTTCCACCAGTTCCTTGAGTAGATATTCTTCTTGTGAAGTCCTTGATCTCAACTACAATTTCTATCCTAGTCCGAGACTTAGCTATAGTAGACTAGAAATCAAGACTTATAGTTTTGATCACTAATATTGACAGACATGCTTGAGATAGGAATGCATGCGAGTTTGACCGAGCAATGCTCTAACAGAGACCAAGCAACCACCCCTAGTTCACTTAGTTTCCTCAATATGCCTGCGCCTTCCGACCTTGAGGGTCACGCACTGGTACAATTTCTTTTGATCATATTCCAAACAGCAAAGGAACAAGAAATATTTTTGGTAACGACTCTATTGATTCTTTAAGATAAAGATATATTAAGTCATACACAAAGGCTCTTCCGTGTAATCTAATAAACTACTTTTCCTAGTTAGATCAATCTATCCAATAACTACCAAAGTAGTTAAGTTTTGATTCACAATCAATCAGTATAGATCTCAAAGAGAAACTATAAAGCGATGCCGATCTTACGCAAGTGATCAATCGAATAAATCCGATTATAGTTGGATCCCAGCCGATCAAGGTTTGTGCACACAATAATATATGAGAACCAATAAGAAATCTTCTTCGTCTTCAAATCTTCTTTAACCTTCAAATAACCTGCACAACACCACTTGAATCTCTTGTGATAAATCACATACAGAATGAAGTCTGTTAATAATGGATTATCATAAGATGTCTTTAGATCTAACAACATTTATAAAGAACTCGTCGATACTTCGATCTAGTTTGAGTGAATCTTATATCAGAAGAGAAGATTCTCAAGAATAAACAAACTAGGTGCAATCAAAGTTTCAACAACCGTTAGCCAATCAAATCAATCGAAAACTAATAACACCCCAATTATCTAGTTTCCCACCAATGGTACTCGTAGAGCTTCTTGATCCCAAATAAGTCTTTGAATGAGCGCTGGTAAGAGATTTCACCTAATTAGGATACTTTCCTCTCCGAATAGACGGCTCCACCAGAAACAACAAGAAATGAAGTTTGCCTGGCTCTTAGGATAGTTTGATAGAAATGCAAACTTAGGTATTTATAGACCAAGGACGTTTGGACATCAAGGAATTTCCAAAACCGAAAATATTCTTAAGATTTGCAATGAATGGAAAAATTCGATTTTCCTAATTCCAATAAATGCTTGTCCAATATTTCTGAAATCTCTCAATAGAAAATCTCCAATTAGTAAATGCACATTACTAATTTTTATTCTCTAGAGATATGCATTTAGTTGCTGGTAATTAAAGCATATAAAACCAAAAACCTTAATTAAAAAATTCTCGATTTATTTCGGCACAAGATCTCCTTGAGTACTAAGGAATATCTTTGAACAATAAATGATAAGGGTTAATGTACGTGTTCAAAGTATGTTGACACTTTTCCGCTGTAAATCCTTATTTCATATTCACATGGATTTACATTATTGGAATCGGTCATACCACACTTTTAAAGAATTGGTTTCCCTGTATTCCAAGACAACTATGTGATTGATCAAATATCAAATTACATAAATGGGTTCAATCGGTTCTACCAATCATTAGGATCGGTTATACCTAATTATGGAAATACTTGTGATCGGTCACACCAGTCACTAGGATCGGTTACACCCGTTACAAGGATCGGTTCCATATTCCCATGGTATTGCTTGTGATCGGTCACACCAGTTACCAGGACCGGTCACACTAGTTACCAGGACCGGTTACACCAGTTACCAATTACAGGGATCGATTACACAACACTTATGATCGGTCACACCAATTACTAGGATCGGTCATACCATCACATGGTGATTACTTAGGATCGGTTACACCAATAAATATAAACCGGTCATACCAAATCATAAGTCAGGCATTGTGATTAGTTATACCAAGATACATAACCAAGGTTAAGATCGGTTCTACTATTCACACATATTGGTCATCCAAAGATTTGAAATGAATAGTCGTATTAATAATCCGAATGATTTCCCTTTCCATTCACGAAACTAGTTCATGAATGTACTTGTAGATGGGGAAAAACGGTTCGCTGGTTTTTTAGAGAATGAAGAGACGATCGAGCGATCGAAGACTCCTCAACCGTGCAAACTTCCTAACCTCAAAAAGATGCACTGCACGGGAGTGATTTTAAGTTTGAGAGATCAATCTGTAGGAATCCGGCCTGAACCAAGTCAATGGTCGTTCTAGAGTCAATTCGGTCACAAAAAGGGAAGAGGGTTGATCTGTAGGAGGGAAGCTGAGAAGTGTGTGAGATCAATGGTAATCTGTGAATGTGTTATGGGTTTTCTGCAAATGATGAATAAGTTTGAGTGATTGAAAGAGTGTTGGTCATACGATTCTTGGTTAAACGATGGATTGTCTGTTCAATACTTCGTGGATTTTCTGTGTGTTTTTCGTTGTTGTTCAATCAAGGACTCAGAGACCTATTTATATTGACGGAAAGTTTAAACACATTGATCTCCAGTAAGTGTGACGATTTCTCGAGTGAAAGAATGAGAAAGTGGGAAATCGTGGTTTCACCAGTTCCTCGTACGTGAGAGGGTTGGTTGATTGTCCACCCACTACTTTGATAACTCCTTCAACTGCTTGCACGACTTACTAACATTTTTCATCGTAGATGAACACACGTGTTGTAGGCCGCCATACCAAAACCCTAATGGATATCCCCCATGTGACGTGATTGATTGTCTCACGAACGTGGATTTGACTAGTCAGTCGTCTGATTTAATTAGAGGATGGGTTTAAGTTTTGTTTAGTGGAGCATGATAGTCGAATGCTCTATGACTAATGGATCGAGCGTCTCCTAGGTCGAATGAATGTGATAGTCTGAGTAAATATTACTCCATCAATTGATCGTTAAATTACTGAATATATGAATCGAGCGTCTGAGCAAATATTGCTCATTCGATAAATCACTGAATATTGATAGCTGGATCAATATTTGAGCATTTGAGCGAGTATTGCTCGTTCAGTGAATTACTTAATATTGATAGTTGGATCAATATTCAAGCAAATGAGCAAGTATTGTTCATTCGATGGTGTTAGAGCATTGCTCGGTCGAACTCGCATGCGTTTCTATCTCAAGCATGTTTGTCAATGTTAGTGATCAAAACTATAAGTCTTGACTTCTAGTCTATTATAGCTAAGTCTCGTACTAGGAAAGAAAGTATAGTTGTGCTCAAGGACTTCATGGCGATTCATCATACAAGAAGAAGAACTACTCAAGGAACCGGTGGAACTTCTCGACAAAAAGGTATGTGAAGACTGGAACTTATCTGTCACTCAAAAGTCTATCTACTATATCTCCTACTTCTTGAGACAAAAAGTCGCATGCTATATATAGACTTAGATTATACACATTTGGTATTTCGAGCCGAGTATACCTCTCCTATCTATATCTCGAAATATGTGTTGGTAAGCGTTTCGCTTTGAACATGGTTATCTTTACATAGTGACGAAAGTCATGATATGTTCCAATCACTTTGAAAATTTCTTTGATGAGAAATGGTTTAACAACTATATAACGTCCTCTAAGAATGTTTCAATGGTTTTAATGAGAGTTTAGATTACATAACCAATGATGGACATAAGTATTGTCGTGGAAACACATATGTGCATAAGTCCTATCCCTTGAACCAAAGTTTGCGAACTTTGTTGATCAAGAGAAACCGGAAGAATGGCTTGTTGCCAAGTCCGCGAACTTCCGAACTTCTCATCCCGATAAATTCTGCTGGAGTTGACAAACTTGTTACGTGAGTATTCCAGTCCGTGAACCTAGTCCGCGAACCAGCGGAAAGTCTTTGCCGAGATTTTCTACTGGAGTTTGTAAACTCTGCCCGGTTGCTTAAGTCCGCGAACCTAGTGTGCGAACTTAAGAAGGTTATAAATCTGAAGGTGATTTCTGAACTTAAACTTATAAAGACTAAGGAATGCAATTTTCAAACCGTGGCTATAAAGTTCATGAACCGATTCGAGTGAATCAAATCATCTTTACTTCAATTGTGTCTTGTGTGGTACATAAGATTTCCTTGCAATTGAACAACTCTCTAACTAGTTCATTTGAAGTCATTTGAACTAGTTATGGTGAAGAAGAATATGGTTGGTATAAAATGCTCATATGGCTAACCTTTTGGTTAACTACTGTTAAACCAACAATGTACACGTTTGGGTACGGTTAACAAACCTAGAAGATTGCATTTCATTTGTGTATAACAAGCTAAGTTTTCGATCTAACGGTTGAGAAATATTAGCTTGAATCTAAATCAGGTTTTCATCTAACGGTGGATATTGTTTGCTTTGTGACCAAGGCGAAACTCTGATTTGAAAGACTATATAAAGGAGACATCTAGTATTGTGTAAAACTAATTCCCACACCTCACGTGTGATACTAGTTTGCGTTCTAGAGTCGTTTCTCCTTTAACCTTTGGTTTTCTTCTTCTAAAACCAGGTTAACAGCTTAAAGACTTCATTGGGATTGTGAAGACAGACCGATACTACTTTTATCGTAGTTGTCTGATCTGATCTTGCATCTTCTATCGTACGAGTACAATCAGATTGATTGGCTTGAGATTAATATCTCCGATAGGCAAGATATAAAAAGTAGTCACAAACATCTTCGTCTCATTGTTTGTGATTCCGCAACATCTTGTTTAGCTACCATACGATTAAGATTGTTGTGAGGTGATTGATTTATCTAGGCTGTTCTTCGGGAATATAAGACTGTATTATCAATTGGTTCATGTTCACCTTGATTATTATCAAAAGACTGAACAAAAAATTTAGGGTTTTTTTGTGGGAGACAGATTGATCTTTTGATAGACTTTTCTGTGTGAGACAGATTTGTTTGTTGTCAAAGCCTGCGATATTGGGTCGTAGCAACTCTTAGTTTTGGGTGAGATCAGCTAAGGGAATCAAGTGTGCAGTATCCTGCTGGGATCAGAGGCGTAAGGAGTACAACTGTACCTTGGATCAGTGGGAGACTGATTGGGGTTCAACTACAGTCCACTGCAAAGTTATATTGGAGTAGGCTAGTGTCTGTAGCGGCTTAATACAGTGTGTGTCCAATATGGAATAGGTCCCGGGGTTTTTCTGCATTTGCAGTTTCCTCGTTAACAAAATTTCTGGTGTCTGTGTTATTTCAATTTCCGCATTATATTGTTTTATCTTTATAATTGAAATAATATAGGTTGTGTGTTAGATCATCAATTAGAGTAATCCTACCTTTGGTTGATGATTATCATTGATTGATCCTTGGATATCGGTATTTTGTACCATCCAAGTTATTCCTTGTGTTTGATTAAAGACTCGCTGATTTCTATTAGCTCGAGTAAATCAAAACAAGAGAAAGATATTAACTCCTTGAGATACTTTTTACCTAGATTGAGTCTGACTGTCTATTTGATTCTCTAGAAAGTATTTCGGAGTTAGTCCATACAGATTGCTAAGCGAAATATTGTGTGGTGTTGTTAGACCCCCGCTTTTTCAATTGCTATTAGAGAAGGCAATCACCGTAAACCTGATAAGTTTGTGTTTGTTCGTTCCTTATAAATTGTCCTACGAAAAATTTCTTTGGAAAACTTGTTCTTGGCATCTGTAACGCACGCCAGAAATCCTTAAAGATTGTTCAAATATTATTATGGCTAAAATCTCTGGTTTCTCATGATAATCTTACTTCATCTAAAAGGGGAGATTTAGATGTTAACAATCAATCAGAAGGAAAAAATAAAAATAAGGAAAGATTGAGAAAACGTTGAATACGCTCAAGGATATGGAACCTCACTAGATTAACTCTTGATCTCTTTGAGGAATACTATCGTAACGGATCAATTGATAAAGATCTGCTCAAAGCGTTCAAAGGCGTTTTTAAATTCTTAGAAAAACTTAAATCTGTTAAGTCTAAGAATCATTCCGGCAAGGGTTCTGTATGTGTTAAATCTATTAATATTGTGCAACCCAGAAATCGGAGGTATCCTTCTTCTAACCAGAACAAACGAAGGATAGAAAGCTCTAACTGCCCTGACTATCATCATTACTTTGATTATACTACAGGGACTGTTCACACATATCAACCAGAAATGTCGCATGAGAATTCCTTTGCGCATTATGCCTCTTGGTAACAAGGCTGGCATTTCCCCATTTGTATATATCTTGGAATGGGGAAAGAAATGGTTTGAGTTGTACAATTTTGTTATTCGTTTTTTAGCTTTCTATTGCATCCGTTGTTGTTCACATGTGTGTTGTCGCTAAATGCATAACCTTTAATGTGCAAATGGCTAAGAAAATCCCATCTTTCTTATGTGGGTCTTGGTTCATAAACGGGTCCAAGCCCATGTGTGGTCTTATAAAAAAGAAGTTCGCGCACCCTAGTCTTTTTCTTTACCCTTCCGCGTACGTGAACCTAGGGTTTTGTGTATTTCCTCCATTAAAGCCTCCTTGGAGAAATTGAAAGAAAGGGTGTTCAAATCTTGCTCCAAGTAAGTAAAATCCTCTTGCTCCTTTAAATTTCTTAGACCTATGATGAATTCTAAAGGGACAAAAAGGAGTTCTATGAACTCAAAATCCTCTATCTTGAATCCTCATTGTGACCAAAACTCTCTTAGAATTAGGTTTGTGGATGATTCTTGTGCTAGAATATTTGATAAGATTGCTTCAAAAGGTTTCATTCTGGAAAAGAGGTTGGAGTTCTCTAGTAGGCATGAAGAGGATTTGGTATGCTTTCCAAATTCAAGCTTGGAAACATCTTTGATGGTCTTGGTCAAGGATTTGATTCTCTTACAAGTATTTTCTATGCCAATATTCATGATGTTGATTACAACAAGATGGAATTCAAATCCATGATTGGTAGAGAGAGGTTCCTTGTTGATAGAGAATTAATTTCAAGGATTACCAAAATCCCGTTAGGGAACGTACATCTCCCTAGACCATGTGATTAACGTCCATCCTATGATGATATCTCGGTTGGGCTTTGAGGCAAGAAGGTCGTTTGGAGTCAAGGAAAGTTCCCTACTAATGATCTTAGTATTTCTTTGATGGCTTTTGGAAAACTTGGTATCCCCAATCTTTGTCCCTCCACAATTGAAAATTCTTGGTGGAGTTACGAGTTTGCAGAATTGGTCTATTTCCTTGATTCGGGTATTCCAAGTCTCGATATTTGTGGTTTCATTATCTTTCAAATGATTTCGATGACTTCACCCGTCAAAATGTTGGGTTACCCTTGCTTGATTAGTCAAATTTTCCGTGATCGTGGATGTGATTCAATTGGCAACTCTCTTGGTGTCCCCAAACCGGTTCGTCCGTGTACCTTTAGGCGCATAAAGGAAAATGCTTGCAAGTGACAAAGAATTGCTTCTCTTGATTTTAGCGACCCTACTACCATAAGCCTTCTTCAAAAAATTCATAAAGGTGTGTGTAAGGTTTATTTAAGAGTAAAGTGTGTTCAAGAACAATTGTCCTTGGTTGCAACAAAGTTTCCCGATCTCAAGGAAGATTTGAACGCAATTCAAGCATCTTGGAGTATCTCTGATGAGGAAGAAGATGAGTAATTTGTGTTCTTATTGTTGCCTAGTATGTCTTCTTTTTGGTTTAGTTGGAAGAATAACTAGTGCTTGAATAACAATGATTGTGACTACACATAGTTATTATTTTTCATCTTCTTGTTATTTTTTAGGTTTATTTGGTTTAAATTTTAAAAATATTTGGAGGATGATGGTTTGCAGTATTTAATCTTTATGGTTTGTTATATTGCAATTTGTTATGGGATATTGGTGTTTACGTTTGTGAACTATGTTGTCCATATTTTGTCAAAAGTAAAGTCGTTCATGATCAGTATTCATGTATTGATTTAAGGATGAATAGACTTTTGACATATACAAAAGTTAAGCCTATATTATCAATTCTTTTATGGAAAATAGGTTAAAATCTTTTGTGTTCAAGGATTATGTCTATTAAATATCGTTATGCAAATAGTGATGGAAGATAGAATGAATCCTTGTGTATTCCACAGTATTGATCTTCACTGATCCATATTTTATGTAATACTGTGAGGCTCTGTAATGTGTCTTATGTTGAGCACGATACAACCAAGTTGATTACTTTTTTGATTAGCTTTGTTGGTTGTTTCATAAGGTACTTTATGTTGAGCATTCTTGAACTAAATTAATCATCTTGTTTGGTTATTTAGTTATTGCCCCATAAGTCTTTTTATGTCGAGCAAAACAAATGACAATTAAATTGATTACTTTTTTAATTAGTTTGGTTGTGTATTCCAATTAGATTAATTATGGGTTCTCTTGTAATTAATCTAGTTGAGTATTTTCATATTCCGTAAGATTCCTCTTATGTTGAGTATATGAACAACTATCCTATTCATTTTCTAATGGTTATGTTAGTCGTATGCTCCGTAGGTTCTCTTATGTCGAGCATAATCAATTAAGTTGATCACTTTTGTGTTTATTTTGATTGCGTATTCCGATTAAATTAATCATGGGTTTAATTATGATTAATTTGATTGAGTTTTTGGATATAGAAAATCATTCTCATGGTGTTTGGTGTCCAATCAAAATCCTTCTTTTCTTTTGAAATTAAGATCGCTCTTGTTGTTCCCTTGGGAATGACATCAAATGGGGGAGAGTTCTTTTGAACTTGTGATTAATGGTCATATCTTGAGGGGTGTGCGGCTGTGGAATTTTAAAGGGGTTAACTTGTATCTTTAATCTCCTTGATGAATGTTGTTAGCTTCGGCTATATGATTGCGTCTAAATTAGATGGTATGTATTTTCTTTTAGTCATGGTTTGTATTGGGTGGTGTTGTTAGACCCCCGCTTTTTCACATGCGTTGTTTGGCGACCTTGGACGGATAAGATTTGCATCTAGGATGGAAGGGTAGCCGGTGATCGTTGCACGCCTTCATTTTGGTAGCCGCATAGGGAAGGTCGGCATGGTATGGCGCGACAAGGTGGTTGGCATGCCTTTGGCACATGTGGCATGGCATGCCTTGGCGCGGTTTGGCGTGACCAAAACTAGGATTTGGGGCCAAAGGTTATGATGCGTTGTTTGGCGACCTTGGACGTCTAGGATTTTCATCTAGGATGGAAGGGTTGCCGTTGATCTTCGCACGCCTTCGTTTTGGTAGACGCATAGGGAAGGCCGACATGGTGGGGCCAAGGCCAATGGCGCGGATGACTTGGCATAGTGGGGAAAAAGGTTTGGCACGGACGGCTTGGCATGGTGGGGCCAACGAAAGGTGAGGTTGTCTTGGCATGGTGGGGCCAAGGGTTTGGCATGCCATTGGCGCATGGTGCGGCTAGCATGGTTGGGGCCAAGGCAAGGCGTGGTTGGTTTGGCATGGTGGGGCCAAGGGTTTGGCATGCCATTGGAGCATGGTGTGGCTAGCATGGTGGGGGAAAGGGTTTGGCATGCCATTGGCGCATGGTGCGGCTTGCATGGTTGGCGTGCCTTGGCGCGGTAGACGTGGCTGCCATGGTTTGCCATAGGCACAGTGGTGCATCTGGCATGGTTGGCATGCCTTGGCGCGGAGATGTGGCTGGCATGGTTTTTCATTGCCACAGTGGTGCGGCTGGCATGGTTGTCATGCCTTGGCGCGGAGACGTAGCTGACATGGTTGGCATGCCTTGGCGCGGAGATGTGGCTGGCATGGTTTTCCATTGGAACAGTGGTGGGGCTGTCATGGTTGGCATGCCTTGGAGCGCAGATGTGGCTGGAATGGTTTGCCATTGGCACAGTGGTGCGGATGGCATGGTTGGCATGCCTTGGCGTGGAGATGTGGCTGGAATGGTTTTTCATTGGCACAGTGGTGCGGCTGGCATGGTTGGCATGCCTTGGCGCGGAGATGTGGATGGCATGCTTTGCCATTGGCATAGTTGTGCGGCTGGCATGCCTTGGCGTGGAGATGTGGCTGGCATGGTTTTCCATTGGCACAGTGGTGCGGCTGTCATGGTTGGCATGCCTTGGCGCGGAGATGTGGCTGGAATGGTTTTCCATTGGCACAGTGGTGCGGCTGGCATGGTTGGCATGCTTTGGCACGGAGATGTGGCTGGAATGGTTTGCCATTGGCACAGTGGTGCGGCTGGCATGGTTGGCATGCCTTGGCGCGGAGATATGGCTAGCATGGTTTTCCATTGGCACAGTGGTGCGGCTGGCATGGTTAGCATGCCTTGTCGCGATAGCATGATAATTAGGGTTTGGCATAGATGACATCGGTCAATGTTAAGGGTTCTGCCGTGGAATATGACACATAAAAAAAAGGTACCCTGGTAATTCTTACGTAGGCATGCTGATCGATTCAATAAATGTGTTAATGGTCATAGTGACGTCATGTCAGATGTGCGGTTTTATGATTTTAACCCTAAGCTAAAAACCACCATCAACATAAAGTCCCCTGCTTAGCTCGGAACGGGAGCATCGTTGCGAAGTAAGCATAAGATGGTGACAGGATAGGACAAAAATCGAAACAACAAGTCGTGAAAATATAGTCAGGAAAGTCCGACTAACCTTTTTCGAGAGGTAAAGATAGTTTGTGATTCTCGTGTTGCCGGTCTTGCATAAATTGTACTGGTGGTGCAGACCGTGGAGTGGAGAGATTAAGATCGCCGGCTTAGTCTGGCCATGCATCACCTTGGTTGGGTTAGGGAACATCGTGACGCTGGCTTGGCGAGTTTGTTGGTGTTGGCGCGGCAAGTCACGGCGCGGACGGTGGTGCAAGGCATGACATGGTTTTGTGAGGCAAAGCATGCGAGGATGGTGGTGCAAGGAATTACACGGTTTGGTGAGGCAAAGCATGCGCGGACGGTGGTGCAAGGCATGACACAATTTGGTGAGGCAAAATATGCGCAGACGGCTTGGCATGGTGGTGATTTGTCTTTACGGGCCCAATTGCCTCTTTTCCTTACTTGACTCGAATAGGAAGTCCTTTCCTCATTCAAATGTCAAAGTATCACGCCCTCCTGTCTTGTTTGGCTTTCATTAGGGTTTTTGATGAGGGGTTTCGTTTGAGGCTGATTTCCCGGTCGTTATGTAATCACGTTCCGCTTATTCAGTCTGTGTTTATCTTTTTTCCTTTAGGGTTTCCACAGTATTTATGCCGGTGAAGTTGCATCGTTTTCCCAGTTTTACAACAAAGATTTCCTTTTGTTGATTCCACCTCTCTTCGTCATGTCGATCAGAAGTGAATCATCCTCGAGCCAGCTAGATTCTCCAGTCAAACGCGTGAAGCCTGACTCTTGCAACAATTCCCCCATTCGGGTCATTCGAGTCAAGAAGATTATACCTGTATGTTTTTATTGATCAACATGTGTTTCATTGTTTGTCGATGAATGAAAAAAGTTTTCTTCTATGTAGAGATATCCTGTCGGAGCGTGTGTTACCATCATTGATGAAGATGATTTGGTTACCCCTTTTCCTTCAAGCCCGATCCCACCAGCTGCTGCAGATCTGGAGAACGCCGACTTAGGAATTTCTCGTCATGAGTATCCCAATGCAGGTTTGTCGTTCGGAATCCCCATGAGGTGTCTTTCCTATAACTACCAGAACGTCGGTGGGTTTCTGGTGCGGAAATAATTCGTGACTCTTTACACAAAGATATGGAGGATATATGGCCACATCGCTACCAGGAGCGTGGTGCAATATTTTTCATTCGCTTTAGTTTCCATAGTGAATTGTCTCTTACCGATGGTCTCCGAAATGGAGAGTATGTCTATCCGTGTTGTCGCGGAATCAACTATTCAAAAGTGGAAGAACATGGTGTCTACCTGTGAATATCTGAAGTTTAACTTTAGTTGGTTGCGACATCGTCTTGATATTGTGAAAGTCGACAGAGCCGGTATTCTTGCTGGCGTGGTCCATGCTACGAAAGCTATTCTGGAAGAGGAGAAAGCTCTGGCCATGGAGTCACAGAAGGTGGAAGAGTCAATCCGGAAGTTGAAGAGTAGGACTGAAAGGTATCAAAGCCGGTTAAATATGATGCCTTCGAGGGATTACAATATGTTGGATGGGCTTTTCTGAGTTATGTGGTTGTGAGATGTTTGGTTTCTTTCTGGGTTTTAAGCATGTTTTTGCTCTCTCTTTTTATTTTTTTTTGAAAGAATAAGAGAATTTTATTGATTTACTTCAATCAAACAAAGGAAAAGAAACTTGATATTTGAGATATGGAAGAAAATTGGAAAGATGCATGGCTATCCGTGTTTGTGATACGGCGGGGCGCGAGGTGGTGGTCAGGCGGAGTATTCCTTAAGCCACTTTCCGTTGATGACTGCTTCCAGTTTTCCTCCGTCTTCTTTAATGACCTTGTAGTACCCATTGTTGTACGCTTTCGTGACTATATAAGGCCCTTCCCGCTTTGCGGAGAATTTTGGTACGGACGCGTCTTGCTGAATGTGTTTGGCAGTCTTCAGTACCAAATCTCCCACTTGAAAAACCCGAGGCTTCACGGTTTTTTTATATGCTCTGGAAACCCTATTTCTGTATGTTTGTGCGTGTTCTTCCGTCTTGGATCTTCTGGAATCTACAGTGTCCAATTCTGCGACTCTGGCGCTCAATGCTTCAGCTTCATTCCATTGAACTCCGCTTGCTTCGGCAATCCTAACCGATTGGATTTTAACTTCTGCTGGGAGGATGGCGTCTGCACCGTAAACAAGGGAGTATGGAGAGTCCCCGGTGGAACTTCTTGGTGATGTCTTGTACGCCCAGAGATCTATTGGCAATTGGTCATGCCATGTACGAGGATTATCATGCACTGTCCGACTGAGGGATTCATATCAGAGTTTTGTTGGTGCTTTCATCATGTCCGTTCCCTTGGGGGTAGTACACGGTGGAGAAGACTTGCTTAATTCCGTATTCTTCGAGTAACTTCCGTACTTGCTTGTTTTCCTAAGGAGTGCCGTTGTCGGTGATGATATTTTTAGGCACACCAAATCGGCAGATAATGTACTCCTTAATGAATGCCGCGATTGTGGTTTCATTCGTCCCTCGTAAATGTATGGCTTCGACCCATTTGGTGAAATTTTCGGTTGTTGTTATTATGTACTCGTGATGCTTTGAGGACGGAGGATTGATCTTTCCAATGTTATCGAGTCCCCAGCTATGAAAGGGCCACAGACTGCTTATCGAATGCAGGGGAGTCGACGGTACATGGATAAGGTTTCCGTGAATTTGTCATTTTTTGCATCTCTGGACGAAAACAGATGCATCATCCTCCATGGTTGTCCAGTAGTATTTCTCGTGTATCTGAAGAAATAATTTCCATTTACCTTGGTGTTCGCCTTCATGCATCTCTTTCAGCATGATTGGCATTTCTGCTTCGTTCAAACATCGTAGCAAACTTCCTCCAAAGCTCTTACGATATAAGATTCCTTCGTGGAATACAAATCTCTCGAACCTTTGTTTTATTTTGGCTGCATCCTTCTTATTGGTGGGGAGTATGCTGTCGCGAAGGTAACTGATATATGGCTCATGCCAGTCCCTAGCGTGATCGATGTTGAAAACTTCTAATTGATGTGGTGGCGCTAGATAGTTGGAACAGGTTCTTTGAAGTAATCGAGATTAAGCATCCATTTCTGTCCAGTAGTGGCCAAGGCGTTGCAAATGGCGATAGAGTGTTACCACTAATGTTTGCCCGCAGATTTTATCATGGACGCGGTTGAGTTGTTGTTGTGCTTCTCCCTCTCCAAGATATCTTGACAAGGAACCGTCTGGATTTCGATGATATAGCACCCCTAGGATCATGAAGAAATTTTGTATGGTTTTGAGGCTGACCTTTCCCTGGAAAAGCGAGATGTTAAGCTCTTGATAATTGGTGTTCTCCAGTCGCCAGCTTCATCCTCTTCGGGTTGTGAAAGCCATGTTGAAGCCACGACTCGTCTATTCACTGTCAGGGTTTCCTCAAAACCTTCAAATTGCAGTTTTGATGCTAGCATGGCTAGGCAATCAGCGTGTTGGTTGCCGATGTGCCTAATATGCGTTATGGTCGCGTCGGCGAAGTAGTTTAGCAGTTTTTGTGCCTCGGCTCTGTATGGGGCCAAGGTTACTTCCTTCACTGTGTATACTCCGTTCACTTGGTTGAAAAGTAATTTAGAATCCCCTCTTATTTCCAGACGTGTGGCTCCAGCTCGTTTAGCCAAGGACAGTCCGATGAGAAAGGCTTCATATTCTGATGAATTGTTAGTGCAGGGGAAGTCTAGCTTGAAGGAGTGCGAGAATACTTCACCGGACGGGGATACTAGAACCACACCTGCTCCTCCAGTACCGATGTTAGGAGTAGCGGAGCCGTCGAAGAATAGTAGCCATGTTTCTTCTTGGATGAAAGATATTTCTGGAAAGTCTCCAGGGAGGTCCTCGTGTAGCGTCATGGTATTCTCTCCCGGAATGCCGCCAGCAAATCCGCAACTGATTTCCCTTTGATGGCTCTCAGGGAAGCGCATGTTATGTCAAACTCTGAAATTTGGAGGAGCCATTTGGCCGGTTTTCCTATTAGGGCAGGTTTTGAGAGGAAGAACTTCACAGGATCGAACTTAGATATAAGAACCACTTTATTGGAAAGTAGGTAATGCCTGAATTTATGGATGGAGTGGATCAAAGATAAGCACGCCTTTTCTGCTTTGGGATATCTGAGTTCGACATCTCTTAAAGTCCGACTGAAGTAGTAGATGGGATGCTCAATCCCTTCGTCATCTTCTTGGGAGAGGAGAGCTCCTACAGCAGTGTCACTAAGGCAGTGTAGAGGTGTACCGGTCTTCCTTGTATGGGATATTTCATGATGGCTAGGAAAGATAATGTTTGTTGAATCTTCCGGAACACTTCCTGTTGTAGTGTGGTCCAGACGAAGCTTGCTCCTTTCTTCAGTAAGGGGGTAAACGAAGCAATAAGTTGAGCCAATCCTGGTATGAAGCGGTGAATGTAGTTTATTTTACCCATGAAACTCTGGAGTTCTTTCACGGTTCGCGGTGGTGGCATCGTGAGGATAGCTTGTGTTTTAACTGGGTCAACTTTAGTTCCCTCGGCAGTCACCTGGAAACCTAAGAACTTTCCTGAAGAGACACCAAAAGAACACTTCAATGGATTCATCTTCAGTTTGTAGTCACGACATATTTCGAATACCTGCCGCAGAATTCCTGCATGGGTTTCCCGAGTTTTTGAATTAACCACTATGTCATCTACATAATCTTCGACTTGCTTATGCACCATATCGTTAAAAATGGTGGTCATGGCGCGTTGGTATGTGGCGCCAGCATTTTTCAAACCGAAGGGCATCACAGTGTAGTAAAAGTTTCTAAGAGGAGTTCGAAAATCCGTCTGACTCGTATGTCCA
This sequence comes from Papaver somniferum, assembly GCF_003573695.1. NCBI lineage: Eukaryota > Viridiplantae > Streptophyta > Magnoliopsida > Ranunculales > Papaveraceae > Papaver > Papaver somniferum. The sequence goes on along the minus strand of NW_020622492.1, from coordinate 9,630,901 downwards.
TGCGAATACGTTTTGATATTCCTTGAGAAGGTCTACCAGCTTTGCACGTTCTTCCGCATAGAGTCGAGCTGATCGAGATGGGTCGCGGAGATTCTTCACTCCCGACATTAACAACCTCAAGTTAGTCCATGGTATAGTTGGTCCCGTCTTGTATCTTTCGTGGTGCATCAGGCACTTCCTCTTGCGGCTCGTTACTACGTTTGCATTCCATTGGGCGGAGAGACTATGCGGTAGTCTCTCCTGTTAATTGCTAATAGCAACGTTGATATACGGTTTTCCCTTTTTCATCAAGACCCATGATAAAAGCCCGTCCTCGCTTGGTATGGGTACAAGTCGCACTCCAGTTTGGCGGGTGGAGGCTAGCGTGTCTCTCTTTCGAAGGGGTGATGTGACACCGGGTTTTTCCGTGAAGAGGTGCAGGACCATCGCTTTCTTCAATGGACGTCCACTTTGGAAGTGGAGTATGGTGATCCTTTTTGGTCGTGGCCAGTGGGCCCTTTTTTGGCTCAAAAATCTCCATGCCGAAGATCGGCGCATAGGGAGATAACGATGCGGTGATGCGAACGACTTCTCCGTTTAACATGGTTTTCAAGCACTGGTGATACGTCGAAGAAATGATTTTGTTATCGTGGAGCCATTATCTGCCCAGTATCATGTGGTAATCTGGATCCTTTTCGATTACCTCGGACCTTACTTTTGACTGGACGGGTCCTATTGATAAATTCAAGTTGACGTACCCATACATGCTGGTTTGGTTGCCTTAAAAATCGGTCATTGTAGTGGACTGTTGTACGACTTCGTTCGGCAGTACCCTGGCCGTTTTGAGCGTCTTGAGGGTAACAACGTTGGAAGATGCTCCCTTGTCGATGAGAGCCCTTTTGAATTCCATATCCTTGATACGGGTTGTGACGTGTAGGGCCCGGTTATGTCCTTCCTCTGCCATCATATCGTCGTCGGTAAACATGATATTGTTGATGGACATCTCTGGTGTTCTTGACGTTTCCAAGCGTGAAGGAATTAAGGACGCGTTTAATATTATTCGATTGATGGCGGTGAACGTATCCATCCGTTGATCTTTTGAAAGATGTAAGAGTTCACATAGATTATCCACCAGCGAGGCCGCTTCCTGGCCTACTGGTTTCTGGTTAGTAGCGAAGCTGTTGACTTGGGAGTGATCGTTTGGGATGTTAGTCCCCAGTCCTGGAGTTTCCGGGGCAAGTGAATCGTTCTATTCTGCCATTAAGTTGATAAGGAAATCCAGTTGATGTTAATCGCATATTTCATCAGACCCATGTTCTTGGTATGTATCTCCTGAATCCGCACCAAGTCAGACAGCCTTGGAATTCCTTCGTAGATTGCGTTTTTGGGTGTTGCGTTGGGGGAGGAAACATTGCCGTTCGCCTGAATGGAACTTGAGGACACAGATTCATCCCTAAAACCGATTATCTTCCTGAGTTAGAGAAACATGTTCTGAAATTGGTATTGGAACCGAGAGATTGATATCCCACTATAGTCGCTAATTATTTGAGGGTGAAAACGGTTTCTGCTGATTTCGGTAATTTCGAGTGTGTGGGTGAGAAACGAGTCTAGACCCTAAACAATGTACGACAAGGGAGTACTTTAGATTCGAGAGATCAATCTGTACAAATCCGGACTAAACCAAGAAATGGCCGTTCCAGACTTGCTTCGGTCACAAAGAGGAGGAGAAGGGTTGGTTTTGGGGAGGGATGCGAAGAGAGTGTTGAGACCAGAATATTTGATTCTGGAAGAGTAGTTGTTTTGTGACTTGTATCAGAAAGTCGGAAGCTAACAGATGGGAAATCTAGCAAACGTTTTCTGAGTGTTATATGCTCCTGACCAGAACTTGTTGTTCGGTGGAAATAGGTAATGCCTATTTATACAAGTCGAAGTGAAACGTGCTCTGGTCTCATTAAGAAATGGAAAACGGGTGAGTAAATTGGAGGAGGTGGTAACCGGTAACGCTTGGAATTGATGTTCCATAAAAGAAAGCGTTTCACCATTACTCCCTGTATTTACTAACCGCCTCATCCTTATGACACTTTCTTAAAATGAGCGTAGTGTACGCCGCACGCTGTAAACCGCCACACCAATACCCAATGAGCATCCCCAAGTTTGTGACATGTGTTGATGTCTCGAGTGTTTTCTTGGAAAACATGTAGCATGTTGTTGTTGTTTGGCAAGTTGAGCTTAGGAGACTTCCCGGCTCGGTGGTTACCTTCAACGTTCGATATTTTGCATCTTAAGAGGAAGGTATCCGTTGATTATTGCAACCTTTCGTTTGGTAGCCAGTGGCATGAAAGTATGATCAGCATGGCTTTAATATGGCCCAGTTTAGGCGCGGCCAAAAGTTGGTTTTGGATTTGTTTAAGCGCGACCAAACTAGGGCCAAAGGTTGTCATGCGTTAGATGGTAACCTTGGACGGCTAAGATCTGCATCTTAGATGAAAAAGTGGTCGTTGATTGATGCAGGCCTTCGTTTTGGTAGCCGCATAGGGAAGGCTGGCATGGTATGGCACGACAAGGTGGTTGGCATGTCATTGGCACATGTGGCATAGCATGCCTTGGCGCGGTATGGCGTGGCTAAAACTAGGGTTTTGGGCCAAAGGTTACCATGCGTTGTTTGGCGACCTTGGACGGATAGGATTTGCATCTAGGGTGTAAGGGTGGCCGTTGATCGTCGCACGCCTTCGTTTTGGTAGCCGCATGGGGAAGGCCGGCATGGTATGGCGCGACAAGGTGGTTGGCATGCCATTGGAACATGTGGCATGGCATGCCTTGGCGCGGTTTGGCGTGGCCAAAACTAGGGTTTTGGGACAAAGGTTACCATGCGTTGATTGGCGACCTCGGACGGCTAGGATTTGCATCTATGATGGAAGGGTGGTCGTTGATCGTCGCACGCCTTCGTTTTGGTAGCCGCATGGGGAAGGCCGGCATGGTATGGCGCGGCAAGGTGGTTGGCATGCCATTGGAACATGTGGCATGGCATGCCTTGGCGTGGCCAAAACTAGGGTTTTGCGCCAAAGGTTACCATGCGCTGTTTGGCGACCTTGGACGGCTAGGATTTGCATCTAGGATAGAAGGGTGGTCGTTGATCGTCGCACGCCTTCGTTTTGGTAGTCGCATAAGGAAGGACGGCATGGTGGTTGGCATGCCATTGGCACATGTGGAATGGCATGCCTTGGCGCGGTTTGGCGTGGCCAAAACTAGGGTTTTGGGCCAACAATTTCCATGCGTTGTTTGGCGATGTAGGACGGATAGGATTTGCATCTAGGATGTAAGGGTGGTCGTTGATCGTCGCACTCCTTTATTTTGGTAGCCGCAAAGGGAATGCGGCATGGTGGGGCCAAACCCAATGGTGTGGATGGATTGGCATACTGGGGCCAAGGGTTTGGCACGGGCGGCTTGGCATGGTGGGGCCAAGGCAAGGTGCGGTTGGATTGGCATGGTGTGGCTAAGGGTTTGGCATTCCATTGGCGCATGGTGCGGCTAGCATGGTTGGGGCCAAGGCAAGGTGTGGTTGTCTTGGCATGGTGGGGCCAAGGGTTTGGCATGCCATTGGCGCATGGTGCGGCTAGCATGGTTGGCATGCCTTGCCGCGATAGACGTGGCTGGCACGGTTTGCCATTGGCACAGTGGTGCGACTGGCATGGTTGGCATGCTTTGGCGCGGAGATATGGCTGGCATGGTTTTTCATTGGCACAGTGGTGTGGCTGGCATGGTTGGCATGCCTTGGCGCGGATTGGCACAGTGGTGCGGCTGGCATGGTTGGCATGCCTTGGCGCGGTAGCATGAGAATTAGGGTTTGGCATAGATGACGTCGGTCAATGTTAAGGGTTCTGTCGTGGAACATGACACATAAAAAAAAGGTACCCTGGTAATTCTTACGTGGGCATGCTAATCGATTCAATAAATCTGCTAATGGTCATAGTGATGTAATGTCAGATGTGTGGTTTTACGATTTTAACCCTAATCTAAAAACCACCATCAACAGGGAGACAGATTGATCCTTTGATAGACTTTTCTGTGTGAGACAGATTTGTTTATTGTCAAAGCCTGCGATTTTTGGGTCGTAGCAACTCTTAGTTGTAGGTGAGATCAGCTAAGGGAATCAAGTGCGCAGTATCCTGATAGGATCAGAGGGGTAGGGATTACAACTGTACCTTGGATCAGTGGGAGACTGATTGGGGTTCAACTACAGTCCAGTACGAAGTTAGCTTGGAGTAGGCTAGTGTCTGTAGCGGCTTAATACAGTGTGTGTTCAATCTGGACTAGGTCCCGGGGTTTTTCTGCATTTGCGGTTTCCTCGTTAACAAAATTTCTGATGTCTGTGTTATTTCAATTTCCGCATTATATTATTTTATCTTTATAATTGAAATAATACAGGTTGTGTATTAGATCATCAATTAGAGTAATCCAACCTTTGGTTGTTGATTATCATTGATTGATCCTTGGATATTGGTCTTTGGTACCATCCAAGTTCTTCCTTGTGTTTGATTAAAGACTCGCTGATTTCTATGAGCTCGAGTAAATCAAAACAAGAGAGATATATTAACTCCTTGAGATACTTTTACCTAGATTGAGTCTGACTTTATATTTGATTCTCTAGAAAGTATTTCGGAGTTAGTCCGTACAGATTGCTAAGCGAAATATTGGGTGGTGTTGTTAGACCCCTGCTTTTTCAGATGGATTATTGGTAGTGTGACCAAATAATAATTAATTAAAATATTGGAAGGGACGAATATTATATAATTAATTTAGATGTTGATTGCTAAATCAATCATAAAATTATTAGTGTTTGAACTGCTCAGAATTGTGATTCAGAGAGCATTTGTTCGAAACCCTAATTTTCGATCAATTGTTTGTCAATTTATGAATTAGATATTGAGTAAAGGAGGGACCTACCACATGGGATGATGGACGACCATGTGGTTCCAAAGTGCTCGAGTGAGCATGCTCCGGGGTCCTTTGCTGACCGGTTGGTGAAAGAATGATCAAATGCTAGTGTTGATCCTTTATTAGAATAGTGCTCGAGTGAGCGTTAGGAAGTAAAACCTAATTGTGGAGAGATGAGGGACCGACCAAGGAGGCATGGGACCGACCCTTGGTGGTTGTGGGACCTGCTGCCAGTCGTTTGAGCGAGTCTCAAGTCGGTTGATGAGAGTTTGGACCCAATTTGAGCAATTTCTAGCAATCTAGGTCAAAACCGTGAGAATGTGTGGGACCGGATCCTTGCAAGACTTAGGGTCGGCCTTGGTCGGTAAAAGCAGCATGCCTGTGTCAATACAGTGTCCGTGTCTCACTCCTGAGAATTTTGGTATTTTCTGACGATCGTTCGAGCAATGTTTTGGATTTTCAGAAGAGTTTGATCTTGACTGAAACTCACAATTTTGCTCGAATGAGCAAGAAGAACTTTGCTCATGCGACAAATAATTTGAAAATATTAAAATAATAATATTTTTAGTTTTAACGTGGGAAGCCTGTGGTCGGTCGACCGTTCGACCTTTTGGCTCTTCCATGGTTTGAGCAATATTTGAGAAAATATTGAAAAACAAGGGTTTTCAGTTAAACGATGGAGTTCCATGAGATGATGGAAATAATAATATGAGAAAATAAAGAATTGTGAGGTGTGGGACCGTCCAAGGCTAGTGCATGGCTGGACGGCTATGTGGCCCGGCCCCGTGACACCTTTTCCCTATTTTGCTCGATGAAAGCATGGGAACCCAAGAGTTTCTCATAAACGAGGGAGTTTGCTCAAGTGAGTGAAACACTATGAGATGGGGAATATCTGTGAGATGAGAGAGGAAATAAAAAATATTAGTGAAAATAAAATAAGGGAGGGACCGGCCACGGCATGACCGGCCGGCCGGCCGGTGGGCCCAACCCCACGTCTTTCCTTATTTTATTAATTATTGTTTTTTTTCAGGGGTCGCTTGTTCGTCCATGCTTTGATAGTTCGTTCGTGTGTTTGGGTGCTTGTTTGTTCATTATTTGTCGAGGACACACGCACCATTTTCCCAGGACTTACTCGATGACGGTCAGACACCCAGTTGTTGAGTATTTATTACTAATTTATGAAATTCAGTGGAGGATGATTCATGAAACTGGGTAATAAATATGAATAGTTATTTATTATCAACCCGTATGATCAGCCGTGAATTCGACTATGAATTCAGAATAATAGAATTATATATCCCATTACTTGGGATCGGCCGTGGATTCGACCATGGAATCGGAGTGATGAGATAAAATAGATTATCTTCTAGGAATTCAGTGGTGAATGTCACGGTATAATTAATCTATTGCAGAATCGAGATATGAGATGGTTGAAGCATCATACTCGTTATGAAAGGTGCATAGTCAGGGAACAACGTGCAGCGTTGTTAATATCCTGAAGGCGTTTTTCCCTCACAACAAACAATTATGTATGGACAACCGCCTAAATCTGTACACGGTCTCTCTACATAGTCAGGGAACAACGGATGAGTGTCGCCGACGTCCTGAAGGCGTTTTGCCCTCTCAACAAACAATTACGTATGGAGGACCGCCCAATCATTTTTCTATGTAGAGGCAGGTCTCTCTATGTAGTCAGGGAACATCGAGTGTCGCCGACGTCCTGAAGGCGTTTTGCCCTCTCAACAAACAATTATGTATGGAGGACCGCCCAATCTTTCTTCTACATAGAGAGGCACGATGAAATGCACATCATCGAATGCTCAGCAAGTGGGAGGCCTTTCGAGAATCATATTCATCGTGGCTCTGAGAGGTACTCGATCAGAGATCGTGAAAACGGTTAACGAATCGTAAAATACATGAACTATCACATGCGTTCCTGAAGCCGGGTCAGAAACATGCAGTATCATGATTTTACGATTTTATCCCTTGCTGAAAATCCACCATCAACATTAAGTCCCCTGCTTTGTGAGGGACAGTCATGTTCCGCAGTAAGCATTAGATGGTGATTTTCCAGTAAAACGAGATAAGTAGTCAGACTTAGTCGTACAAAGGCATTTTCAGAATCCCTGATTTGCTCCAATGATGTCATGTACGGGCAAACCATAGGTAAGTAACCTGACATGTGATAGAGTGTCGTCTCATCGTTATGGAGAAACGAAGCACTGCTTATTTGGATAGTCGGTCGTCCAATTTTGGTCGGTTTAGCGTTTGCGGGCCCAGGCCCAAAAAGGAAACCCATGTTTCATTAGGTTTTAGAAATAAAATAGATATAAAAGGGAAGAGACCCTAAAAAAAATTGTATTGACCGACCATCTCCCCTTGATCTTCACGCCCAGAGCAGGAGGAGAAAATTTCCCGGAGCCAACCGTCGCCGTCACCGTCCGGCGAAGTTCCGGCCAACTCCGACCATTTTTAAGGTAAGCGATTTTTTTTTGTTGTTGTTGTGTTCATGTTCATCTATGAGTTGTTCAAAAAAAAATTCCATGTGCATGCATGTGTAGGTTTTATGTAAATTTATTTTAGCAAACAATCGTTAGTCCGTCCGTCGGTTTATGGATTGAACGATAATCCGTAGTATGATAAAACATGTGTATGTTTTGAAAATAAACCTGGTTCAGTAGTAAAATTTTGTTTGTAAACTCTCATGGAAACAAAATTTATTTTGGAACATGTGGACTTATTATGCAAGATTGAAAAAGACTCTCTTGACGAATAAACACTCGTTTGAGCGAATTTTTTTTTATTATTTACATGAGTTATTAGCTCACAGAATTTTTTTTTTAAAAGGTACGTGAGTTATCAGCTCACAGAAAATAAAATAAAAATTTATTTAGCATGCTTTTGTTATGACTCAAAATTTATGTAGACTCAAATTTCGATGTCCAACAATTGTTAGACATAAACAATTTTTAGTAAAATGTTGTTTGTATGGATTTTGTGATTTAATAATGTATGCACAAAAAAACCAATAAATGTTCCCCAGTAGGAGTTATCCACAAGATGTAAGTTGTGTGTATCGTTCATATGAGTTTTATGAATTGCACATGGTTTTGTGAAAATCATGTTATGATTTCAAATAATGAATGTTTATTCGTCTCTGCAGGTTTCAAGAGACGAACCAATTCTAAGGATTTTGCGTTGTAATCACAGCTAGTGAAATTATAAACAGGTAAGATTTTGATTGTTACCGCTTTAGCGCATTTTGTGGCCTGTTGGTTTTGACGGTTCCGCACTTTTGGCAACAAATAGTGACAACTTCCAGCAGCGACTGTTCCTCTGACTCCTCTAGCGATTTCTCTGATATCAGTAAGCCAGAGATGAGGACTTCTGCAGCTGAGGCGCGTGCTAAAGTAACTCAGTCTTCGGAAAATGCCAAAAAGTTGGTAAATGGCATGTCTCTTGATCATTTGAGGATTGCTCGTGATACATTTCTAAAGAGAAAAGCTGAAGATGAAAATCTAGCAACTTATCAGCAGAAACGGCGTCAACTTCAACGGGCAAGGCTAGCGGCTGAGGATGATGTTCAACCTCATGTTGATGGTGTAGCTTCTGACTCAGATGTTGAGGAAAGTGAACCCGTCTGGCAACCTTTCGAGCGCAAGATCAGACCACATGTTCCCGGCCTGAATATGAAGTAGATGATTACTTGGACGTAATGTATGGTGACCCTGAAGACCAATTAGAAGAAATCCCCAATGCGGGTTCTGATGATGATCATGGAGAAGAGCTTGAAGAAAATTCCACATATGATGACGATCCTGAGTCTGATGACGAATCTGATGACCTTGACGATTAGTCTTACTCATAATTGATTGTTTTATTTCTCGTAGACGTTCTTGTGATCATTTGAGTAACTTCTCTGCATTAATATTATCTTAAGAAATTATTGAATGACAACTATTTTAATATATATCTTGCTTACTTCTCTTACTCCTTTGATCAAACAAAATCCACGAATATTCATGTGTAGAAACTATAATCCCCGGTGGACTGTCATTTGTTCGTCTTTCGACAATGTTGACGTGCAGATGTTGTATGAGTCGGAGAAACGTGTGATGCACACGAATGACCATCTTTAATTACGTTACCGTTGACGTAGTCATATGTTATCAGTCCCCAGCATGACTACTTCTCTTCGCACCGTTGAAGTCGTAACTGATTTGACTATCTGCATAAGATAAGTATACACCGTGTCTTGTGTGATGATCTTCTATACTTAGGGTTTCTCTATTTATACAACATATATTCTTCTACTCTGTGTATTATCAGGAGAAATTTTGATCACGATCATACCTCTCATCATCATGTCTGGTAGCAATACTTCTTCTCAAAATGAATCTCAGGAAAAGCAAGTGTCCATCTCGGTAAGTTGCATGCTATTTATTTTTCTTTCTCATAATCAGAGTAACTGACCAAAGAAGATAATTTGTCGCAGGACAATCAGAGAAATCGCCTTTCCGCTTCTTCTTACAGTTTAAGGACCAAGCGGACTGTTAAAGCTCCCGTTCGATACAGGTCTGCTCGTGTAGAAGCTGGAACATCTGTAAGTAATTATCATGATTTCTTGACTGGAGATTTCCTTTGCTATGATTGTTCATCCAATCTTTACTGGAAGTGGATATTTTTCGTCGCAGGTTGATGTTCATGTTGTCGTCGACGCTAGGAAGAGAAAGAACGGGAAATCCGTAAGTTGTAGCTGACGATGATGACGGTAACCATGCTGATGAAAACTCCACCAATTATGTGGAAGCTGCAACTAGGGTTCGTGCTTGTGAGTGCCTAACAGTTGGGATCCTGTTCGATACTCCCATGGTTAATGTTTTTCCATACAATCAACTGGTTGGTGGTTTCATCGTCCCAAAGTGCTATGCATACCTGTACACCAAGGTTTGGAGAAAGTATGGGCACATTGCTACCACCGAGGCATGGAGGGGCTTTCTACCAACTTTGCTAACTACTGTCACTGGACTGTTGCCTATCATTGATGAGATGATCAAGATGAATCTGCAGGATGTTAAGAACCATGAGCTTCATAGATGGGACGACATGATTTCGAATTATGAGATCTTGCGATTCAACGTAGCCTGGATCCGTCATCGAATCGAGATCATCAAAATCGATCGAGCGGCTGCGGCGGCTAACGTGATCTCCGCTACAACTTCTATCATGGAAGAGGAGAAAGCGCTTGCTCTGGAGTCAGCAAGGGTCGAGAAAGTTGTACAGGATTTGAAGGTGAAGACTGAAAACTTCATAAGAGGCTTGAAATGGCTTTCATTAAAAATTATTTTTTGTTGGATGGTTTGCTCTGAGTAAATGCTTGAGAGATTATTTTTTGAACAAAGTAGGTGGATTGATGGAATTTTTCTAATAGATTAACGAAATCCCTTTTGCATTTTTGAATGAATGAGCATGTTGCATATTCTTTGAAGGAATTGAAATTACATTTAGAAATTGAAGTAATTGTTTACTGATCGCTTAGGCGTAATATGCTTTGAGCCATTTTTCGTTGATGATGTTTCCTTCCACCCCTCTATTAACATCTAAGATTTTGTAGTACCCGCTGGATACTGCTTTGATGATACATACGGTATTTCTCATTTTGGAGAGAACTTTGGAGCGGACATGTCTTGTTGAATATGTTTTATTGTTTTCAGATTCAAATCTCCTACTTGGAATGTTCGGGGTCTTACCATTTTGTTGTATGCCCTGGAGATTCTTTGTTTGTAAGATTCGACATATTTTTGCACCTTGGCCCTCCTTGACTCGAGCATTTCCAATTCGGCAATTATCAAATTTGATACTTCAGCTTCGTCCCATTGCACTCCACTGTATGTTGCAATCCTCGCAGAAGGAATTTTGATTTCGGCTGGGAGTATAGCATCAGCACCGTAGACGAGAGAATACAGTGAAGTCCCGATTGAGATTCTTGGTGCGTTTTTGTAGGCCCACAGAGCCATTGGTAGTTCTTCATGCCACGTTCGAGGGTTATCGTGAAATGTTCGACTGAGAATCCAGATCACAGTCTTATTGGTACTCTCCGCTTTCCCGTTTCCTTGGGGGTAGTATGGTGTAGAAAGAACATGTTTGATATCATATTCCTCGAGCAATTCTCCAACATGTTTATTGACGAAAGGAGTTCCATTATCCGTGATAATATGCTTAGGAACGCCGAATCTACATATGATGTGTTCCTTGATGAAAGTTGCAATTATGACCCCAGTGGTGCTTCGAAGAGAAATAGCTTCAACCCACTTGGTGAAATATTCAGTTGTTGTGATGATGTATTCATGCTGCTTCGAAGATGCTGGATTAATTTTTTCAATGATATCCAGTCCCCAGCTGTAGAAAGGGCATGGACTGCTCAAGGAATTCAATGGGAGACAAGGAGTGTGGATGATGTTACCATGGATTTGGCATTGATGCCATCTCTGAACATAGGCAGCTACATCGTCTTCCATGGTCGGACAATAATATTTCTCATGGATCTGGAGAAATAGTTTCTTATTTCCTTGGTGTTCTCCTTCGTGAATCTCTTTCAAGATTGTGGGAATTTCATGCCCATCTAAGCATCTCAGTAGGTTTCCATCAAAGATTTTGAGATACAAAATCCCTTCCAAGTAGACAAACCGTTTGGGCCTTTGGGTGAGTTTGATTGCCTCTTTCTTCTCTGATGGTAAATCGTTGTCATGAAAATATTTGATGTAAGGTTCTCTCCAGTCCCCAGTGTGGTGGACTGTCAGAACTTCCAGATGATGAGGTGGTGTCTGACAATTGGTACGTGATCATTGTAACAATCTTGACTGAGTTTCCATGGAGGGCCAGTAATAACAGAGCCTTTGAAGTCTCATGTAAAGTGTGACCACTAGGGTTTGTCCGCATACTTCCTCATGTATGCACTTTAGTTGCTCGATCGCTTCTTCATCTCCAAGGCATCGTAACAATGACCCATCAGGATTGCGATAATATAATGCCCCGTGTATTAGAATTTTTTTTTCTTCAATTCTTTAAGTCAGAGAACTGCTCAATTCATGGATGATAGGTGATGGCCACTCGTTCAATCGGGTGTCATCGACTTGAGAAATCCATGTAGATAAACAGAACGTCTTTGCACCGTGATAGATTTCTATGACCCCTCAAATTGTAATTTGGACGTAATAGTCGCCAGACAGTCCGCATGTCTGTTGTTGGTGCGACCGGTATGGACGATGGTTGCATCAGAAAAATGAGCTAGTAGTCGTTGTGCTTCAGCCATGAATGGGGAAAGTGTTGCTTCTTTGAGGGAGTACACACCATTCATTTGATCGACCAGCAACTTAGAGTCCCCTCTTATCTCCAGGTGTATTGCTCTTTCTTGCTTGGATAAGGATAACCCTGGGAGAAAGGCTTCATATTCCGCTGAATTGTTGGTACAGTGGAAATCCAGCTTGGATGAATGTGAGAAGACTTCACCGGATGGAGATACTAGTTCAACGACTACTCCACCGGTATCATTACTCAGAGTAGAGGATCCGTCAAAGTACAATAACCATGTTTCTTCCTGAATGATTGAGATCTCTAGAAACTCGTTGGGCACTTCCTCATGTAGCATTGTGATGTCTTCTCTAGCGAAAGCAGCGAGTAAATCCGCAACTTCTTGTCCTTTTATTTCTCTTGGAGGAACACATGCTATGTCAAACTCTGACATCTGAAGTAGCCATTTTGCCGGTCTTCCAATTAGAGCAGGTTTCGACAGTAAGAATTTTATGGGATCATCCTTGGCCAGCAGCACAACTCTGTCTGACAGTAGGTAATGCCTAAACCTATGGATTGCATGAACTAGTGCTAGACATGCTCTTTCGGCTTTTGGGTATCGAAGTTGAGCATCCCTCATTGTACGACTGAAGTAATAGATTGGACGTTCGATTCCTTCTTCGTCTTCTTGAGCGATAAGTGCTCCAATAGCAACATCACTGGAAGCCGTATAAAGTATCAATGGATGTCCTTGCACTGGAGATTTCATGACAGCATGTGATAGCAGTATCTATTGTATCTTCTGGAATGCTTCTTGTTGAACGGTTGTCCATAAAAAATTTGCTCCTTTCTTCAACAGGGGAGTGAATGAAGCAATGAGTTGAGCCAACCCAGGAATGAAGCGTCGAATGTAATTCACCTTGCCCATAAAACTTTGGAGCTCCTTCACAGTGCGCGGAGGGGGCATGGTAGTAATAGCTTTTGTCTTGTCTGGATCGACTTTGATTCCTACTGTAGTGACTAGGAACCCTAGAAATTTCCCGGAAGAAACACCGAAAGCACACTTGAGAGGATTCATCTTTAACTTGTATTCCCTGCATATTTCAAAAACTTGTCTATGAATATCTAGATGAGACGCTCGAGTTTTTCGATTTCACCAACATCATCAACATAGTTTTCCACCTGCTTATGCATCATGTCATGAAATATTTCATTCATGGCTCGTTGATAATGGCTCTTGTATTCTTCAATCCGAAAGGCATTACCGTGTAGTGGAAGTTTCCAATGGGAGTCCGGAACGTAGTTAGCATCATGTTCGTACATCTTGATCTGGTTGTATCCGTTGTAACCATCCATGAACGACAACATGTCGTGACCGCTGTTTGCATCGACGAGCATATCAATGTTGGGCAAGGGAAAGTCGTCCTTCGGGAAACATTTGTTTAGGTTCCTGAAGTCCACACATCATCGAATTTGACCATTTTTCTTCTTGACCGGGACAATGTTTACTAGCCATGTTGGATGCTGAATAGGTCTGATGAACCCTGCTGTTAGTAGCTTCTGGATCTCGACTTTGATTTGTTCCTAAACTTTATGTCTGAACTACTTAGGCGGTTGTTTTACAGGTTTGGAGCCAGAAGTAATGTGCAGATGATGAGTGACCAATTTGTCATCTAGACTGGGCATTTCCTCGTACGTCCAAGCGAAGATATCTTGATACTCTTTCAACAGACCTATCAATCCTTATTGTTCCTCTGGTGATAAAGTAGAGATGATTAGAATAGATCTTGGATTCTCATTTGTCCCAATGTTGAAAGTCTCAAGATCATCAGTGGTGGAATCCGTGTCGTCCTGTAGCTGTCGTGGTGCATCTTGAATTTCTTCATCGAACGATTGCTCGTTCTGATATGATTCTTCAGGATGGAGAGGCTTTTCATCGACCTCCCATATTAATTGCTAATCCTTGCGTACGAGATAGATGACTCTTCCTTATGCATCATGACTTGTTATAAAGTTAGATTTCTTACGAGTTATACCTTGCTCCTGGTGACGCTTGAGTGGCGTGGCAGGTGGCTTAGCTGGCTTAACATCGGAAGATGATGGTCCGTCAGCAGCTTTCTTGATGGATTTCCAGCCTGGGAGCGGAGTACTGTAGATCTTTCTTGGAGGTTCAGGGATGTTCTTTGGTGGTTCTAGGAACTCAGCATCATAGACTGGAGCGTAAGGAGACACTGAAGCTGCAATATAGACAATCTTGTTGTTGAGCAAAGCTTTCATACATTGATGGTATGTCGAAGGAATGACCTTGTTATCATGGAGCCACGGTCGCCCAAGTATCATATGATAGTCAGGATCTTTCTCGATCACATGAAACTTGATAGTGGATTGAACCGGCCCTACTTTCATATCCACATAGACGTACCCGTATGTGTGACTCTGACTTCCTTCAAAGCCGGTCATTAATATGGGATGATGGATGATCTTGCTTTGCAAAACTTTGGCCTCCTTGAGAGTCTTCATAGTGATGAGATTTGTAGAAGCGCTTGTATCAATGAGAACTCTCTTGAATTCAGAGCCCTTGATAGAAGCAGTTACAAACAGGGATCGGTTATGTCCTTCTTCCGTCATTCGGTCTTCTTCAGTGAAGGTGATGTTGTTGATCGAATGTTCGGATGCCATGGACACTTCCTCAACTGCTAGAGATGACGGAATCATCGACACATCGGATGATATCTGATTGAGTGCAGAAAACGTGTTTCTACGTTGATCCCTGGAGAAATGCAAGAGTTCACACAAGTTTCCAATTAGATGTGTCACTTCCTGATACACCGACTTCTCATAAGTGGTGAAACTGTTGGTTTGAGGAGGATCATCAGTTGAGGGATTTGGGCGCTCCACCATCTCTGCTCTCAAAATTCTTGTCACGTGTACCAGGAAAGTAAACATGTTGTCAATTGCTCCCTTTAACCGGTCTACATTTCTTGACAGATTTTTTTGTCTCCGTGCTAGTTAATCCAAAGTTGGGACTTCTCCATCGATTGATCCAACAGATACAAATGGGGAGGTAAAATACGAAATCTCATTGTAACCGGAACTATTCGAAGGAACGTGAGGAACATTACCATTTGAGAGATTCTGGCTAGGATTTGGAGTAGTTGAATTACTCCTGAGACCAGCCATCTTTGTGAAGGCTTGAGATTGCAACCGAGAGATTAATCTCCCACTGTGGTCGCCAATCTTTAGATGGGGAAAAACAGTTCGCTAGTTTTTTAGAGAATTAAGAGACGATCGAGCGATCGAAGACTCCTCAACCAAGAAAACTACCTAACCTAAAATAGATGCACTGCACAGGAGTGCTTCTAAGTTCGAGAGATCAGTCTGTAGGACTCCGGCCTAAACCAAGTAAATGGTCGTTCCAGAGTCAATTCGGTCACAAAGAGGGAGAATGTTGATCTGTAGGAGGGAAGCTGAGAAGTGTGTGAGATCAATGGTAATCTGTGAATTTGTCATGGGTTTCTGCAAATGATGAATAAGTTTGAGTGATTGAAAGAGTGTTGGTCACACGATTCTTGGTTAGACCATGGATTGTCTGCTCAATACTTCGTGGATTTTCTGTGTGTTTTTCGTTGTTGTTCAATCATGGACTCGGAGACCTATTTATATTGCTGGAAAGTGTAAACACATTGATCTCCAGTAAGTGTGACGGTTGCTCGAGTGAAAGAGTAGAAAAGTGGGAAATCGTGGTTTCACCAGTTCCTCGTACGTGAGAGGGTTGGTTGATGTCCACCCATTACTTTGCTAACTCCTTCAACTGCTTGCACTACTTACTCACATTTCTCATCTTGGATGAACACATGTGTTGTAGGTGCCAAACCAAAACCCTAATGGATATCCACCATGTGACGTGATTGATTGTCTCACGAACGTGGATTTGACTAGTCAGTCGTTTGATTTAATTAGACGATGGGTCTAAGTTTTGTTTAGTGGAGCATGATAGTCAAATGCTCTATGACTCATGGATCGAGAGTCTGCTAGGTCGAATGAATGTGATAGTCTGAGTAAATATTCCTCCAACAGTTGATCGATAAATTACTGAATATACAAATTGAGCGTCTGAGAAAGTATTGCTCATTCGGTAAATCACTGAATATTGATAGTTGGATCAATATTTGAGCATTTGAGAGAGTATTGCTCGTTCAGTGAATTACTGAATATTGATAGTTGGATCAATATTCAATCAAATAAGCAAGTATTGCTCATTCGATGGATTATTGGTAGTGTGACGAAATAATAATTAATTAAAATATTGGCAGGGCCGAATATTATATAATTAATTTAGATGTTGATTCCTAGATCAATCATAAAATTATTAATGTTTGAACGGCTCAGAATTATGATTCAACGAGCGTTTGTTCGAAACCCTAATTTTCGATCAATTGTTCGTCAATTGATGAATTAGCTATTGAGTAAATGAGGTACCGACCACATGGGGTGATGTACGACCATGTGGTTCCCAAAGTGCTCGAGTGAGCGTGTTCCATGGTCCTTTGTTGACCGGTTAGTGAAAGAATGATCAAGTGCTAGTGTTGATCCTTTATTAGAATAGTACTCGAATGAGCGTTAGGCAGTAAAACCTAATTGCAGAGAGATGAGGTACCGACCAAGGGGACATGGGACCGACCCTTGGTGGTTGTGGGACCGGCTTCCAGTCGTTTGAGCGAGTCCCAAGTCGGTTGAAGAGAGTTTGGACCGAATTTGAGCAATTGCTAGCAAATTAGATCAAAACCGTGAGAATGTGTGGGACCGGCTCCTTGCAAGCCATAGGGCCGGCCTTGGTCGGTCAAAGCAGCATGCTCATGTCATTATAGTGTCCATGTCTCAGTCCTGAGAGTCTTGGTATTTTTTGACGATCGTTCGAGCAATGTTTTGGATTTTCAGAAGAGTTTGATCTTGACTGAAACTCTCAATTTTGTTCGAATGAGAAAGAATAACTTTGCTCATGAAACAAATAATTTGAAAATATGAAAATAATAATATTTTAATTTTAACGTGGGAAGCATGTGGTCGGTCGATCGTTCGACCTTTTGGCTCTTCCATAGTTTGAGCAATATTTGAGAAAATATTGAAAAACTAGGGTTTTCGGTCAAACGGTGGAGTTCCATGAGATGATGGAAATAATAATATGAGAAAATAAAGAATTGTGAGGTGTGGGACCGGCCAACGCTAGTGCATGGCCGGCCGGCTAGTGGCCCGGTCCCGTGACACCTTTTCCCTATTTTGTTCGACGAAAGCATGGAAACCCAAGAGTTTCTCATAAAGGAGGGAGTTTGCTCAAGTGAGGGAAACCCTGTGAGATGAGGGAATCTCTGTGAGATGAGATAGGAAATAAAAAATATTAGTGAAAATAAAATAATAGAGGGACCGGTCACGGCATGACCGTCCGGCCGACCGGTGTGCCTGGCCCCACGCCTTTTCTTATTTTATTAATTATTGTTTTATTTCCATGGGTCGCTCGTTCGTCCATGCTTTGATAGTTCGTTTGTGTGTTTGGGTGCTTGTTTGTTCATTATTTTTCGAGTACACACGCACCATTTTCCCAGGACTTACTCGATGACGGTCAGACGCCCAGTTGTTGAGTATTTATTACTAGTTTATGAAATTCAGTGGAGGATGATTTATGAAACTGAGTAATAAAGATGAATAGTTATTTATTATCAACCCATAGGATCAGCCGTGAATTCGACTATGGATTCGGAATAATAGAATTATCTATTACCATTCCAGGAGATCGCCTGTGGATTCGACCACGGAATCAGAGTAACGAGATAAAATAGATTATCTTCTAGGAATTCAGTGGTGAATGTCACGGTAGAATTAATCTATTATAGAATCGAGATATGAGAAGGTTGAAGCATCATACTCGTTCTGAAAGGTACATAGTCAGGGAACAACGTGCAGCGTTGTTAACGTCTTGAAGGCGTTTTGCTCTCACAACAAACAATTATGTATGGAGAACCACCTGAATCTATACACGGTCTATCTACATAGTCAGGGAACAACGAATGATTGTCGTCGACGTCCTGGAGGCGTTTTACCCTCTCAACAAACAATTATGTATGGAGGACCGCCCAATATTTCTTCTACATAGAGAGGCACGATAAAATGCGTAGCATAGAAAGCTAGATGTGGTTACCGTATAATGATAAACTCATCAAAAATCTGGGGGTGCCTTGAAAGGTATTATGATACGTTCATATAAATGTGAGGTCAACGTAATACCATAAAGAAGCAATTGCTCTCAACTGCGCGCTTATAAAAGAAATAGTGTTTGAGAATTTTATCAATTCGACGAAGGATATAAACTAAAGAGAGCTTATAATTGCATCACTGAGGGGAATGGGATTATAGCCTTACTAAACAGTAAGTTGCAGCGGTAACCCAACCTAAGCGATTAGAGATATTTGAGCATTGCTCGGTCGAATCCACAAGTTTTGCTATCTCAAGCTTGTTGTCAATGTTAGGTGATCAAAACTATATCTTGATTTCTAGTCTACTAAGTAAAGTCTCTGTTAGGTTGGAATTGTATTTGAGTATCATAGATCACCCTTGAAGACTGAAGATCGAGGAAGACATTTGGAGAACTTCTGTCAGGTATGTGAAGACTGAACCATTCTATTTTACTCACTATACCATCGTTCTATCTATTGATACTATGTAGTATGACTTAAAGTAGAATTACGGAGAAGATGTTTCGAATCAATCTTGTCTTGTGAAAAATCTTGAATATGATTTAGCGATTAGATGTTCAAAGGTCCTTAACAATATTAGTCCTATTAATTAATTTGTGGATCAATTGAAAATTTCCTATACAAACGAATATATCACTTGGCAATGTTTCAATCATCATAAGAGAGAAATATGAACTTACTGAAATTTCTACTCAGGGTAGGTTGGCGAACCAGTTCGCAAACTGTAGATATTTGAGATACATAAATACAAGAAGGTTGGGGAATCAGTTCGCAAACCGCAAGTTTAGTTGGGAATAGTTCATGAACCCGGTTGGCGAATCGTGGTGAACTGAGTTTTGTAAGTTGGATAAATAGGCTAGCAGTTGGCGAAACCGATTCACGAACTGTGGTCAACTGAGTTCGGTAGTCTAGTAGGGTTGGCGAACCCGGTTCACTAACCGTAGCATCCTGAGTCGTGAACAAGCTATACGATTGGAAAACCGTTGTACCAACTGTCCAACAATGTTTAGAAGATGCCTAAAGACTTATTATTTTAATATGTTTAACATTGCCAGAACTCTCTTAAACACTTCTAAGACTTCATTGATTACTTAAACACTTAATCTTGGATATTGATTTTTGAGATCGTCCAAGTACTCTGCTTAACAATCAGGTTCACGGACCTTATGTCTATACACATACTAATTGAGTAAAGGTTGAGATATAAACTCTATATACATATTGTCAAGGATCATTCAGTTGGTCTACTTGCTATTGTATTAAGTTTTATTTATACAGGTTGCCGAATGAAAAATTTGGGTGTATTTATTATGACATCGGCCGGAAAAAAATGATATAAACCAGTGTAGATGTGGAAAAACGATTTCCTGGTTTTTTAGGAAGTGAAGAGACGACGGTTCGGACGAGACTCCTCAACCAAGCAAACTACTTAACCTCACACAGATGCATTGCACTGGTGTGCTTTGAGTTCGAGAGATCTGTAGGACTCCGCCTAAACCAAGTCAATGGCCGATTCAGGGTCAATTCGGTCACAAAGAGGGATATGGGTTGATCTGTATGAGGGAAGATGGGAGTTGTGTGGGATCAATGATGATCAAGGATTGTGGATGTGTTGTGGGTTTTTGAAGATTGATGAACTGTTGAGTGCTGAATTCTGCGAATAAGTTTCGATCGAGAGAATTGTCTGTAGAGGGATGTTCTCCTCAGTCATCGATTTTAGACTTATTTATATTGTCGGAATAGTGAACACATTGATCCCAGTAAGTGTGACGGTTTCTTGAGTGAAAGAGTGGGAAGTGGGAGATCGTGGTAAAATCAGTTACATGTCGTGTGGAGACTTGGTTGATCGTCCACCCACTCAACCGTTTGCACGACTTACTCACATTTCTCATCGTGGATGAACACACGTGTTGTAGGCCGCCAGACCAAAACCCTAATTTATATCCCCCATGTAACGTGATTGATGTCTCACGAACGTGGAGTCTTCAAAGCAGACGTGTATTTGATTAGTCAGTTGTTGACTTGATTAGACAGTGAGTCTAAGTTTTGTTGAATTGAGCATGATTGATGAGTGCTCAGTGATTCATGGATTGAACATGTCAGACTTATAGTTCTTGAATGATGTTGATATTGCTCGTCTGAACAAATATTGTAAATTCGATGAATTGTTGAATATTGAGTTGAATCAATATTCGATGGTAAATTACTGAATATTGATAGTTAGATCAATATTCGAGCATTTGACCGGGTATTGCTCAGTTCGATAAATTACTGAATATTGATAGTTGGATCAATATTCGAGCAAATGAGCAAGTATTGCTCATTCGATGAATTATTGGTAACGTGACCCAATAAAATATTAATTAAAATATTGGTAGCCTACCAAATATTATGTAATTAATCCAGATGTTGATTTTTGGGTCAATATAAATTTATTAGTGTTTGAAATTGCTCAAAATCATGATTTGCAGAGCATTTGTTCGAAACCCTAATTGTGATCAATTGTTCATCAATTGATGATTTATTGAAAATAGGCCACTGTGTGAAGGAGTGACCGGATACAAGGGATGATGGACGACCATGTAGCTCCCAAGTGCTCAAATGAGCGTGTACTAAAGTCCTTTGTTGACTGGTTGATGAAAGGATGATTAAATGCTGGTTTAATCACTTATTGGAATAGTGCTCGTCTGAGCGTTAGGTGATAAAACCTAATTATGGAGAAGTGAGGGACCGTCCAAGGGAGCACAGAACCGTCCCTTGGTGGTGTGGGACCATCTGACGGTCGATTGAGAAAATTCCAAGTTGGTTGGAAAGAGTTTGGACCCAGTATGAGCAATTGAGCAAATTAGGTCAGAATTATAAAGATGTTTGGGTCCGGCTCCTTGCAAGCCTTAGGGTCGGCCTTGGTCGGTCAAGGAAGCATGCACGTGTCACCATAATGTTCGTGTCTCGGTCCTGAGAGTTTTGGTATTTTTCGGTGTGCGTTTGAGCAATTTTTTGGGTTTTCAGAATAGTTTGATCGTTGACTGAAATTCTTGATTTTTGCTCGAATGAGCAAGTAGAACTTTGCTCGTTTGATCAATATTTTGAGAATATTAAAATAATAATATTTTAATATTTTTCGTGAAAAGCCTAGTCGGTTATGTGACCATTTGACTTTTTGGATTTTTCATGGTTTGAGCAATATTTGAGAAAATATGAAGAAATCAAGTTTTTTTCTCAAACGGAGGAGTTTCATGAGATGAGGGAAATAGTAATTGTGAAAACAAGGGATTGCAAAGTGTGGGACCGGCCATGACTAGGGCATGACCGACCGGCTAGGTAGCCCGGGTCCCGTGACACTTTCCCCTATTTTTATTATTTTCATCGTTTAAGGAAAATATGGAGAAACCGTGAGTTTTGCTCAAACAAAGAAAGTTGCTCGAATGAAGGAGTCTTCATGAGATCATGAAGATAATAAAATAAGAAAAAATAAAGGAAGCGGCGTAGGGGACCGGAAACGGCGACATGACCGGCCGGCCAGTGGGCCCAGTCCCTAGGCGCCTCTTTTATATTTTTTATTATTATTTTCTCTCTCCTGTTTGTGTGGGATTCCTCGTTTATCCATATTTTTGAATGCTCGTTCGTACATCATCGTTGAGTACACTTGCATCATTTTCTTTGGCTTACTCGGTGATAGTCCAGATGCCCGATTGAGTAATTATTACTAATTCATGAAATTTAACGGAGAATGATTCATGAAACGAAGTAATAATTATGAATTGTGCATCTATTACTAATCCATGAATCCGGCCGGGGAATTCAGGGAACGGAGTATAAGATATAATAGATTATCTTCTAGGAATTCAGTGGATGAATGTCACGGTAGAATTAATCTATTTTCAGAATCGAGATATGAGATAGTTGAAGCATCATACTCGTTCTGAAGGGTGCATAGTCAGGGAACAACGTGCAGCGTCGATGTCCTGAAGGCGTTAAGCCCTTTAACAAACAATTATGCCTGGAGAGCCGTCTGAATCTATACACGGTCTCTCTACATAGTCAGGGAACAACGTGCAGCGTCGACGTCCTGAAGGCGTTAAACCCTCTAATAAACAATTATTTCTAGAGAACTGCCCAATCATTATTCTATGTAGAGGTGGGTCTCTCTATGTAGTCAGGGAACAACGTGCAGCGTCGACGTCCTGATGGCGTTAAGCCCTCTAACAAACAATTATGTATAGAGAACCGCCCAAACATTTGATTCTGCATAGAGGTCATGATGAAATGTGCAGCATCGAACGCTCAGCCGGGGAGGCTTTTCGAGAAACATGTTCATCATGGCTCTGAGAGGAACGCTCACTCAGTCAGAGATCGTGAAATGTTTCACGGATCGTAAAATATGAATTGTTACATGCGTTCCTGAAGCCGGGTCCGAAACATGCAGTATCATGATTTTACGATTTTGACCTTTATCGAAAATCCACCATCAACAACCAGAAAACATATTTAAACTATGAAAAGGAAATTCTACATTAACAGACTTAATATAGAATGTTGTTTGCTGAGTCAAATTGGGGCAACTTAACATCAATTCCGCCTCAGCTACCCGAGTCGACAAACCCCCAATGTTAGAGCATAGCTCGGTTGAACCCACCAGGCGTTGGCATGTCAAGTTTAGTTTGTCATATTTTAGTGAATCAAAACTCATTTTAAGAGTCGCTTGATTATGTACTAGAGTCAACTTCGTATAGTTAGCTTGAAAGTTTTAGGATATGAGACATTACAAGTATTGTGAAGACTTAAAGAAGTGAAGAAGTAAGAAGCTACAACGGCAACATCATCCTTCCACTTGAGGTTAGTGATATTTGACTTGAACTGTTTCATTCCCTAACGTATCTTTCAAGTCGTGCATATTGAAAATAAAACTACGAAGTATGAACACTCTAGATAGACATAGTATTAAGGAATACAATACGAGGTTTATTGCTTAACCATTAAACTTTGTAGATAAGACATCGAAATAATCATTTAAATGCTATTGTGATTATGCATGGTATGAGGTGAGGATTTCATTCTAGGAAACAATGTTTTTACATGTGTTTTAAGGAAGTAAGTTCATAAACTTCTTTTGTGAATCGAAAAGGAAATCGACGGGCGTTATTGGTATTGTTATTCATTGCATATATTGTGAACAACTAATATGTGTAATTTAGTATAACCGCTCATGACTTGTTTATGTTCTTGGTAAAACTATTCACAAAGGCCTGACTTATGTATTGATATGACTTTAATTAGTGAAACCGATCTTAAGTAATCACCTGAGATGGTATGATCGAGTTTGTGATTTTGTGTATAACCGACTCTGGGTAAATAGGAACTGATCCTAGTAAGAGGTGCAACACATCACAAAGGGGAATTGATCCTTGTATGAGGTGCAATATGGTTTAGTAGAAATGGGAACCGATCCTATGGACATGTGCAACACGTTTTTAGGCAAAGGGGAACCGATCCTATGGACATGTGCAACACATTCAAGTTAGATACCATATATATGTGGGGAACCGATCCTAATACTGATAAGCACGTAAGTGCTGTATTTTATACCCATATTTACATTAGTTAAGGCTCGATATTTTAACTAATAATATTACTTTAGTGCTTTTGTAGAAAGTACAAACAAATATGATCGCCCGTGTAATAAACTGGTTAATGTGACGCTAAAATGTCGTTGGCGGGAAAAGTGACAACCTTACTCACGGCACATATAAGAGGAGCTGCCTAAGCTGCATATTTGGTGGACCATTTTATTATATCATGGTGAAAACAGTGAGTGGACCAAAGACTTTTTTCGTAGACATTATGCATAAGAAGTCCACTAGTATACCAAGGGAGAATGAGACGTGTCATATCTCGAACCACAATAATATCGTGGCTTTATGTCCACTCCAGCACCTAGTTAGTAAGTTCGTGAATCATTCGTGAATTTTTCCGTATCACGAATTTTACCGTCTTATTCGCGTACGTTTGCAACTTCGAACCCAAGTCGTGTATTATGTGGCATTCTCGGATTATTCGCGAATCGTTCACGAATTTTACGTATCCCGAATGATACGTCCGCTTAATTCGCCATAAATTCTTTAGCTTTTACTTTTCAAAGACTCCACTTTTTGGGCTTTACTGCCTCCCGAACATACACGACCGAATATTAGACGTGTTGTAATTTTTATGAAACAAAAACGACTGAAGAGATTTGAAGGTGAAGGTGAGAGAGATCTCAAACTCACTAACCAAGCATTTAAACCACCATACGACGTCCTTTTGGATAACTAATGTTGTATATATTATTAATATCATCATATTGAGTTTATTTTTTCCTTAAATAACTCACACATATGCATAAAAATTGGTCTATGACCTTATAAATACAAATTATTTGTTATATATAGATACCGAATTTTCAGAGCCGAACTCACATTTATAAATCGAATTATACACGTACGTATGCTTCCGAATTAATGACGAATCACGTCCCGTTGACCGAATTTTGGACCGAATCTGGATTTTACAAAACCGTATAATACTCGTATGTTTGTCGAATCCCGAATTACTAACTAGGCTCCAGCATAAGGGTTTTCATTACTTTGTCTTGTGAACGTGTTATTTCTCCAAGATGTCGCTGTCACCGATTGTTCATGCTGTGGAAATGGAGGTAAGAATTTAACGGAGAGAGAGTGCAGTCAGTGGTGGTTCTACACAGTTCGAAGACGAAAATGGAGATGGACTGTATGTTATTAGCTGTTTTAAATTCGAAGCGCAAATGCAATCTGACCTTGAAGAAATGCACAACAGTGAAGGCAGTGGTGGTGTTACATGGTGCTGTTGTCGTTGATACATAGTAATCTGCCAACAGCAACGAAGAAGAAGATAGAAGCAAACAAATATGAGAAGAACGGTGTTGGCTGACGATGACAGAGATGGTTTGAGCAAGGGGAGTAGACGTTCACTGTTGGCCAACTTGTATGAGAACTTGATGGTTGAACTGCAGATGCTGGTACTGACATGAAAGAAGACGAAAGCAAGCCAAGAATCTAGCTGGTGTTGTTGGGTTTTGTCAGCCGGCATGGGTTTTAGATTCTCAGTTTGGTCGTTGAGAATTCAGGCAACATAGAGTCAAGATGTGTTTATTGGTTGACTGGGATGTAAACAGACGGCGTGGATGGTGATCAATTAATCTTTGTTGGCTGGTTACTATTATTGTCGATGTCGAGAAGAACAGGTGCTGTGGAAGTTGGTTGAGCGGTTGCAGCCGGTGGGTGACGATCTGAGATTGGCCGGTGATATTTAGGAAAGTGGTAATGAGGCCTGGATTAGAAAATTGCTAGTGGACTGGGCCTTAAAGAAGAAGTTTGCTAGATGTGAAAACTACGATACAAATCCATTTTTAAGATTTTCTACACAGAAAAATCCACCCCCTAAAAGTTCACGCTCGCACCCGTTTTTGAAGAAAAATTTATTCCCAAACTCACATTTTCTAAAACCATGTTTTATTTTTTTTAGTCACTTTATCAAAGAAGACGGGATAGAGAGGGGAGATTTCCTTCAAAATCAGAAACCGATGTATTGCAGAGCCGATTGATTTCGCTTTCGATTTTTCCTTTTGAGGTTTAGTTCGATTCAATTTCGCTTTTACTCTTTTTAGGGTTTCGATCTGTGCTTTGAGCAGAGACACGAATTGAGATACAGAGAGGCTGAGTTTTGATCGGAGAATTGAGAGACCGAACAGAAATTCAATCTCAAACTGAAATGGAATTTCATTACTCTCTCTTGAGACCAGACGTCTCCAACAACAACAGATCATCAGAGATTCACCATGGTGTTGATTGGTAGTATTAGAGAATAATCAATTGGCAACAGCGAAGCTGCGTTATAAAACAGATGCAATTGTGAGTTCAGTGCTCGTGCCCTGTGGAGTTCTCATCTGATTCAAGCATGGGTAAATGGAATTTCTCAATTAAGAAATAGATACAGCAATACAACGATGAAATTGGAAGTGAAATTAAGAAGCTGGTGGTGTTGAATTTGCGTCTTATAACAGCAATCGAATCTGGGGTTTAGCATGGATTTTGTTCTCTCAAATTGGTAGTGGTCGTTCTAAGTCTCTACACCGGCAACAACAACAATGAATTCAAGCAACATCAACAGATGTGTGGAGTTCTAAACATGGACCGAAATTGCGTTTGTATGGGGTTGTTGTTCAACTAAATTGATTCGGATTGGTTGCTGAATGGTCGTGAGATGGTGGATGGAGATGAAGAATGGAATTTGAATAAATTGAAAGTGAGTTTGGATTATTTTAATGAAGCATGTGTTCATCTGTTGGGTGAGGCTGCAAAGCATGACATGATGTTACTAATCCAGAGAGAACTGCGAAAGATGTTTGTGAATTATGTATAAGAGTAAATTAAACAACTATCTGCTTAACACAAAATGGACCCACTAGATGGAAAATAAGATGGTTCAGACTATAGTTAAGCATGAGAGTATCAAAGTTGGCAACTGTAATCTAGAGATTTCTTTGGAGTTCTCTCAGTATAATAACATGTCAGTTAATATTGTGCAGGGAAGGATGTATATATATGGGTGATGACGTGATGTGGAAGTATACAAGTGTAAGAAAGGCTACAAAATTTCTTATACCTCTCGTCTTATACCGTAATCCATTTCCTATTCAGTAGTAAGTCTTGTTTAGTTGTCCATAACACATGAGTGCTAATTTTGCTAGCTGGTCCATTTCTACCATCGACTTACCGGAAAAAAGTAAGTTAAAAGTCCTTTACTAATTATCATTGAAGTTGGGAAGCTACGGATGTGTTGGTGTTGGTCATAATGGTTGAATAATTTATTATGCAGCTATGAAAATGGATGCATAACCATCTACAAAATTTGTTGCATAACTTGTTATGCAGTCCAGAAAACTGTTGCATAACACGTTATGCAGTAACTTTTTTGTTACTATTGAAACCAATAAAAACAAAGACTCCATAACTTGTCATGCACCTACAATAATATCTGCATAACCTGTTATGCAGTCGTGAAAATGGATACATAACATGTTATGCGTCCGAAAATATGGCTATATAATGCATTACGCATCGAGAAAATAGATGCATAACCTGATATGCATCCGTAAATATGAATGCATAATGCATTATGCATTAATTTTTTTTATGTGCGCACTAAAATCAACCAAAACAATTGTTACATAACTTGTTATACATGCATAACTTTGTTATCCAAATGCATAATTTGTTATGCAGTGGAGAAAATGGTTGCATAATTCGTTATGCGTCTGTAGAATGTGTTATGCATCTTTTTTAGTGGCTGCATAATGGTTATATATCAAGTTTTCGAAAATTTTGCCTAATGATGATCACCTCCGATTTTTTCGTGAAAAAAAAATGATATTCTTGTTTGTACTCGTTGTGTAGCTCTCTTAAAAAGATTTCCAACGATATAAAATTTGTAAAATTCCAAGGTGCGGATTTTTAGATATGTTATATCCAAGTTGTGTTGCCAATTATATCCCTGATGCATAACCTGTCATGCGGATGCATTATCCGTCATGCATACATTTTTAATAATTTCATATTACTATGGGTGTCACGGAAATAATTATGGGTGTCACGGTACCTAAAATTAATTTTGGGCCTGACAATGAGAACATTATTTTTTTTGGGCCTGCGCCTAGATCTTCATGTGACGGCTTCACACTTCGCAGGGCACTATATACATTCGAACAGAAAAGTGAAAAAAGTGGGTGGAGACCAGTTTGGAGGCTACAGAGCCGACGAACAGAAACGAGAGAAGAGAAAAAGAGACGACATTTTTGAGAGCTCAAGAACAAGGGAGGAAGACGACGCCATCGGTTTAATCTTTCCTCTTTTATTATTATTTTTGATGGGTTTTAAGAAACTCATGATCATGTCTTGCTAGATTTTCATAATTAGGGTTTATGTTGAAACCACATTAAGTATAGGTCAATTGAATTGAGTTATTTGACAAAGACTATTTTGATTTGAATAAATTAATCCCATGATTTTATATATTGATTTAATGATAAAAATGAGTTGTTGCTTCATCGGTTTTATATAACCTTTGTGTGTAATTGTTAGGTTCATAAATACATTCTTTTTGTCTCATTATTTGATAATTCCATGCTTGGGTTAATATTTTTGATGGGTTATGCTTAGAAGAGCCATAAATTATTTGTGAATCAATATTTTAGTTTCATATAAATTTCTCGCTGATGCAATTTGATGGTTCATGCTTAGATTTAATCTTTTGATGTGCCATGCTTAGGGTATACCAGTGATATTTGCGATGCTAATACATATAATAGGTGATGTCGATAGAATGAATGATAAATAATTCATGGATTATGTTTCATTTCAGTAACTGAATAGAAGTTGTGGTGGATACTATAAACCCTGGTTACCAATATTTCATTTGGATTCATTCAATTAGTTCAGTTTATTTTCTTCATTTTTATTATTTTTTTTAAAATCCCAAAAATCATTTTTGGTTAGTTCATTAGAGATATTGATTAGAGTATTTTCACCGCTCCTTGTGGGTTCAACCCATACTTGTCTCTATCTACTAGTTAGACACCGTGCGATTTCGGTTTATTACATATAGGGTTCTCCCAGAATCCTAACAAGTACCTAGTCAACCGAATTTTGGAAAGCTAGTGTAACTATGCACAGTAATCACATGGAGGTATAACCGAAACTTTTTTTGGTAGAACCGTTAAACCCATGATTTGTGATTGAGTGTTCTTGATCAATCACATAGTTCTTGAAAGTCATATGAACCAATTCTAAACTTG
Source organism: Papaver somniferum (assembly GCF_003573695.1). Classification (NCBI taxonomy): domain Eukaryota; kingdom Viridiplantae; phylum Streptophyta; class Magnoliopsida; order Ranunculales; family Papaveraceae; genus Papaver; species Papaver somniferum. The sequence goes on along the minus strand of NW_020622492.1, from coordinate 9,601,582 downwards.
TTTGGAAGTGTGGAAAATCGGTTCCAAGGTTGTAAGTATGAAAGAGGACTTACAAAGTACGGATGTCGACATACTTTGAACACGTACAGTAATGTTTATCTTTTATTATTCAAAGTTATTCCTTAATAGCTAAAGGAAGAAAAACCCAGCATCGAAAGATAAATAAGTTAAGAATCTTTTATTTAAGTTTTTTAATTTTATTTTAGGAAAGCAAGAATTAGTAATGTGCATTTACTAGTTAAAGATTTTCCAAAGACATTTTCGGTCATTATTTTGGACAGAGCATTTCCAAGAATTATGGAAACCGAATTTGGAATATATTGCATATCTTGAGAATATTTTCGGTTTTGGAAATTCCTTGGTGTCCAAACTTCCTTGTCTATAAATAACTGAAGTTTGCATTTCTGGCAAACTAATTCTTCGTGACAGTGAACTTCCTCGGTTGTGTTGTTACTGGTGAAACCGCCTATTTGGAGAGGAGAGTAACCTAATTAGGTGAAATCTCTTACAGCCGCTCAGTTTAAAGTCTTCTTTGGGATTGAGAAGATCTATTAGTATCGTTGGTGGGAAACTAGATAATTCCGGTTTATGTCTTGTTTTCGATTGATTTGATTGACTAACGGTGGTTGAAATTTGATTGCACCTTGTTTGTTTATGCTTGAGAATCTTCTCTTATGATATAAGATTCACACAAACTAGATCGAAGTTTCGACAGGGATCTTTAGACTGTTTGTAGATCTAAAGACGATCTTATGATAATTCATTGTTAACAGAATCCGTTCTGTGCGTGATTGATCACAAGAGATTCAAGTTGTTGTGTGCAGGTGTTTGTTGAAGATCTAAGAAGATTTGAAGACAAAGAAGATATTGAAGATTTCTGATTTGGAGTTCATAATCTTTGGTGTGCACAATACTTGTTTTAGTATAAGAGTAAGATTGGATTGATTAACTGTGTAGATCGGCATCAATAAAATTCTTTGTGATTAAAAGTATTGATTGCAAAATCTTAACAATTACTTCGGTAGTTGAGAATAAGATAGATCTAAGAACCTGACGAAGGAGATTATTGAGATAAACAGAAGAGCCTTTGTCGAACTCATATCACTTGGTTCAAGAGAGTTGTTACCAAACAAATTTGTTGTTCCTTTACTGTTTGGAATACGAACCAAAGGAATTGTTCCAAGTACGTGACTTATTCATAGGTCGCAGGCGTGGGAATACAGACAGAACTAGATGAACTATAGGTTTAGTTTCTTGGTCTCAACTATACGAAGTTGGTTTAATTTTATGTAACGGCTTAATCCTGAGAGTATTCAATTCTGGACAAGATCCCGGGGTTTTTCTGCATTTGTGGTTTCCTCGTTAACAAAATCTTGTTGTATCATTTACTTTTATTTTCCGTATTATAATTGTTTTATTATAATTAAAGTAAATTACACAAACGTTAATTCCTATTTACTTGATAGCAATCCTATTGTGTTTGGTTAAGTCTGAACCTCTTATCAAGTAAACATACTTCGTTGTTGTATTGTCTCGATCTCGTATCCATAGACGATCACACGAAGTGTGAACTGATTAGTTTCATTGTCTCCACTCAGTCCATAGACAATCACTTTCGGAGAAAGGACTTATAGGTAGGAAAAGTTTTAGATTGTGGTATATTCGGGTACCCTCGCCTTTTCAATTGGTATCTATATGGGTTGTCGTAGGCTCAACAAATTAATAAATATATTTTCCACTAATTAACTGATAATATAGCAGTTGTAAGAGATCGTTCCCACAGAGAGCTGTGTAATTTGTAGGTTATTTGATCAGAAAAATAAAGTAAATAACAATGGGGGTTTGGTTGTAAGATAAATAGAAAAACAATAAAGAAAAGAGATGATCAAGGAATCCTTCGTCGTTACCAAGCGATAGCTGGATTAAAATACTTATCTAATGTTCGTAAGAACCATTCATCACCAACCGTAGAATAACAGCTAGATCAGTGTTATCCCCAAAACTCCTTGTATCACCGGATACGGAAGTTCTCGACTACCAGATTTTATCCAACGAACCACCAAGTAATAGATCACTCAAGGTGTAATCCAATCGAACGCCTTAAGCTTTGTGAATTTAGATTGATCTCAGTAGTTAAAATCTTAGATCAAGATTTACTTGCTGGTGTTGTCTTCACACACGATTCCTTCACATAATCCCTCTGTAAGGTCTCGCGATTTCTACTTGTGTAGAGAGTTAATCGGCGACTACTTATCTCATAACTTTTACTAACAATAAAACAATCAATAGACTAATCTATTATGCATCCCAAATCAATCTAAGAATCATTCATGAACCCTAGATATGGTAAAGACAAACGATGATGATAAAAACTCTCAATAGATTTGTATTATTAATAAAGCTTCACGCTTAGAATATTGAATTCATCCTTAATCAACAAAGGATTTAGCTACTCATATTACAAAGATGATGAATAATGGTGTTTCCTCCTAAAGGGGAAACCCTAGGTTTTTGATGTAGAACTTGTGATATGAGACTCTATTGATATCATTCTACATAACCTAATACCTTTTTATAGGTTTACATTGCTTGGTCTCCAAGTATTTAGTTCGGTTCAAGAACCCGATCCGAAAATACGACATAACGAAACCAAACGTGCCCTTAGGATTCCCAAGGTGTGCATAAACGTTTTCCACTTGCTAAATACGCGAACCCAGTCCGCGAACTTCAAATTCCAGCAGATATTTTCGGAATTAAAGTATGAAACCCGTCCGCGAACTTTACTGTCTTTGGTTTCAATAAAAGCTTGTTTTGGCCACAACTTCTTCATACGAACTCGGAATGACCTCATTCTTTTTGCATTATTTTTATATTTAAATTATATTCAAGATGATGATGAGAAATCCTTATTGTGAATGAGTTAAGATCCGTATTTGGTTCATCTCTTAATTTTGAGCGTTTTGCTCCTTTTCGTCGCACTTCTTCCACTTCTCTTGGAATTCGGCAATTGGATACTTGGAATAATTCTCTTTATAACTCTTTTCAGAACTTTGTACCTCCTTTTTGAATGATTCACCTAATTGAGACAAATAAGAGAAAACCAAAGTAATAATACGAAAATATGCAAGAATAATAGCTGAAGCAAGTATGGAATGGACACTAAAATCATATGAATTATGCATTTATCAAATTCCCCCACACTTAGATTTTTCTAGTCCTCTAACAAACTAAATAAAACTAATCCTAAATACAACAACTCCATGTCGTGAGGATACGGTTACTCATAGCATGAATAACAGACCTTTAAACCCCTAGGTGTCCCTAGTGGACGAGTCACAGTCTCGTGAGAGCTTACAAGAGGTATACCCACAAAACCTACTCCAATTTCTCGCCTTGGAATAACCACTAAGGATAGACACAAAGCAAGAAGCCAAATAATTAGCTTGGATATGTTCTTTAGTTGCAAACATCCCACATACATTCCAATCATCACACATAACTAATTATTTTTGCATGACATTCAACCTGATTGCAAAAACTCTACTAAGATAGTCATCGTACTTGTTGCAACATTTTCCACAACACTCGCATACTGAAATCACATAGATAGATAAGAAAATGGAAATAGAAAAGTGAAGTGCGCAAATGTTAACTGAAGTGAAAGATGTTACCCACAATACTTGTATGAATGTCGTCAAATGATATTTATTTATAGCGCAATAATTGAGAGAAGCACCCATTTAACTCGACCACATGATTAGATACTCTAAGTGCATGTTCCTTTTCAGCAAGTACATGATAGTTGCCTTGGATCCTGCGTTCCACGCTTGCTTAGGCGACGGAGATAGGGACAACGTTTCACACATACTGCTATCAAAGTGTCAAGAACCTCATCAATAGTCTTTTTGACTTTCTATATAATGATGATATGGTTTTTGTTTTCATCGACTATGATTAGTCCAAAATTCCGGACCTATCATTTATTAGTGTAGATAAATGAAGATGAGCCTTATATATGTTTTTTTTCTTTTTTTTCCGGCTTACTCTTTATGAGTGTAAGAAAATTGTCTTATGAGGCTTTTAAATACTCAACCAATGATTACCTTGCTACAACATCCATGGCAGTATCAGGATCCCACCAAATCACTTTAGAGAAACATATAACTGCAAAAATAAAAAGAAAGTGATTCAGTATTGATTAATTGCGAGGATAAATCTTTCAAACGACTACCATAGCTGGGTTTCGCATTCAATTATGAACGTATATATAATTCAGGATTGTGGAATGATAAAGTGGAACTCAATCTATAGCTGTAAGAACTGTTTCAACCTTAAAAAAGTTTAGAGTGTCATCCTAAATAGCTCAAAATTAACTCCAAAAGATGAAGTCTCAAGAATGCAAGAAATCAAATAGTATTATTTGTTTATTTATTTTATATGCAATCCAAATATGCTTAACTACTTCCCCACACTTAAACTCAACATTGCCCTCAATGTTCAAAACCGAAAATTCTGATTTCTGACATAACAGCCTTGAAAAACTCGAAAACTGTACCAAAGGGTAGAGAAATAGGAAAAACAACCTAAACGAACGTTGTTCTCCTACGTCTTTTATATAAGGTGTCAAAAGGGCACAGTGTTTCGATAAATGGTCTGACTTATATGTCCTCCGGACTGACTGACATACAATCTGGAAAAATTCCAAAACTCAAATGTCCAGGCCTATCTCTCCAACTTAACAGACTCTGAATTCAGATTTTATTTTTGGAAACAAAAGGTGAGTCTGTCAGCTTTAAAATTTAGGGTCAACCACTCAAATCGGACTTTGTATGAAGTCTCGAGAGCTATTTTCGTAACAAGTGCGCAGTCAGAATTTTTCTGACGAGAATAGTTTCGTCAAAACTTTATTATAGATATAGGACTTTTAAAATCTAAGATGGGAATGCAAAATATGAAAAACTAAGTAAAATAAAAATAAAAGGGATAGAGATACAAAACTGATGGGTTCCCTCCCTCGCAGCGCTTGGTTTAACGTCGTCAACCCGACGTTATTGTTATTGTCCGTACACCAACAATCTGAAAATTTGGTAATCCTTCCAAATAAAAATATGAAATTCAAATAACAGCTTCACAAAAACATTAACACAAGAAATAAATATTGAAGCTATCACTTTATTGAATATTCCCCCACACTTAGTCCTTTCTACACTCGAATGAAACACATCAAGTGGTGGATACTTAGAAGCAAAATAATCCGTTAAAACTTTGGAATCACACAACTCCAATCCTAAGTGAGGTATTTTCTTAAAAGTTAGGTTAACAAATCTTTGAGAAGCTACTTCAATTGTACGGAAAGGATCAATAGATATAATATTGAGCAAAGGATTAGACAAACCTTGTTTCGGATCCTCATTCGTAATTAACAGTGAATTATTCACCTCAAGTGTATCGCGGTCCTCTATTGGACTATTATTATCTAGCTCAATTGGGTCTTCCACAACTTTAATCAATTTGGTTTCATTCTCAATCTCCATATCTTCAACACTCTCATCATCCGAATCAAATTCCGCTCTCATGAACTCTCCTTCAGTATAGATTTTGGGGTATTCTGTATGAGTATCCGTTGGGGGAATAATCGGGTCTACTTCATGCAAATCAACCGGCCTAAAAACATTGTAATATGGATGTTTATTTTAACGTTGATATGCATTTGAATATGTCACACCGTTCATAACAATGGTTCTGTCATACCAAGGCTCCTCCTTTTAAATAGGCGAATGATCATAATTACGATCCGGAGCTGGTATAACTTCATCATTCCTACAAGAAATTTCAAAAGGTTTCTCATCTTCAAAATATTCATTATTATCCTTAGGAATTTCAAAATTGTTTTGATTTTGAGGCCAAAATTCTTCTTCATCCCTATTTTTACCGATTTGAGCAATTTGTTCGTATAATTTCTCTGAATTCCTTTGAATATTATCGATGTGATTCTTCCAAATCTTGGCGTTGTAGATTCGCAGCCATCATTTGGATCAGTTGATCAAGACGTTCTTCACAACCTACTGTTTTACTCACCACACTATTTTCAGACCAAGTCTCCCCTTTTTGAATAGGTGAATGATCATAAAAACGATCATGAGTTTGGTTAGATATATTATAGTAAGATTCAATTGTTGTATTGTTCTCCGCGCTTTGTTTCTCATTAAGTGGTCCCGGCATGGAAAAACTGGCCTTTAACTGAAGAATCAACCAATCAAGCTTTTGCTCACTTTCATAAGATAAACGATTAGAAGCACAACTATCCTCCCATCCTTGTGATTGTTCACTTACATGCCCGTCATAAGGTTATTGATATGTATATGAATATCCATAAGGTTCCATGGGATATTGATCACAGCCAAAAGATTGGTTTTGATTATACCCATAGGATGGTTGGTAGTTGTCATATGAATGAGATTGAAAACCATACTGATTACCATTGTTGTATTTGTAGTCTTGTGCTCCGTACATGTTATTTCCGTAAGGAAACATGATGACTCACAAGAACAAAAGAGAAAATAAAAGCAAAAAAAAAAAAAAGCTAAACAAGCTAAACAAATAACAAATCAATTAGCAACTGCTCCTCGGCAGCGGCGCCAAAATTCGTATGGGCTGTCGTAGGCTCAATAAATTAATAAATATATTTCCCACTAATTAACTGGTAATATAGCGGTAGTAAGAGATCGTTCCCACGGAGAGCTGTGTAATTGATAGGTTATTTGATCAGCAAAATAAAGTAAATAACAATGGGGATTTGGTTGTAAGATAAATAGAAAAACAATAAAGAAAAGAGATGATCAAGGAATCCTTCGCCGCTACCAAGAGATAGCTGGATTAAAATACTTATCTAATGTTCGTAAGAACCATTCATCACCAACCGTAGAATAACATCTAGATCAGTGTTATCCCCAAAACTCCTTGTATCATCGGATACGGAAGTTCTCGACTACCAGATTTCATCCAACGAACCACCAAGTAGTAGATCACTCAAGGTGTAATCCAATCGAACGCCTTAAGATTTATGAATTTAGGTTGATCCCAGTAGTTAAACTCTTAGATCAAGGTTTACTTGCTGGTGTTGTCTTCACACACGATTCCTTCACATAATCCCTCTGTAAGGTCTCGCGATTTCAACTTGTGTAGAGAGTTAATCGATGACTACTTATCTCATAACTTCTACTAACAATAAAACAATCAATAGACTAATCTATTATGCATCCCAAATCAATCTAAGAATCATTCATGAACCCTAGATATGGTAAAGACAAACGATGATGATAAAAACTCTCAATAGATTTGTATTATTAATAAAGCTTCACGCTTAGAATATTGAATTCATCCTTAATCAACAAAGGATTTAGCTACTCATATTACAAAGATGATGAATAATGGTGGTTTCCCCCCAAAGGGGGTAAACCCTAGGTTTTTGATGTAGAACTTGTGATATGAGACTCTATTGATATCATATTACATAACCTAATACCTTTTTATAGGTTTACATTGCTTGGTCTCCAAGTATTTAGATCGGTTCAAGAACCCGACCCGAAAATACGACATAACGAAACCAAACGTTCCCTTAGGATTTCCAAGGTGTGCATAAACGTTTTCCACTTGCTAAGTATGCGAACCCATTCCGCGAAATTCAAATTCCAGCATATATTTTCGGAATTAAAGTATGAAACCCGTCCGCGAACTTTACTGTCTTCGGTATTCAATAAAAGCTTGTTTTGGCCACAACTTCTTCATACGAACTCGGAATGACCTCATTATTTTTGAATTATTTTTATCTTTCAATTATATTCAAGATGATGATGATGATGATAAATTCTTAATTTTAATGAGTTAAGATCTGTCTTTGACCCGTCTCTTAATTTTGAGCGTTTTGCTCCTTTTCGCCGCACTTCTTCCACTTCTCTTGGACTTGGGCACTTGGATACTTGGAATACTTCTCTTCGTAACTCTTTTCAGCAATTTGTAGCTCCTTTTTGGATGATTCACCTAATTGAGACAAATAAGAGAAAACCAAAGTAATAATACGAAAATATGCAAGAATAATAGCTAAAGCAAGTATGGAATGGACACTAAAATCATATGAATTATGCACTTATCAGTATCAGAGCAGGCAAACACGAAAATATCTAACAATATGTGTTTGGTGCGATCTAACCTATAAGAAATTGAATCTATGTCTGATTCAGTTAACGTTATGCAACATTTTGACTACTCAAAAGTTGAAGATGTTACTACTTCGTTGACTCATGATCCAGGAGTTGCGAACACATCTGTGTCCATATCTGATGGAAAAGAAGATGTTGATAAAGAGTTGGTAAAGCTCCTAAAGCCTATAAAATCTCTGTCTTCTAAAGTTGTGTTATTAAAGACAGACAAATCTTCCTAAACATGAGATCAGGGATAAAGACATCCAACTGAATATTCTAGCTATAGAGTATATGGATCTTACTGTCAAATTAGAATCTCTTGGTAAAATTCTTTCTCAACAAAAACAGAAACGTCATATGACTCTGACTAATGATGATGTTGTGATTTCTTCTGATGTTGAGGAAACTTAAAGTCCTTTCTCGACTTTTACAGGTTGTGATAAAACCGGTTTAGTCACATCTGAAACAGATCAAGATGATGGTAGTTTTCCTAACTACATCAAGTCAGAAGAGGATAAGAAACCATCTTCTATATCTACTGATGATCAAACGAAATCTTATCCGAAGGAAACTTTGAACCGATTCCGTGAAAGTGATCTTAAGGAATACAATTTTCAGTCACTTGATAGGAAACTTATACTTCTTCAACATATGGTGGTAAAAATATTGAAGGAAGTTTCTTGTCTTAAAAAACTGAAAGACCATTCCTTAGTAGAAAGATAGATTATACCACTACTCGATAAGATCAACTCAAACGAATCAGTGGAAAGAGTTGATAATCGTTTCTGGAAAAGGGTTCCTCCTCGAAACAATTCTTGTTTTGATGAAGAACGACTCCAGAAGAAAGGGAAAGAGAGAATCTCTGCTTAAAGAAACAATCAGGAGTTTCCGATAATTGTTTCAGATAATCACACTGATGTGAATCATAAGGAAGTCCTTAGAATGAAAAAATCTTATGAAAATATCATTGAAAGAATTAAGAAAGATTTATCTATCTTTGAAAATTCTCACATCAGTACAATTTCTCCACTTGATCATATCTCTAGTGTTATAAAAGATCATCGTCCTGAGAGAAAATGTTTTGGGCAGAAATTCCCTAAGAGAAACATGAACTATGTCTGATATTCACTGTAAGCTATAAAAAGCTTACACCGATGCAACCTAGTTGTATCAAAATTGTGCACTCTCATCCTCTTTCATGCTCTTATTCATGGATGGGAAAGGGCCAAAAGGTACAATAAATCTGGAGCACATTTGTTTGTGTAGTTGTTTATCAGAAAAGTTGTGACACTTTATGGATAGCTGTGAATCCATGGTAATCTATAAGTGTTCATGTTTATCATGATCTTCCAAAAATAGGTTTTATTTGGAATTTTCGAATTTTAATAAACCTTCCAACTTGAGAAGTTCGGACAAAGGAAAAGAAATATATATTTTTAATATTTTCGGTTTCCCCTGATATCTTTCGATCCGAAAGTTGTCTCTTTTTAAAGGAAAACAATCTCTTGTATGTATTCTGATACCCTGATCAATCCTTATATATATATATATATATATATATATATATATATATATATAAGCAAGCATGCCTTCAATAACTCGCAGTGTCTCAAAGGCTAATAAAGAGGAAGCTCAAAAGGTGAAAGATTGTCAAGGAATCAATACAGAGAGGAAGAATAAAAAACATATCAAATATCATGTCTGATTATGATTCTGATAGTTCAGTTGGATCACAAGATGAGTCTTGTCTGTTGGCTTATAACAAACAAGATCCAATCAAAACCAAGTGGATTCGTTCTGCTAGTATGTTTCAATATATCCAAGGTTTTGAAGAACTGGAAACCAATCTTGTTATGGTTGTTCGACATCAAGATTGGGTAAAAGAAAAGATTGAAGGAACAAGAGGAGTTCTTGCTGAACTCAAAGTTCTAGTTGAAGAGCTTGAAAAACAGGAAGTGGTTGCTGACAAGTCCATTGAGACATGCTTTAAAAGTTTGAATACTGAAGAAACCTCAGTGAACAATAAGAGCACCACTAGAGATTAAGTTATATGTTGTAATTCTTAATCCAAGAAAAATAGACTCCAATTTTTGATTTCTTTCAATGATTGTATTAAGTCTATTATGAATAAAATCATTTGATTTATAATTTTTCTTGTGATAGTTTTTGATTTACATAGCCTATGCTTGAATGCTTTATTATTGCGATGGATGTATATGGGATGTTTGATTTTGGTTTTATTACCTTGATATTCGATCTTATAATGTTGTGAACCCTTATGGTTTGGGTGACTTTTTGATTTAGCAGGATTAAGTTCTAGCTCATGTTGGTAGGCTTTATCAAAGGATCATGAGGGGTTCTGATAGAAACAATATGTGAAAAAATCACAATATGTTGAATCGTTTTTGGTTTAGCATAAAAGCATATGTCTTTCGATGGTTTTCAACCTTTCTCTGGTAAAGGTTGGTTGTTGTTATTCTTTTGTTTTGCATAAGGATGATAACATAATGATATTTCGATATCAATTATCCCTGGAAGAAGATGCCAACATATTGGAGAAGAGGATGCGAAATTTGAGGAAACAATGTTGTTAGTTAATTGTTTTCCTGTTTAAGAAAAGCCTGATTTTATTTCATATATTTGTTGCTTTTGCTTAACAAAATTTCGGTACAATTGATGTTTTATTCCATTATGTGTATATGGATGTGTGTGTGATTCAATTGATTTCGTTTAAGAAAACTGTTGTTATCTTGCTTTATTGTATGGTATCAATTGTTTAGGCTTACAAAATTTCGGTGCAATTGCGGTACTACAATGTCTATGTTGTTTCAATTGCTCCCGTTGAGGTGAATAATTCTGCAAGTTGATTTATTTGGTTTGTATGAATTGTTTATGGCTTAACGAAAGAAAAGGTTTACGGGATGAATTGTTTAGTCCAATTCGATTCCGTATAAGAGAAACTAAGTTAATTCTGATCTTAGTTAGACTTATCAAAGTGGAGGTTTCGTTTATTCAAGTCTAATCGAATGCTTTAACAAGAAATACTAATTAACTAACCTAGTACTTGTCTTGTTTAAAAGTTAAAGGTCTAAGTTATATGGATAATTAGAACCTGATGAGAAAAATAGAGTTATCTTTATTTTGGTCTTATCGAACAAAGCAGTTGCATTTGTACAACCGGTTTAGCAAAGGGACTAAGGTGCTTAGTTATTTTTTGGTTTGCTAAACTATTAAGGAAAATTACTTAGGGCAATTATTTCCTTGATAACATATCAAAACAAATTACTTTGTAGTTTCGGTTTTGATATTGGTTATCAGAAATGATGTGTGGAACCCTCGTGCTTAACTCTATAGGTTGCAAGTCTATTTTGAGATTTGTAAGATTCTTTTCGGTTTGTCGTTTATTTTTTCGTTTCTTTGTCATTTTGTGACAAAAAGGGGGAGAAATATATGGAGCAAACAAGTAATATTGTCTTTGATTTTATATTGATTGATATCACTAAGGGAAAGGAAATTGGTGCTTAAACATTTATCTAACGAAAGAGTGAAAGCATAGACTAAGGAGGAGTAACATATCATTACCAAGGGAATAACAAAGACGTGTGGATTGATAAAATCTACCTATCTCACCTTTAGGAGGAGTATTATCTTTGTTATTATAATGTCAATAGAGGCATTTAAGGATTGAATGTATACAGGTTATTGTGTTGTTGAATTCAGGAATCAAGCGTATGTGTAATGAATTCTTGTAATATGTTTATCCACATGATGTAAGAGTTTTGTCACTAAAATTTACAAAGGGGGAGATTATTAGAGCATAGCTTGGTTGAACCCACCAAGTGTTGGTATGTCAATTTTGGTTGTCATATTTTAGTGAATCAAAACTCATTTTAAGAGTCGCTTGATTATGTACTAGAGTCAACTTCTTATAGGTTAGCTTGAAAGTATTAGGATATGAGACATTACAAGTATTGCGAAGACTTGAAGAAGTAAGAAGCTACAACGACAACATCATCCTTCCACTTGAGGTTAGTGATATTTGACTTGAACTGTTTCATTCCGTAACGTATCTTTCAAGTCGTGCATATTGAAAACAAAACTGCGAAGCATGAAGACTCTAGATAGACATAGTATTAAGGAATACAATACGAGGTTTATTGCTTAACCATTAAACTTTGTAGATAATACATAGACATAATCGTTTAAATGCTATTGTGATTATGCATGGGTATGAGGTGAGGATTTCATCCTAAGAAACAATGTTTTTACATGTGTTTTAAGGAAGTAAGTTCATAAACTTGTTTTGTGAATCGAAAAGGAAATCGCCAGGCTTTATTGGTATTGTTATTCATTGTATATCTTGTAAACAACTAATATGTATGAATTAGTATAACCACTCATGACTTGTTTATGTTCTTGGTAAAACTATTCACAAAGTCCTGACTTATATATTGGTATGAATTTTATTAGTGAAACCAATCTTAAGTAATCACCTGAGATGGTACGATCGAGTTTGTGATTTTGTGTATGACCAACTCTGGGTAAATGGGAACCGATCCTAGTAAGATGTGCAACACATCACAAAGGGGAATCGATCCTTGTATCAGGTGCAACATAGTTTAGCAGAAAGGGGTACCGATCCTATGGACATGTGCAACACGTTTGTAGGAAAAGGGGAATCAATCCTATGGACATGTGCAACACATTCAAGTTAGATACCATATATATGTGGGGAACCGATCCTAGTACCTAGTCAACCGAATATTGGAAAGCTAGTGTAACTATGCACAGTACTCACATGGAGGTAGAACCGAAACTTGTTTTGCTAGAACCGTTAAACCCATGATTTGTGATTGAGTGTTCTTGATCAATCACATAGTTCTTGAAAGTCAGATGAACCAATTCTAAACTTGTTTTTGGAAGTGTGGCAAATCGGTTTCAAGGTTGTAAGTATGAAAGAGGACATACAAAGTAAGGATGTCGACATACTTTGAAAACGTATAGTAATGTTTATCTTTTATTGTTCAAAGTTATTCCTTAATATCTAAAGGAAGAAAATCCCAGGATCGAAAGATAAATAAGTTAAGAATCTTTTATTTAAGGTTTTTTATTTTATTTTAGGAAAACAAGAATTAGTAATGTGCATTTATTATTTAAAGATTTTACAAAGAGATTTTCGGTCATTATTTTGGATAGAGCATTTCCAGGAATTATGGAAACCGAATTTGGAATATATTGCATATCTTGAGAATATTTTCGGTTTTGGAAATTCTTTGGTGTCCAACTTCCTTGTCTATAAATACTTGAAGTTTGCATTTCTGGCAAACTAATCTTTCGTGACAGCAAACTTCCTCGGTTGTGTTGTTACTGGTGAAGCCGCCTATTCGGAGAGGAGAGAAACCTAATTAGGAGAAATCTCTTACGGCCCTCAGTTTAAAGTATTCTTTGGGATTAATAATCTCTATTAGTACCGTTGGTTGGAAACTAGATAATTGCGGTTTATATTTTGTTTTCGATTGATTTGATTGACTAACGGTGGTTGAACTTTGATTACACCTAGTTTGTCTATGCTTGAGAATATTCTCTTCTGATATAAGATTCACTCAAACTAGATCGAAGTTTCGGCAGGGATCTTTAGACTGTTTGTAGATCTAAAGACGATCTTGTGATAATCCATTGTCAACAGACTCCGTTCTATGCGTGATTGATCACAAGATATTCAAGTTGTTGTGTGCAGGTGTTTATTGAAGATCTAAGAAGATTTGAAGATAAAGAAGATATTGAAGATTCTGATTTGGGTTCCATAATCTTTGGTGGGCACAATACTTGTTTCGGTATAAGAGGATCCAACTATAATCGGTTTATCCTTGTGGTAGATTGGATTGATTAGTTGTGTAGATAGGCATCAATACAATTCTTTGTGATTAAAAGTATTGATTGCAAAATCTTAACAATTACTTCGGTAGTTGAGAATAAGATAGATCTAAGAACCTGATGAAGGAGTTTATTGAGATAAACAAAAGAGCCTTTGTCGAACTCATATCACTTGGTTGAAGAGAGTTGCTACCAAACAGATTTGTTGTTCCTTTACTGTTCGGAATACGAACCAAAGGAATTGTTCCAAGTACGTGACTTATTCATAGGTCGGAGGCGTGGGAATACAAACGGAACTAGGTGAACTATAAGTTTAGTTGCTTGGTCTCAACTATACAAAGTTGGTTTAATTTTGTGTAGCGGCTTAATCCTAAGAGTATTCAATTCTGGACAAGATTCCGGGGTTTTCTGCATTTGCGGTTTCCTCGTCAACAAAATCTTGTTGTGTCATTTACTTTTATTTTCCGCATTATGATTTTTTTATTGTAACTAAAGTAAATTAGACAAAAGTTAATTCCTATTTACTTGATAGCAATCTTATTGTGTTTTATTAAGTCCGAACCTCTTATCAAGTAAACATACTTCGTTGTTGTATTGTCTCGATCTCCTATCCATATACAATCACACGAAGTGTGAACCGATTAGTTGCATTGTCTCGACTCAGTCCATAGACAATCACTTTCGGAGAAAGGGCTTATAGGTAGGAAAAGTTTTAGCTTGAGGTATATTCGGGTACCCTCGCCTTTTTACCCATAGTGGGAAGTAGGAATTACTAATAGATACTAATATAATGAGCTTGGTTAGTGGCAGGTCCACCCATTAAGAATCCATAACTGGAGGTCCAAAGTTTTTTTAAAAAACAAAAAATGGAACACATATTTTAATTCGAGACTCTATACACGTGCGTAACCATCTATATATAACTTTAAAATACCAGAAATAACCTTCCTACCCTAATATCAAGCTAAATCTATCTTTATTTTTTTATTTTAACTTTTTTGTCTCAATCGATAGCCCTGGTGATCAGCGAAAAAACGATTTTTGGTTTAATGGAATCATGAACCATGGCTCTCTACATCCTTCTCTTGTTAAAACTTATAGATCTAAAACTAGGGTTCAATTTATATCTCAAAAACTAGGTTTTTGAACCCAATATTAAGAAGAGATCGAGATTTAGGTTTTGATTTCAGTGATTTTATTGTTGATTTGTATTTTAAGAATTAGGTTTTTGATTATAAGAAGGAGAGATGATGGAAAAGGGGGAAGAAGAAGAAAAACAAGAGTATATAAGAAGAAGATTCAAAGAATTGAAGGTTTGTTTTTGTGTTTTTCTTTTGATGGATGTTCTTATTTTGTATTTTTGATCCATCTCTTTATAAACTCACTCATAGTTAGTTTCTTTGTTTTTTTGTTGTTTGAGATTGTTTGATCTGGCAGTACATACATAGCATACTGAAAAGAAATGCTTTGATTTTGTTTTATTCATAGATTCGTCACTTATTTCTATGATCCAGCAGTACATATATAGCGTACTATAAAAAAAATAAGTGTTTTGATTTAGTTATATTAGATTCATCATTTATTTTGACATGCAGTTGAATTTTAGGTTGTGAATCAACACTACATATATGGAGTATCGAAGATAACATGATTTTTTTTGTATCTATATGATTTTCATGCTTGATTAGTTGATTATTTTCTTCAATTTTGATGAGAATAGTTCAGATCTAGATTGATAATCATGTTTTATGTTCAAATTTTTACTAGATCTGATTATTTTAGCTTCATTTTGTTGGTTTGTGTTTGTTTTCAGTTTACTACACTACATGACCTATCAATACGTACATGATGTATTGTTTTAATTAAGGGTATGTATCTTTAAGATATAGGAAGCTATCTCTTTCGTGTTTATATGTTTGTGATTTGTCTTGAAATCACTATTAATTTGTTTATTTTTTTTGCTTTTCGAAGGTTCTTTGTTGTTTTAGTTTTTGGATTTGTGGTACGTTGTAGTTTAGTCGATAAATACAGGTTAGTTTTTCATGTAAAAAAATTGTTATGATTCTGTTGTTATATTCATAGATTCATTACGTATTTTAAGTACATATATGGAATACTGAAAATAAAACTGTTTCGATTTTGTTACTTTCGTAGATTTATTACATATTTTTGACATGCAGTTGGTTTTTAGATTATGATCAGCAGTACATATATGGCATACTAAAAAAACTGCTTTGATTTTCTTATATTTCACTTAATTTGTATGGTCTAGTAGTATATATATGGAATACTGAAATAATTAAGCAGTACATATCTGTAGGTAGTATTTTTTTATGTATTGAGCAGTATATCTATATTGAAAAAACACTAGTTTTGTTGATTTCAGTATGATCCAACAGTATGTCAGTACATATTTGATGTACTGTTTTTTTCAATGTATTGGTGCGTTTGTAAATTTGTTTTTTAATTTTAGTTTATGATGTCATATATATTTTGCACATTCATGTATTTTAAATACTGAAAAAACTACTTTGATTATGTTTTATTCATAGATTTTATTCATTTAATTCGTATGATCTTCCAGTACATATACATACGGAATATTGAAATAAAACTGTTTCGATTATATTATGTATTGTAGATGTGGCTCATCCAACTGAAGTTGGCAAATTGGCTTATGAATTCAGTGAATTTTTGTAGGTGTTGGTATTAGTATTACCCATTTGAAGACAGTGAAACTGATATCGAAGGGTAAAAATACAGTGATATTGGATCATCTAAGTGTGAGAAGTAACAACATCAGCTATTACATCCTTTCTGACAGCTTAAACCTTGAGACTCTATTGGTCGAGGAGACACATAGGCTAGCTTGCAACTTTTCCTATATTTGGAGTCTCATTGAAGCGCCACTTTGCGTATCTTCAAACCGATTTAGAATGATGTCGAGTTACTAATTACTAGTGGGCAACAAAGCAGTGGATATCAAAGTAAATATGAAGGAAGATATCAAATGTATCTAAAACTTATTATCGCTATTTACTTTAGTTCACTGTAAATTGTCGCATTCTTGGTATATTGTTTGTTATTAGCAGGCATTAAATCTTTGTTGAAATGATGTTTTACGTTCCTAATATATAGCTTTTAATTCCTTTGATTGTGTTTTTTTTCTTGTTTCCAATGTTCTTTAATTGTCAGTTGATACCGATCGAGTTTTTTTTTTAGTATAACTACTATATGACATTCATAATGTCAGATTTGACATAGTTTTTTTAAGTACAGCTAATATGTACTTTTAGTACAACATATATGTACTGCAGGATCATACTGTAAAGTTAAATTTAGTTTTTGGTTTTGTTAGCCCTAACATGCTAATGGAATCAAAATCTACAGAATCGTCAAATAAAATAAGTAATGTTTATTGTATTACTTACGAGGTAGGATCCATGGACACTCTTAGATGGACAATGTCAGACAAGATTGGCGCCATTTTTCTGCAAAATCCAAACGACAATGAATTTAGGTGTAATAGTTTGATGATGTGTTCCTCTTATAGGACTCTACATTCCTACAAAAAAAAAGAACACAATTCGAGATGTATAAAACGACCATCTACCCCTTTAAATATTAGTCGTTCAAAGTTAACGGTTGAAATTAAGATAGGTAGATGGTAAGGTTTGTTATCTCGAATTACGTTCATTTTTTGTCGGAAGGTAGAGTCTTATAAGAGATACACATCATCAAAATATTACACTTAAATTCATTGTTGTTTGGGTTTTGCAGAGAATCGCAAATCTTGTCTGACCTTGTCCATCTAAGAGTGTCCATGGATCCTCCCTCATTACTTATATTCTTCTACACGGTTAAACATAAAATTAAATAAAATTATATTACCCTAATAATTGCACGTACACTGGCAATCAAAATGTACATAAAGAGTCCAAGACTAAAACAAAACAGAAGAATAAAAGACTGGCAAAGAGAAAAACAATTAAACATAAAACCAGCTATGCCACTCAAATGCCAACACCAAGACCATCACCACCACAACTAAAATATGTCTCCCAGCACCACTACATGCTGGATCATATTGTAAAAGTTAGTTTCATGTCAAAATGAGTAATTAAGCAAAACAAACCATCATATATGCACTGGCGGATCATATTAGTCAAAATAACCTAATTATTTTTTTAAGTACATCATATATGTATTGTTGATTTATACTGTCAAAAACAAAAAAAAACCCATCATATATGCACCCGCGGGTCATATTAGTCAAAGTAAACTAGAATTTTTCAGTACAACATATATGTATTGCTGATTTCTAATGTCAAGCAAAAGAAACCATCATATATGCAACCGCGGTCCTATGAATCCAATTAAACTAGAATTTTTAGTACATCGTATATATACTGCTGATTTTTACTTTCAAAAGCAAAAGAAACCACCATATATGTTACTTATGATGGTTATTCAAGCACTTTCATCAATAGTGGACATATGTACTGGTGGATCTATGTTACAGAAAACAAAAAACAGAAACCCCATGTCACTTATGATGGTTATTCAAGCATTTTCTTTTCAGTTTTTCAGTTATGTACTGATGAATCTATCTCCTAGAACACAAAATACAAACTGCATGTTACTTATGATGATTATTGAAGTACTTTCATCAGTATTGGGCATATGTACTGGTGGATCTATGTTACAGAACACTAAAAACAGAAACCCTATGTCACTTATGATGGTTACTCAAGCATTTATCATCAATTTTTCAGTTACGTACTGGTTAATCCATCTCCTAGAACACAAAATATAAACTACATGTTATTTATGATGGTTATTCAAGCACTTTCATTAGTATTGGACATATGTAATGGGTGGATCTATATTACAGAAAACTAAAAACATACACCCCGTGTCATTCTTGTTGGTTATTCCAGTATTTTTCATCAATTTTTCGGTTATGTACTAGTGAATCTATCTCCTAAAACACTACCATACTGCTGATTTGAACCGTCAAAAGCAAAACAAACTATCTTATATGCACGGATATAGTAATAAACTAGGGTTTTCCGGTACATCATATATATACTGCTGATTCATACCTTTTTATACTACCTTTTCAGCGGATGTGTATGTAGATCTTTTCCCCAACTTCTCAAATCAGGACGTCTAGGTCATCTATTGTATTCTTTTATCATACATGTAGATAAAGTAGGTTTTTGGTGATTTCCCTATGGTTTTTCTTCATTATTGATTTATGTTTCTATGATTTCGTATGATCTTGGTCGGTAATGCTATCATCGCTTAATGGTGATCTGATTTTTTTGTTTCCTTTGATGATTTGAATAACGAAGAAGGAGAGAAAAACAAAGAGAGAGGAAGAACAAAGAACTAGGTTAAAAACGAATCATATCTAGGGACGCGCAGGAAGCCATGAACACACGTTTGGTCAAAACTCAGAAGGGGTATTTCATCATTTCCATGTTTTAATTAAATTAGGACCTCCGCTTAGAAGGAAATTATTGTTGGACCCTACTATAAATAAATATATGGGCCTAGGACCTTCCAATAAATTTCCCGAAGTAGGAATCCAAATTCCATTCCGAAACTGGTAACGATATAGAGTGAAGTAGGAATCCAAATTCCATTCCGAAACTGGTAACGATATAGAGTAACCATTCATCATACTGGTAGTAGAGCTGATGGCAGAACGAACAACTTCATAGATGCATATAACTGCTTTCTCTAAAGTTTTTTTTGTTGTTATTGTTGCTTTTTATTTGTTTGACACGAAAGAGTTGATTCTCAAAAGTGTTTTTGGTTCTGATAAAAAAAAAAGTGTTTTTGGTGAAAGCACAGAACGAACAATTCCAAAGAGTAAGGATAAGAAGCAGAACCATACATTGCCATCTTCAAAATAAAACCTTAGTTGCAATTCCAGAAAATATTCAAGAACAGCTCCAATCAGATTAACAAAAAGAGCTTAATGCAAATTGGAAACCACAATACAGCCTCGTGAGAACTCAGGACAGGAACTCACATTGATCACAAATTTCATTCTGCCAAAAAAAAAATTACCCAAGAGGCTACATTTGCTATAAGAAAATGGGATTATATTTTCTGCTCTTTTTCAATGGTTAAAGGGTATGGAATTTACAATACCTTTCTAAGTATCGTTAAATACAACTTTATGAACATTGGGTGCTTGAATGTTGGGGTATCGTCTTCAATCATGCAACTCGCTTTGGGTCTCGGTTGAGGTTCCCCCAGCTAATCTCTTGGCCACATTCCCCACAAACCGTAGCACAATCATCTTTCGTTCCCTGACTTCTTAGTGTAAGCTTGTGTGAAAGAATTGTACATCTACGTGTATTCACATGATTCCTCGAACTTACCCTGGATAGTCCAGAGTTGATTTGATTCACTTGTGCAGCCAGGGCCACAAGTGGAGGAGCAACAGGAGGCTTGCGCTCAACTGTTGAATCATCAATTGGAATTCTCTGAACCTCTTCCCCTTCTATAGTTCTGCGATACGTCTCCCAAGCCAAGTCTTGCTCTTCTTTGGATAGTTTCTCTTCTTCATTTTCTTGCAAAAGTGTCTCATGTTCATGGTAATTGGCTATCCACCTGTCACGAAGCATATACAAAATCAAGCTAGGCAGGGCTAGTATAGCAATGAAAAAACACCAACTGAAATCCTAATTAATTTGGGCTAATCAAGATATGGTCAACCTTTTTTTTTTTTTTGAGAAAAAAGATATGGCCAACCCACTTTGACAAAAATTAATATACGAACAGCAGAGAGTGGGCTTACCGCGGATAATGTCTGCTAACTAAACTCTCCATTAACTTGTCAGAAGAAGAGCATCCATTAGAAATCTTCTGTTTTAGTGAACCAGCAGGCTGACTTGTCGAAAACAAATTCCTCGGAATTTGACTCTCTCCCAAAACTGCATCTGAACTTTCTTCGTCACCAAAATCAAAGAGATGTAACATCTCCTCTCTAGACATAGTTCTATGTACTTGTTGTTTATCCACCACTCTTGCAGCAAGCCCCTCCTTCGTGACCTGTTTACACAATTAACTTTAAGCACAAACTCATAAAATTATTCCCAAAATCAGTAATTTACCTTTTAACTAGTAAAGGTTAGTTGAAGTGCAACTCTTAATATAGAGGATAAGAAAACAGATTGACTTGAACCCTGTTCAATACCCTTTAAACTTAACTGGGGGAGCTCCTAGTAAATAAAAGTTAACAAAAGGGAAGTAACAAATATTCGTTCTTATGATTGTCAACATCAAAACACTATCCGTTACCTGACGTTTATATATCTTTTCTTCCATGGTTCCATGAGCCATCAACCGATAAGCGTACACTGCCTTCCTCTGGCCATACCTGAAAAGAAGTTAATCTTAGATAAAAGAACGAAAAACATCAACTTGTATTCGGAAAAATTAAGGTATTTACTCAATCATACCTCCAAGCCCGAAATATAGCCTGAAGATCATAAGTTGGATTCCAAGAACCATCAACAATAATAACTCGATTAGCAGAATGAAGGTTTATTCCCAACGATCCAGCTCGTGTTGAGATCAAGGTGCATTTTACCCTACTATTTGTAGACTCATTAAACTTCTCTACCAATTTTTGTCTTTCAGAAGCTGGTGTACTTCCATCCAACCTATTTTACATGTTAACAAAATATAATCGCATTACTAAGCTTCACTTAGGAGAAAGCAAAATTCTGTAATTGAGTATTTAACTGGATAAATGGTCTCTCAACACACCTGTACCAGTCTTTTCCTTGTTTCCAAAATTTTCCTTTTCTTTCTTTTCTTGGTAACTTAGAAAGATAAAACTCAATGAGATCTAGGGTTGTTAGGCTCTGGCTGAAAACTAAAGCCTTGTCACCCTCTTCAGAACTCATAGACAACAAATCAAGTAGCAAAATCATTTTACCACTATAATCGACCTCTTTAAAGTTCTTTTCGCTAAGAAGATTCGTCCACCAACCCTTAGAAAAACACAAAGATTATGCAAATAAAGATGGAGATACAACAGAATTCTTGATCTGAGTAAAAAAGTAAAACATAAGCTAATATGTTTCGGCAGCAAATTGCAAAATAAAATTATAGAATACCGCCATAAAAGTAGCTCAAACCTCGTTGATATAGCCACTCCCACTCTTTTTGAGATCATTCTTTATCTTCTGCTTCTCTATACAAAACATGAGTATTTACAAATAGTTAATGTAATGAGAAACAGACCATACTGAAGCCTTTATCACCTTCCATATTCAAAATAAAGGTAGGCTGTATCATTAGTTCAAATAAAGACGTAGAAATTTCATATATATACGTCAGTTTGCAGAAAGAGAACAGTGTGGAAGGTCATCTAGTATGTATGGAACCATAAAAAAAAATTGAATACCTCCAGTTGATACATCATCCTCTATGTTATCATCACTAGAGCTGCCATCCACAACAAAATTTTCCACATTCACTTCACGTCTAGCACTATTTTTTTGTTCGGACATTCGCAATATCCCAGGATGGTTCCATACCTACATGCATTTACATTAAAAGAAGCCCTAGCAATCAGCTAATCAATGCATGACAAAAAACCGCAACGTATCTGAGGATATCACTTCTCTTGATTAAAATTGGTACCTGAGCTAATGCTTGATATCCCGCAAAAAAGCTCCGAGACTTTTCACCAGAGATTTTGTCATTTGTGAAGCCATGCTCATCAAGAAATTTTTTGTATAATATCCTTTGCAATTGTGAAAGCTTTACTGCTATTACGTATACTGTTTTAGGAGGCAAATCTTTCTTAACCACATTCATGTCCATTCTTTGAACGTAACCTTTAAGTTGTTCATAGAGGATATGTGACCGTTGGTTCATAACTTTTACATCATCTGCTGTGGAGTTAGTATGTTGACCATTTTCAATAGGATTCTGAAACCTGCGTATAAAAACTACACATTCAGAATGAAACGAAGGGAACAAGATGCTGCATTAAAATTTCACACTAAACATTAGAAGTAAAGATAGCTTACCGGTTTCTGAACTCTTGGCTGTTGCCAAGGAATCCTTCTCTTACAAAATCAACCATCTGCATGCATAAGATGAAATTAGTGTTCGTTTTTCAGAAGACTTCATACGTATAATGAGAGAGGACAAGCATACAGTAACTATAACAAAAATGATTGGCCACTTACACAATAGTATTCCATTAAGTTGTTCTGCAGAGGTGATCCTGTTAGAGCAATTCTTCTCTGACACTTCACTTGTTTCAATGCTACTGTTATATCAGCATTTCTGTTCTTGATCATATGGGCCTCATCACATACTAATATATCAGGTCCATTCTGACAATAAAAGCTAATCAATAAAAAATGCCGGTAACTTTTAACTGTTTGTGGGACAAGAACAAGAGCAATGTAGTGACACATATACACGTCATTAGATGTGATGCCCACATTTATCTCAAATGAGTATACCAGTAATTTGAGTATACATCTAAAACTTTGTCGCATACCAAATTACCAGCTTTTCTTGATTCGAATAATCCATCATACAATACAAATACATAAAAACAACAAGCCATTATATACAACATTTGTAGTTCTGTCTAAATAAATTACTGAATATAAATCGAATATATGCTACTTTCCAGCAATAAGGTAATCTACTTTATTGTATTTCTGTCACATGTAATATGTTGAACTGGTTGAAACGTATGGAGTACATTAGTCAACATCTACGAATGATGCGAATAGAAAATTTTTAAGAACACTTGGTCGAGAAACAAGTTCTGGACTCCCTTAAGAACCATTTTAAAAAGAAAGCCTGA
This sequence comes from Papaver somniferum, assembly GCF_003573695.1. Classification (NCBI taxonomy): domain Eukaryota; kingdom Viridiplantae; phylum Streptophyta; class Magnoliopsida; order Ranunculales; family Papaveraceae; genus Papaver; species Papaver somniferum. The sequence continues at coordinate 9,577,645 of NW_020622492.1, read as the reverse complement.
AATAAGAAATGTCATTTGACACTTAAAGACCATATCATAGCAGGGTGCCTGCCACCAATTGTCAGAGTTGCATGAAGATGTAAAAGAGGAATCCCATGAGCTTTTCAGCTTGACTAAGTCACTTTTAATGATACTTCTCTACTTCAAATAGAAAATGAGGAAATCTAAAGAATTCTAAGTTTCAATATTCAGAGAAATCATAAAAAGAAATGCACCTGTAGGGCATGGCAGTATTCCCTAGCCAGATTCCTGTCCTTTATATTCTTTCCCAGAGACAAGTTACGAAAAGCAGCATAACCAATCAAAAAGATACCTCCCTTATTTCTCCACTTTGTAAGTAAATCTATCCTTCTCTCCCTGGAAAAAAAAAAGAAGAAAACCGAAGAACTCAGCACCTTTATATCATCATTAGAGACATGGGAGACTGTGTTTTTTTTTTTGTGATATCGGCATGCCACCATTCTGGCTAAATTTGGCAGGTGTAAAGGGAATACCCGTTGTTGATCCCCAGGCACCATCCTTCCTTACAAAGAGAAGTTGAATGAGGAAAAACTCCACGGAATGCACAAACCTCTTAGGGAGTCCCTACTATGGCTAGGATACTAATGGAATTGGAATGAAGAATATCAAAAAAACGCCTATTACAACTATTATATCTAGGCTTTTCTCTTCTTTGGCATATGCTTAGTTTAGCCCTAGCAAACAGGTCTATATATACTCTTCAGCCTTGTCCTCTACTTCGAGAAAGAGGCCCTATCTACCTAAAACGGCGGCTTATGTTGTTCCATACATTAACAAGGTTTGTACTCCATGTTGCCAATTAGTATATCAATAAAACTTTCTATTTTGAACAATTAAATTTCCTATATATTGTCACAATAGCAATGCAGCAAGAGACGCCTCAAACCAGGTTTATATTGTACAAGTCTGATATATAATAAAAAGCATACACGTCAAATATTAACACTCCCTAAATGTCGTAAAAATAACACTGTCACATTGGAGACCCATACACATAGAGGAACTTTCAGCTTCTAAAACCCTACATTTTGGAACTTGTGTATTAAAACCAAACATAATCAAAATGACGACCTTAAAAGGGAAAAATTATGTAAAACCAAGTAAATGACCCCACTCTCCAACTACTTCAGGAACTTATTAATTCCATAATTTAATCTTTCCATGCATAGAGAAATTGCAATTTCATTCACACTAAACAAGTGGCTAAATTATTCGAACTTCGGAAAAATACATCTTTAAGATGACATATTGCAACAAGAGAGAAACAGCACAACCCAAAAACCAAGATACCAAGAAACAAAAGTTCAAAAGAAGGAAAGTTGTCAAACCTTGGAACTTCCTCTAGCATATAAACACGAAGAGCCTTTAGTTCCTCAGGTTTCCACTTCGTAAACTCGTATTTCCAATTGTGTAGCACATTCACAGGAGTGACAATAAGGGCAGTTTTAAGTCCGAGATCTACTTGTCTCATAGCAGTGTATAGAAAAGCTATCACCTGCCCGAAAAAATAATTCTAACTAATCGCAATCATTCTATAAGATTGTACTATGATATAACATATGCCAATATGAACATTGGATGAAAAACATGCAAGAAAAACCAAGCCAAGCCTGATGGATGGCATGATTTCGTGTAAAATTAGGAACCACCATACACACAGTAACTCCAATATCCAACCACGCAAGCTGTAAAAAGCTTACCTGAAAAGTTTTACCAAGGCCCATAGTATGAGCTAGTATGCAACCAAGACCTTTGTCCCCGGATTTCACCTTTTTGATAGATTGTATGATATTTTCCCACATGAATCGTATACCTGATACCTGCATTAACCAGGAAAACCAACATGAAAAACATTGAAGAATCTGTACTCGAATAATCCCATTATAAGGATAGGAATTAGTAACGAAATTCATAAAGCACTTAAATTACGCCAATTCATCACACTACACTACAAAAAATGCCGAACATTTTGCTGAAAACAAATTACAGTATATGCAAAGCTTCCCGTTAAACAACAGTCAACAGAGAATCAGTAGCAGGCAGAAACAAGGAACTCATGTACTCATCAATACAACAATTTCCCAACAAATATTCCTGTTCTAAACACAAAAAGAAACCCAGACACATCCAAATGACGAGACGATCAAATATCAGGAAAAGCAATAATAGGCTGAATGAACAAACCTGATGGGGCTTTAAATTCGATGAGATACTCGGAGGAATCCTTACAGCTTCCTCGTCTTTTTCCCTCACCACATTTACGATATAACCTTTTATCGCATCACCCAGCACGTCAACAGTAGTACCTTCCAATGCAGTTCCGAGACAACTTTCAGTTTTCTTTATCCATGATTTAGCTTGCAGAGACTTCAGGTGTTCTTGTCGTGCCTACAAATCCAGAAAATGTAACTTGGGAATAAAAAACACACAAAAAGAGAAGGCCAATCAAAAGATAATGTGTATACAAGCCTATCGCTATCAAATGAACCTTTTCAATAGCAATCTTTCTCTTGGTCTCTTCCCCCAGTTCAGCATCATCAAGGATTCTCCTAATCCTCTTTTTCGGCCTCCTCTTAGCTCTGAAATCAGCAACGAAATATAAACTTTTGCAACTTCAAGGTTCAGAAAACATGTCAAATGAAAATAAATGAAGCGTGCTACTCACGGAACGTGACCCGCCGACATTGTTTAGTTCGCTAAAATTTTATATATGCAACTGAAAATAACTTAGTACCTTTTCAACCCCTTGGTGGTATCATTTTCTGATTGTCCTGAATCACTATCAGAGCTGGTGCCTGAAAAACCTTCAACGAGAAGGGCCTTCTCACATTCTACAGTTAACTGCTGCAGCAGAGACGGAGCACAACAACAGCACTGCCAAACAGAGGCTTGTATTTTTAATGAAAAACTTTCACCAAGGTTCCCCTTGATACATGTCGTACAAAATAAAAATTTACATGATTTACAACTTATTAACTCATTGGACCTTCCACACCAACCACAATAACATTCACAGCAATCAGGGTCCTGCAAAGAAAATTGCATGAAAAGATGACATAATAGAAGGGATAACTGAAAGAAGAACGACCAAATTAACAGATGGATAACTCGTTGCATACCTTTTCGAGCATCCTCTCTTCCACTATACATCTGCAACTTTCACAAACAATGACCTTCAGAAGTGGGTGTTCACGCACTTCACAGGCTACAACTACTTTGGCACATGCTGTGCAATGAAAAGTTCCATTCGAACTCAGGGAAGGAAGATTATCAACATTTACCACATCGATTTCTTCTTTAACTTGTAATGAGGAAACATATTTATCATCCCTAGCATGCTCTTCATCATCACTATCTATGATCACTGTCCGACTTCTTTTGGAGTCATCATCGGCATCCTCACTTTCATGTGAACGCTTCTCCCCTCTTTGTTCAGAATTCAGAATCCCCAAGGGAGCACCATTAGCAATTAGCTTTTCCTCATTAAACTTGCCAACAGTTTCACCCTTCCCAAGCACGTCAACCTTCAATGAATGAGACATGTCACCATTGACAGTATCCAATACACCTTCACCATCAAGACCTTGAGAACAATCGATTGAAGGGATGGAGTCATTACATTTGTCCTCCGTGATCAGGTCAGAGGTGTCATCCTCCTGTTTCGTAGCCTCCTGATTCAATTAACAATATATGTAACAGAACATGTAAAGTAGAATTAGTTTGCAAATAGAAAACATCAAGTACTATAACGGTACATCATTTACTACATTCTCAAAGCAAAATATGTGGGACCACCAGAAGTATACAGATTAAAGACAGAGAAATTTCTCGGCATAAAATTGCAAGGTTTAAAGCCAAAGAGATAACGATTTAACTCAACCTGTTTGCATCTGAATCTTTGTCTTCTTCGTTTTAAATGAAGCTGAAGCTTCAGTTCTATATTTGCATCATCTTCTTCCTTCACCTGTAGAAGAAATTGGTAATGAACTGGAGGGCTAATGTAAAATAACAAAAAGGTAGACAGTTACAGGTCCCAGCTTAAGTATTATTAACAAAGTTGACAAACCTTCCTGAAGTTTTTCTTTTGCTCTTCGGAAAGGGCTATCTCCTCCTTAGCAACTTCATTTGCGTTAACGTCACTTATCTCCTCCACCTGCACATAAGGTTGTTACCCAGAACCTGATCCAGATTACAAATTTTCCAACATCTTCCAAAAGTTAAGCTATGGGTGGAAGCATGCAAACTGCACCACTAGAAACAACCATGTATTGCTGCTGATTTCACAGCAGAGCATTGCTATTGCTGTCGGATGCTGTTCTAAGAAAGATAAAGGGTTTACATTTTTATTCAACTCTTAGGCTTCTATCCTTATTCCAGCTATTGTAACCAATATATCAAATACTAACTCATACCAGAGAAGCTTAAGGTATCTTCTACTCTCTACTTGAATGGATGACCATAGGGTCTAAGACATCTTTCATTGTAACTTCAATGGGAAAACAGACAAGTTAATTATTTGGAGACAAAGAAATATAAGCCTTCCTAATACTACAATCTCCAGAGGCATAAGAGACGAATAGACAAATGAATTTAAAATATGATTTGGTTACCTCGTCAACTCCAGGCAACTTTAGCCCTAAGCTGGCAGCTTCCTGCGGTGTACTAGCCAAGTAAACAGAAGCCCAAGGCTTGCTACCAAATGATGTATCAGCCTCTGATAAATTATCAGTTGCGACAAAGTTTTCAAAAGATTCCCAAAAATTTTTTGTATCTTCGGACTCATTATCTACACGATTTTCATCGGCGAGTTTCTTTTCAAGAAAACCACTAGCACCCTCCTCATACATTTTACCATTTTTCCTGATCCACAAAAAAATTTGAAAAAAAGGTTACAGTAATTAAATCCAAGTGACAATTGCTAATTGGTTCAAACATCCTTCAAAAAAGGAAAAGAGAGAACATCTAAAGAAGAAACTAAAAAATACCTAATGACAGGTCGCTTAGTATGTAAATACTTTTCAGCGTGTGCAATGGATTCGCTTACTTCACTAGTTACTTGAGAACCTGCCCAGTGTGTCCTTTTCTTCCAAGCTTCTGTCGAGCAACAATCGGGAGCCTGCTTTTCGATCGACTTATAGAGACTTGGTAAATCAATACCACATCCATCAAGTTGTTCCTGCAGTGAGCACCAAGTACCAAAAATGCATTTCCCACCAATCAGCTAGTTGTGTCGATAACTAAAATGATACTATCAAATTAACTTATTCTGGAGTAAATGGAGTAATTATAAATATCAATCAACAAAACTGGTTCAGCTATTTTTGTGCAGGTTGTGACGGATACATCAGGAACCAAGGTCCGCTCAAGGTGGAGGAATGAAGCTTACCAGCAGCTGGGCACTCTCAGTCTCTAATTCATCTAGCACAGTCTCCCATTCTTCTTTGTAAGTTCTCATTTCATTTGCAACTGCAGCCTCCAACTACGCAAAAGAAACATAGATCAGTTGGAGCACTTATGCCTAATCATCGTCCATGATTAGTAGCTAGGAAGTGAAGAAAGGAAAAAACAGAAATTAACCTCATCTTGGTTTAGATCCACTGCCAACTCAGCTCTCACTTCATGCTCGACTTGCGCAAGAGACTCCTTTTCCAGTGATTCTTGAGCTTCTGCTGCCTAAAAATTGGGATGATAAGAAAAGCCACGAGAAACCCAGAGAAGAAAAACAAGTCGAGATAGAATAAGGTGGAGGAGAACTGTACCTTACTCTCAACTTCCAAAAGCTCAGCAATTAGCTCTTCTACTTCAGCATCTGTCGGAGGTGCCTGTATGAAGACATGATGTTCAAAATCAGCTCATATAAATAGCGACAAAAGGAAGGGAAAAAAAAAAACTTGCATGAACTTCTAAAAATCCTTCAACACTGTTTTGACCTTAATAACCAAAACAAACTCAAAAATGATCTTGACGAAGAAGATATGTCAAATTGAAAACACTCAATTATTAACAGATGAAAAAAAAAGGACATGCATAAGCTTTTCTTAGTTAAACTAAGAAAAACATTCCAAGTAAAATTTGCAAGACTTTTTGAGGAGTATCTTTTTTCACATATATAAACAACATTGCATCTAATTCAGTATGAATAAATAGGTTCACCTCAGGGCTTGATTCATCATCATGTCCAGATACCGATGGCTCCCCATCTTCTGAATCATCAATGAATGAATCCCCTGACCCAGAATCACTTGAGGCGTCATCTATTTCCTCTTGTTGTCCATCAGTGTTATTCATATCCACCATCTCATTCATGCAATATGTCCTATAAGCCATCCCCATAACACAAACAGAAACATATAAGTAAACTGGTTAAGGTAACCAAAAATCTCTCACCATCATGAAGAACTACACCGCCAACAAACAAACAAAGAAACGGTGAGCATCATTTGCTGCATCTATCCCATTACATAAACGAGAATAAGAGGTAAATATTCCCATTGTTCAATCTAATACCACGAATCCATAATTGTATGCTTTGTCAAGGATCAACAACATGTGTTTAAAAATGCATCACTGACTTGCTGATTGAAATTCGTAAAATAGGTAATGGTGCGAAGTCTTGCATCTATCTATCATGTGACAAAACCCTTAGTATCAGAAACGCAGTGCGCGTAGTTACTAGTATGGAGAATTGATGTTTTTATCTTGGTGACAAATAACGGGGAAATAAAGGAAATAAAACTTTCAAATGAATTACGTTGAATAAAAATAACATGAGATTGGTCGTAAGTGCCATTTCAAGAACGTTTCAATCAGCAATTCTGCTTCTAAAGCTCAGGGCATCTTTTTGAAAGACACAAAAAACCTAATAAGATATTAAAAAAAAAATTGACCCAAACTTTATGAACCGTTAAACCAGAGAATGAACAGCCAAACTAAAGAAATCAAGTAAATTACATACTTACAACTAGCAATCGAAATAACTCAATCTCTTTAGAAATGATCCATAAAACTTTTACTTCAGTAAAACGAGAAGTTTTTAGTTTTTGATCGGTAGCAAGTAATGAAATTGATGTGGATATGCTAACTAGATAATAGATGAATTTGAGGAAGGAGAAGAGTGTAATGACGCAATCAAAATGAAGGATCCCCAAATTTGAAGTGTGAAGCGCGGGATATTACCTGTTAAAATTCTAGGGTTTTGAAAGGTGCCGTGAGTTAGAGAGGAATTTGAAAGGGGATAAGCAAACACCACTCGAATTATTAAAAAAAGTCGCGGGTTTTTAGTTTTCGTTTTGGGTAATTGGGACGCCGGAAACAACTCATACGGCAGGGCCGCGGGAGTGTTTTTGAGCACTTGGTACCCGATGCCGGCCCAACCCGACCCATCCGTTTTTTCCGACAGTTGGGGCATAATATGTGCAAGGGAAAATTAGAGGAGACCCAAAAAAAATAGTATTTTCATTGTCAGGCCCACAATTAATTTTGAATACCGTGACAACCATAAATATTTCTGTGACACCCATAATTATCTGAAATTATTAAAACTTGTCTGCATGACGGTTTATGCATCCGCATGACGTGTTATGCATACTGTTTTTTCAGAGATAACTCGTTATGCATCCTAATTTTTCAGAGAGAATAGTTGGCAACGCAACTTGGATATAACATATCTAAAAATCCGCGCTTTGGAATTTTACAAATTTTATATCGTTGGAAATCTTTTAAAGAGAGTTACGCAACGAGTACAAACAACAATATCAAATTTTTGTTTTTCACGAAAAAATCGGAGATGATCATCGTTTTAAGGAAAAATTTCGAAAACTAACTGCATATTCATTATGCAGCCTCCAAAATAGATGCATAACACATTATGCAGATGCATAACGAATTATGCAACCATTTTTTCGACTGCATAACAAAGTTATGCATCTATAACAAGTTATGTAGCCATTGTTTTGGTTGATTTTAGTTCGTACAGAAAAAATTGATGCATAATGCATTATGCAGCCATATTTAAATGATGCATATCAGGTTATGCATCCATTTTTTCGATGCATAAAAGATTATGAAACAATTTTCTAGATGCATAATGCATTATGCAGTCATATTTTCGGATGCATAACAGGTTACGCATCCACTTTCATGACTGCATAACATGTTATGTAGATATTATTGTAGGTGCATAACAAGTTACGCAACCTTTTTTTGTTGGTTTCAATACTAAGAAAAAAGTATCTGCATAACTGTTTGAGGGTGAAAACGGTTTCTGCTGATTTCGATAATTTCGGGTGTGTGGGTGAGAAACGAGTCTAAACCCTAAACAATGTACTGCAAGGGAGTACTTTAGATTCAAGAGATCAATCTGTACAAATCCGGCCTAAACCAAGAAATGGTCGTTCCAGACTTGCTTCGGTCACAAATAGGAGGAGAAGGGTTGGTTTTGGGGAAAAAAGCGAAGAGAGTGTTGAGACCAGAATAGTTGATCCTGGAAGAGTAGTTGTTTTGTGACTTGCATCAGAAAGTGGGAAGCTAACAGATGGGAAAGCTAGCAAACGTTTTCTGAGTGTTGTATGCTCCTGACCAGAACTTGTTGTTCGGTGGAAATAGGTAAGACCTATTTATACAAGTCGAAGTGAAACGTACTCTGGTCTCGTAAGAAATGGAAAACAGATGAGTAAATGGGAGGAGGTGGTAACCGGTAACGCCTGGAATTGATGTTCCATAAAAGAAAGCGTTTTACCATTACTCCTTGTATTTACTAACCGCCTCATCCTTATGACACTTTCTTGTAACGGGCGTAGTGTACGCCGCACGCTGTAAACCGCCAAACTAATACCCAATGAGCATCCTCCAGTTTATGACATGTGTTGATGTCTCAAGTGTTTTCGTGGAAAACATGTAGCATGTTGTTGTTTGGCAAGTTGAGCTTGGGAGACTTGCCGGCTCGGTGGTGACCTTTGACGGTCGAGATTTTGCATCTTGAGAGGAAGGGTAGCCGTTGATTATTGCAACCCTTCGTTTGGTATCCAGTGGCATGAAAGCATGGTCGGCATGGCTTTAATATGGCCAAGTTTAGGCGTTGCCAAAAGCTAGGGTTTTGGCATTGTTTGGGCGCGGCCAAAACTATGGCTTGGCGTCGAGCCAAAAGGTTTCCCTGCGTTAGCTGGTAACCTTGGACGGCTAAGATCTGTGTCTTAGATGGAATGTGGTCGTCGATTGTTGCAAGCCTTTATTTTGGAAGCCGTGAGGGGAAGGCAGGCATGGTATGGTTTAGGCGCAGCAAAGTGGCTGGCACGGCATGCCATTGGTACATATGGCATGGTCGGCATGCCTTGGCGCGGTTTAGGCGTGGCCAAAACTAGGGTTTTGGCGTTGGGACAAAGGTTACAATGCGTTGGTTGGTGACCTTGGACGGCTAAGATTTGCATCTAAGATGGAAGGGTGGTCGTTGATTGTCGCACGCCTTCGTTTTGGCAGCCGTGAGGGGAAGGCCGGCATGGTATGGTTTAGGTGCGGTAAGGTGGCTAGCACGGCATGCCATTGGCACATGTGGCATGGTTTGCATGCCTTGGCGCGGTTTAGGCGTGGCCAAAACTAGAGTTTTGGCGTTGGGCCAAAGGTTACCATGCGTTGGTTGGTGACCTTAGACGGTTAAGATCTGCATCTAAGATGGAAGGGTGGCCACTGATTGTCGCACGCCTACGTTTTGGCAGCCGTGAGGGGAAGGCCCGTATGGTATGGTTTAGGCGCGGCAAGGTGGCTGGCACGGCATGCCATTGTCACATGTGGCGTGGTCGGCCTTGGCGCGGTTTAGGCGCGGCCAAAACTAGGGTTTTGGCGTTGGGCCAAAGGTTACCATGCGTTGGTTGGTGACCTTGGACGGCTAAGATTTGCATCTAAGATGGAAGGGTGGCCGTTGATTGTCGCACGCCTTCATTTTGGCAGTCGTGAGGGGAAGGCCGGCATGGTACGTTTTAGGCGCGGCAAGGTGGTTGGCACGGCATGCCATCGGCACATGTGGCATTGTCGGCATGCCTTGGCGCGGTTTAGGCGTGCGCGTTGGACCAAAGGTTACCATGCGTTGGTTGGTGACCTTGGACGACTAAGATTTGCATCTAAGATGGAAGGGTGGTCGTTGATTGTCGCACACCTTCGTTTTGGCAGCCGTAAAGGGAAGGCCGGCATGGTATGGTTTAGGCGCAACAAGGTGGATGGCAGGTTATGCCATTGGCACATGTGGCATGGTCGACATGCCTTGGCGCGGTTTAGGTGTGGCCGAAACTAGGGTTTTGGCGTTGGGACAAAGGTTACCATATGTTGGTTGGCGACCTTGGACGGCTAAGATCTGCATCTCAGATGGAAAGGTGGTCGTTGATTGTTGCAACCCTTCGTTTTGGCAGCCAGCGGCATGTAGCGGGGTCGGCACGGCTTTGGCATGGAATCGTGGCTGGCATGGTTTGCCATTGGCACGGTGGTGCGGCTGGCATGGTCGGATTTTGACGGTCCTCCCCTCCATCTGACCGGAAAATAATTTCCTATCTCCTTACGCGGGAATATTTAGGTTTTGAGCTCGTTTAGGAGGTGAAAACGGCCCGACAGTGAAACTCATGAAGAATTGAGGAGGGATGTTGCGGGCCCGGGGTAGCATAGTCGCACCGAGTCATATGTTCCCGTTCATGGAGCAAGAAGGGAACTTTATTATGTGCAAAACTCTAGAAACTCCGTCCGTATGAAAAGAGGTATTGACCTTCTTCTGTTTTCTGTTGCTCGTTTGTATCCGCGCTTTCATCTGCGGTGTCTCTCCAGTGGATTCCAAAATTTACCAAACTCCGTTGCATTCTTGGGACGGATGGATGGAATATATGCTCGGCAACGATCATGTCAGGTTTAATCTTGGAGATTGTGGTTGCGGTGTCGGTCCATCCTCGGCTTTAGGTTGTTCAGTGTCTGGACCTTCTGATCGTGATGATGATGTGTTGTGAATGCTTGTATGGTCGAAAACTTCTGGCTCCCCGGATGAAATAGGGAGACATTCCGTTGTCGATGTGCTGCTATCAAGTCTTCTAGGACTTTGTTCCAAGCGACATCCTTCGAACCATCTTCTGAATCTTGGACTATCGTATGGAATGAGATGTGGTAAGAAGTCCCCAGTTATACTTCGCTTTGATCCGACGTCATGGATGAATATGTGAATGAATCTTTGTGGCGTACTCTTGAAGTCTTCGGTGTACATGTACGGCTTCGTGTTGAGAAATTCCCGCGGCTCGTGAAACTTCGACAGTGATGATGTTGAAATCAGAAATAACCTGGTTGAGGGGAGTGAAAGCGTCTCATGATGGTAGTCCCCGTGTGTATCCTATTTTCATTGCATCGCCTTGAATCCACGTCCACGTGATTTGATACAAGCTTATCGTACTCTTCTGGATGTGACGCTGGGATGCTCAGGATATCGCATGGACGAAATATTCTGGATAGCGAAGATGTAGGAATGAGAGAGTTATGTTGTTTATCATGGCTCCCTCTGTTTCTTCAAGAAAATGTTTCAACCGCGTCTCTGGAGTTATCTCATGAGTCTTTGATGGTCGTCGATGGACTGCGAAGAGAAGTCCCCAGTTGCATTTTTCTTCAGCTTCTGAATTTGTTTTCCTCTGAGCAGGCTTGGGATCCTCTGCGGCCTCATAAAGTGTTGAAGGCGTCTTCTAGACAGAGAGGTGATGATATTCTTGCGCTGCACCCTTGAAGAGTAGATGACCTTGTTGCGGCTATGGCCTTTTGGTTGACTGTGTCTTCTGAGATTTGACAGTGGAGGGATTCCGTGTATATCCTCAATCCTCAAGTATGGTTTACATGTTTCCATCTTTGTAGCGATTGCTGCTGTGGTGAAGCTCTGGCTGGTATCAACAAATGAGCGGAAACAATTCTTGGTAGCAGATGTAATCAGAAGAGACTACATTGTTGTGGTAACAAATTAGGTTGATGGAATTGTACGAGCATCCGTGGAAGTAAAAGGATTGGCTAGAGTTGTACGGGCATCCGTGGAAGTAAAAGGATTGGCTGGATGCGTAAGCGATCAAACTGTCCATGACTACGAAGATTGGTTGGTTGTGATCATGATCCTTGACATGGGGAGCGTGGTGGTACGACCCTTTTCAGGAAGAAGCGTCGTTGAAGCAGCTTCGGCTCTTGGAGAAGATGTTGAAACTTAAGAAGCCGAACGCTGAAGCCTCGTCTTCGGATCCTGGAGAAGCTTATGGAGAGAATGCTGAAACGGAGCGGCTTCTAGAGCGGGCGTTGAAGCGGAGCGGCTGTCGGAGTGATCGTTGAAGCGGAGTCGCTGCTAGAGGATGTTGAAGCGGAGCGACTGCGTTAATTAGTGTGCTGTCAAACTGGACACCCTTCAAGCGAACAATGGTTAGGAGTCCCCAGTTCCATCTATCAATCGTGCTTTCCAGGAGAGGTTGAGGTTTGGGAACGGCTTCTCTGGTTGGAAACAGCTACTTCCCTGATGCAGTGCGGTTGAGGGCTGAAAATATTCCTTGACGTTGCGCCTTGGGGAAATATAGAATCTCACATAAATGTTTCATCATAGACTGCACGATTTTGCGGGTTAAGTCCTCAGAAATCATGCATCTCCTGACAGGGAAAAGAGTCTTTGTGAACTCAGGGGGGTTGCTGATTTTTCTTTGCTTCGATTTTGGAGAAATCGTTCCTGATCTTTTCGTGTAATGAAATTAGATTGTTGATTCCCTTCTACTGGGAGTTCAAGAGCAACGCTGGAAGGATGCAAGCTGCTGGCGCAGGGAAGATGCAAGATGCTGTAAAGATGCAAGCTGTTAGCGCTGGAAAGGTTGCAAGCTGCTGGCGCTGGAAAGATTCAAGCAGCTATAAAGGTGCAAGTTGTTAGCGCTGGAAGGATGCAAGATGTTGGCGGTGGAAAGATGCAAGTTGTTACGCTGGATCGGCTTGTAATGGGCGTTGGCTTGGCGTGGACGCTGGCTTGGATTTGGTATGGCGCGGGCTGTCGGATGGGCGTGGAGTGGACTGTTGGCTTGGCACGGCGCTGGCTTGGCGTGGCGCGAACTTGTTCTTGCGGTCCCAGTTGCCTCTTTCCATACGTAGCTCAAATAGGAAATCATTTCCTTATTTAAATTACAAAAGTTTTATGCGTATGAAAGGGGTTGGCTCTCCTTTTTATCTCGTATCTTTGTTCTCACGTCCTGGTGTTAGCGGTAGCAATAAAATGGGCAAGCATATTCCAGCTATGTACTCCAGCGTTTCTCTTTCAATTTGTTTTCTTGTTTTCTTGTGTTGGTGCAAACCCTATCCATGGGTATGCCTTCCATAAATCTGTAAAAATATTGTTCTTATGTACTGGTGTAAACCCTAGCCGTGGGTATGCCTTTCATAAACTTGTAGAAACACTTCGTCATAAAAAATTCCTCTTCGAATATCACCGTAATAACGTCGGCTACCTCATGAATAGTGTCGGGTAATCATTATTATGCAAAGTAGGCACGTACGGGTAGGTGACTGTTTTTTTTTTTTTGAAAGGCAAACAAAGCGCTTGGTTTATGGTTTCGATTTTCTGGATTTTTGGGTTGATAGACAAGTATTACCCCTGAAGGTTTTGGATTATTATTTGGAATGAACTATTTTAGAATATTGATGTTTTTGGTTATGAATATAAGTGGCATGAGTACCCCAGGGAAGTCATGGAATTGTGAATGTTGTGCGATAGTAGAAAGCATGAAACACGGGAAAAATATGGTTATCGGTTTTTTATCTCCCCTGTGAAGATTTGAAGTAGTAGACCATGTATTTTGTCTAGCAAGACTTACTCGGTTTTTCGGATCTCCCGATGAAAAGGAATCTCACGGGTGTAAGACCGATTTTTGTGGGAAGCACCACCGTGACTGTGAAAAGTCCCCAGTCATCCCTTGTCATGTCATGACTGGTAACCGGGCCGTCTGGTAACTGAGCTGTCGATCCCTGGGCGAGTCGTTTGGATTCTACCGTCCTAACATATTGGTCGAAATATGAGGTTGAGGATTGAAAGTTGACATTGTAACCGAAAGATCAATCTCCCACTGTGGTCGCCAACTGTTTGAGGGTGAAAACGATTTCTGCTGATTTCGGTAATTTCGGGTGTGTGGGTGAGAAACGAGTCTAAACCCTAAACAATGTACTGCAAGGGAGTACTTTAGATTCAAGAGACCAATCTGTACAAATCCGGCCTAAACCAAGAAATGGTCGTTCCAGACTTGCTTCGGTCACAAAGAGGAGGATAAGGGTTGGTTTTGGGGAAAGAAGCGAAGAGAGTGTTGAGACCAGAATAGTTGATCCTGGAAGAGTAGTTGTTTTGTGACTTGCATCAGAAAGTGGGAAGCTAACAGATGGGAAAGCTAGCAAACGTTTTCTGAGTGTTGTATGCTCCTGACCAGAACTTGTTGTTCGGTGGAAATAGGTAAGACCTATTTATACAAGTCGAAGTGAAACGTACTCTGGTCTCGTAAGAAATGGAAAACAAATGAGGAAATGGGAGGAGGTGGTAACCGGTAACGCCTGGAATTGATGTTCCATAAAATAAAGCGTTTTACCATTACTCCCTGTATTTACTAACCGCCTCATCCTTATGACACTGTCTTGTAACGGGCGTAGTGTACACCGCACGCTGTAAACCGCCAAACCAATACCCAATGAGCATCCCCAAGTTTGTGACATGTGTTGATGTCTCGAGTGTTTTCGTGGAAAACATGTAGCATGTTGTTGTTTGGCAAGTTGAGCTTGGGAGACTTGTCGGCTCGGTGGTGACCTTCGACGGTCGAGATTTTGCAACTTGAGAGGAAGGGTAGCCGTTGATTATTGCAACCCGTCGTTTGGTAGCCAGTGGCATGAAAGCATGGTGGGCATGGCTTTAATATGGCCTAGTTTAGGCGTGGCCAAAAGATAGGATTTTGGCATTGTTTGGGCCCGACCAAAACTAGGGCTTGGCGTCGAGCCAAAAGGTTTCCCTGCGTTAGCTGGTAACCTTGGACGGCTAAGATCTATGTCTTAGATGGAAATGTGGTCGTCGATTGTTGCAAGCCTTCGTTTTGGAAGCCGTGAAGGGAAGGCCGGCATGGTATGGTTTAGGCGCAGAAGGTGGCTGGCACGGCATGCCATTGGCACATGTGGCATGGTCGGCATGCCTTGGCACGGTTTAAGCGTGGCCAAAACTAGGGTTTTGGCGTTGGGCCAAAGGTTACCATGCGTTGGTTGGTGACCTTGGACGGCTAAGATTTGCATATAAGATGGAAGGGTGGTCGTTGATTGTCGCACGCCTTCGTTTTGGCAGCCGTGAGGGGAAGGCCGGTATGGTATGGTTTAGGCGCGTCAAGGTGGCTGGCACGGCTTGCCATTGTCACATGCGGCATGGTCGGCATGCCTTGGCGCGGTTTAGGCGTGGCCAAAACTAGGGTTTTGGCGTTGGGCCAAAGGTTACCATGCGTTGTTTGGTGACCTTGGACGGTTAGGATTTGCATCTAAGATGGAAGGGTGGCCATTGATTGTCGCATGCCTTCGTTTTGGCAGCCGTGAGGGGAAGGCCCGCATGGTATGGTTTAGGCGCGGCAAGGTGGTTGGCACGACATGCCATTGGCACATGTGGCATGGTCGGTATGCCTTGGCGCGGTTTAGGCGTGGCCAAAACTAGGGTTTTGGCGTTAGGCCAAAGGTTACCATGCGTTGGTTGGTGACCTTGGACGGCTAAGATTTGCATCTAAGATGGAAGGGTGGCCGTTGATTGTCGCACACCTTCGTTTTGGCAGCCGTGAGGGGAAGGCCGTCATGGTATGGTTTAGGCACGACAAGGTGGTTGGCACGGCATGCCATTGGCACATGTGGCATGGTCGGCATGCCTTGGCGTGGTTTAGGCGTGGGTGTTGGGCCAAAGGTTACCATGCGTTGGTTGGTGACCTTGTACGGCTAAGATTTTCATCTAAGATCGAAGGGTGGTCGTTGATTGCCGCACGCCTTCATTTTGACAACCGTAAAGGGAAGGCCGACATGGTATGGTTTAGGCGCGACAAGGTGGCTCGTACGGCATGTCATTGGCACATGTGGCATAGTCGGCATGCCTTGGCGCGGTTTAGGCGTGGCCAAAACTAGGGTTTTGACGTTGGGCCAAAGGTTACCATGCGTTGGCTGGCGACCTTGGACGGCTAAGATTTGTATCTAAGATGGAAGGGTGGCCGTTGATTGTCGCACGCCTTCGTTTTGGTAGCCTTAAAGGGAAGGTCGGCATGGTATGGTTTAGGCGCAGCAAGGTGGATGGCACGACATTGGCACATGTGGCATGGTCGGCATGCCTTGGCGCGGTTTAGGCGTGGCCAAAACTAGGTTTTCGGCGTTGGGCAAAAGGTTACCATGTGTTGGCTGGCAACCTTGGACGGCTAAAATTTGCATCTCATATGGAAGGGTGTCCGTTGATTGTTGCAACCCTTTGTTTTGGCAGCCAGCGGCATGTAGCGGGGACGGCATGGCTTTGGCATGGAATCGTGGCTGGCATGGTTTGCCATTGGCACGGTGGTGCGGCTGGCATGGTTGGCATGCCTTGGCGCAGAAACGTGGATGGCATGGTTTTCCATTGTCACGGTGGTGCGGTTGGCATGGTTGGCATGCCTTGGCGCGGATATGTGGCTGGCACGGCTTGCCATTGGCACGGTGGCGCGGCTGGCATGGTTGGCATGCTTTGGCGCGGGGACGTGGCTGGCAAGGCATGCCATTGGCACATGCGGCTGGCATGGTTGGCATGACTTGGCGCGGAGACGTGGCTGGCATGGTTTTCCATTGGTACGGTGGTGCGACTGGCATGGTTGGCATGCCTTGGCGCGGAGACGTGGCTGGCATGGTTTGCCATTGGCACGGTGGTGTAAGAATTTAGGGTTTGGTGTACGAAGGTGATGTTGGTCAATACTAAGGGTTCTACCGTGGAACATGACACATATATATGTAAAAAAAAAGGTACCCTGGTAATTCTAACGTAGGCGTGTTGAATGATTCAATAAATGCGCTAGTGGTCCTAGTGACGTCATGTCAGATGTAAGGTTTTACGATTTCAACCCTAAACTAAAAACCACTATCAACAATAACGTAGATATTATTTCCTTCATCAAACCACTCATCTCTACGTTTTTAATAGTTTGTAAGCATTCATCCTTAAAAGTGTGTGGCAACCATTTACAGTCCCTGCAAATTTAACACCAAACTCAATAAACAAGTACTACACTGTAAAAAAAAAATCAGAAGACAACACTTCACATATATAGTGTTGTTTCGAATCGATTACCTTGTGTATTTATACTCCTTATAAGATCTAACAAGAGTCATTCTAAGAACGCCGATGGCGCTTTCATTAAATGTATGAACTCGACAAATAGACAGTAAAACAGCAACAGTGAAACGATTACAAGCTCTTAAATTATTTTTCACTAATCCTAATATCTCCTAACCTAATGGTGGATCTTGTTTCACAGCAAAATTGAAATGCAATAGTACAGTTCCTTCAACTTGTCTAACAATTGAACTCACTTTACTTAACCCTCCAAGAAATCCAGTAATTCCATCAATCACTTCTCGTTTGCTAAAATCATTCGAAGCTAAAATCAAAAGTTGGTAAATCAATGAACGAAATTCCTGTAAATCAACTTCTCTCGACCTAATCTTATCGAGAACTGTAAAATCTGAATCAACTCTCTCGACCTAATTCTCTGGACCCTAATTTTCTTCTTCGATTCTTCCATCAATTCATCACAAATTCTGAATCAAACTTGAGTGATAACCAATACCCACTCTTCTTAATCGACCACAACTCATTGGGAATTCACGGTAGAGTGGAGAGTAAGAAGAAGAGGAATTGAAGATGAAGAAGAAGAAGAAAAAAGAACGAAACAGAATTTTATAAAATATGGGTTTGAGAATAATTTTTTCCTAGAAAATGGGTGTGCGCCTTCAGATTTCTGGGCGTGGGTTTCACAATGGTAAAGATCCGAAGAATGGGTCTCCCCGTAGTTTTCACTATGTGCAATGATACTGCACAATGCACATGGGTATAATTTTAGGAAGGGGAAATTTTTCTAAGACCCAACCCATGGATAACCCATAATATGAGGACCTTAGTTAAAAGAGTTTTAAACCTAGGCCCTGAATTAAAAATAAATTTTAATTCGGTTGAAATGACTAGAATAACCTTCACTATATAACTATCTAACCTAGGTTTTCTTTCTACCAAACACATTCATTTTATTTGAAGAGAGAGACTGAATCTCACCTGAGAAAACTGCCGGTCGAAAACCTTCAAAGAAGTGCAGAGAAATTTGTTTTCAGAGAATTTTTTTTGCAGATCGAAGAAACGAAAACCAAAATAGGTAGATTTTCGATCAAATCCTATTCTTCGTGTTTAACATGTTTTTTGATCTGTTTAATCTCAATATATTTGATTTGTTTTCGATCTGCTTTTTGATTTATTCGTTTTTTGATTCAGTCATTTTCCGATCAAAGAAGAAGACGAAGAAAGAAGAAGAAGTTTTAGATCTTCTCATTTTCCTCTCTGATTTTAGGGGTTAGGTTTACTTGATGATTTCTGTTCAAGTATCATCTCAATCTTATGTTTAGGAGTTTAGGACTACTGTAGATTGATGTTTTCTTACTGTTTAAACTGCAGATTCAAATTCAATTTATATTTTGTGAAGTAAAATGGTGCGAGGAAGAAGCAATCCCGCTGAAACAGATCCTGCAATAATAGGTATTAAGATGTCAAATTATTTGAGTATATGTATTGTTATGATATCATGCTAGTAAAAACTATACGTGCGATTTTGGTTGTGATGATATAATGTAAATGCTTTTGAATGTATAACTATGCAAACAAGGGCCTGTGTAACTATAAGTTACACATTCAAAATCTCACCACTAACTGTGTTGTGGTTTGTATATTGAGTGTGTAACTTGTACTTACACATACAAATGAGCTTTTTTAACAGTAAGTTACACATTCAAGATGTCACCACTGACTTGCAAAGGGGCTGTGCAACTATAAGTTACATATTTAAAATCTCATGTTTTGATCATATGTAATGCATGTGCATGTGTATCTATAAGTTACACTTTGAAAATCTAACCACTAACTTGCCAATTGACTGTGTAACTAGAAGTTACACATGCATAATATCATCACTGATTTGCCAGTTGCCTATGTAACTAAAAGTTACACGTGCAAAATATAACCTATGGTTGTATTGTGTTTGTAAATAATAGTTACACATCAAAAAATGATGCATGTAAACCTTCATATGCATGTGTAAGTTAAGGTTACACAACACAGAATAGAATGATGTAGTTTGTGTACTTGGCAAATACACATAGTTTGTAACATGATTTTCATTTTGTAGTTAAAAAGGGGTGTATTTCATAAGTACACAACATACTGACTCATGCTATTTTTGTGTGTGATGTGTACAGGAAATCTAAGGCAGTCGTTGAATGCAGTTAAGGATTTGGTAAAGGTGATAAAAACTATAGAACTGACTGATAGGGCTCAGAAATATCTTAGGAGAGCTGCTTACGGTAAACTCGTAATGATGTATTACGATGAATATAATGAAGCTGAACCAAGTACAACAAGACAAATCAGTACTAACAAACACGGCGTCTTGAAGCTTTTGAATTTCTTTGATATGGATTGTGAGACACCGTGTTCTTTCAAGTTTGGTGATGATAAGTTTATAGAGTCTACACCGGGAAAGCTGGATGGTATATTTTGCATGCAGAGGATTGGGACCAAAAGGGTTAGAAGCTGTTAAAGTACTATTCTCCTCGTGATTTGATTGACAATGTTTTATACAGCAAGTTCTTCACTGATATCAAATGTACAACACATCAGACGACAATGACTAAGAAGAACATTTTAGAGAAGATACAAAAACTTATGACCAAAAGGAGCAAAAGTGGGAAAAGAAAGAAAGTTGATGAGAAGAATCTAGTTTGTTTGATAGGTTTTTATCTTTGTTGTGTATTATTTTTTTGAAGACATAAATGCTAATGGAGTGAACGCGAAATATCTTAGTATCGTTGAAACTTATGAGACGGTGCTCAAGGTGTCGTGGCCTGATTTAATACACGAGCACTTGTTTGAAGAGATTCATACTAATGTTGGTTGTTTTTCAAAATGTGATGGCTTGTGTGCAATACTTACTAGTAAAGCTTGTGTGTAATTTCTATTCCAGCAGTTTTACTGTTACGTTGTGGATATTTTGGTTCAATCGACTAATTAAATTTATATGTTGCATTTATTGTTTGCTGAACACGCACCAGAAGGCTTAATACAGAAAGTTGCGAACCACGAAAAGGATATCCCAAGGGTTGGGAGGTGGGATCTATACCAGATTTCTGATTACATTTCTAGAACAGACATGACAGAGTTTTCGGTAAGTGTTATATGTTAGTTGGTTTATGTTTTGTAAATTTATGGTAATATAATTTAGGTATAAGTTGGATGTAATCAAAATTGTCATGTGTAGATATAAGTTACACATTTAAATGTGCTTGTGTAACTTATAGTTACACATTCAAAAATAACACCAGTGAATTCAATTTTTTGTGTAACTATAGGTTACACATATAAATGTGCTTATGTAACTTTAAGTTACACATACAACTGAAAATTTGTATATTTAGAATGTTCAACTGTTTTTGCTATCTCTTTTAAACCTCTCCATCTGTTAATTACATCCAACTCCTAGCTTTGTGTCTGAGTTTTCACAGCTTGAAAAGCAGATTGGTATATCAACCGTGGTACCAAGGAAGGACGACCTGCAAAGGTGGCTGAAAGAGCAAACCATTGAGAATGGACAACTGAAAGAGAAACTTCAAGCAAAGCAAGCAATGTTTGAAGCATTGTATGCAATTTCCAGAGAAGGGATATCAGAAGGGGACCTTTCAGGAACAGCAAAATTCAA
This sequence comes from Papaver somniferum, assembly GCF_003573695.1. NCBI lineage: Eukaryota > Viridiplantae > Streptophyta > Magnoliopsida > Ranunculales > Papaveraceae > Papaver > Papaver somniferum. The sequence continues at coordinate 9,556,634 of NW_020622492.1, read as the reverse complement.
GATTCACGATTTTAGTTACAAAATTATGGAAGCAATGGGTATTGAACCTTAGAAAGTGACCCAGGAAGAGTTTATGCAACATGAAGATGGTGTACATGGAGGTACTGAGAATGGAGCTACTGAGCATGAAGAAGAAGAGTTACTGCATGGAGGTACTGAGCATCAAGGAGATGGAGGTACTGAGCATAGAGCTACTGAGCATGAAGAAGAAGAGTCCGAGAAAGAGACTGAGCAAGAGAAAGAGAAAGATGACACAGAAACTTCCTTCCATGAATAATTTAAGTAGTTGCTCATTTTTAATATGCTTTTTTAACTTGATAGAGGTACCCAATTAGTTGACACTAAGGTCTTTGAACCTTTTTAGTTTCATATTTTGGTGAATTTTTTTTGCTAGAGGTACCAAATTAGACTTAATAATTGTTGAGTACACTAATCATATGGATGTGTTATCCCTAGTTACACATGCTATATGCATGTGTAACTTCTGGTTACACTAGTTAGATGCATGTGTAACATGGAGATACACATGCTAGGTATCCATGCCATATTCATGTGTAACATGGAGTTACACATGCTAAAATAGACAAAAATTTCAACCAAAAATTTACACATGCTAGTTATCCAAGTCATATGCATGTGTAGTTTCGATTACACGTGATATATTCTTCTTGAAATTTTATTAAAAATTTTTAACATCATCATCATCATCCTAATTCTCATTTCAATCCTTGTGCACTTCCATGTATAAGCCTTGCATCTGGAAATACGCCAACAATTCTGCAAGCTCAAACTGCTGTAGAGGGGCGCAAAACGTTTCTCAGGACATACAGTTCGAGTATGAAGAGTGTGACAACATGCAAGGCTCCTCCAAAGAAGAAGGCCACTGGTAAGAAAAAGCCCACTCCTGCAGATGTTGTTGATGAGGCGCAGAAGAAAGCCGATGAAGACACAAATATTGTTGCTGAGGCGCAAAAGAAAGATGTAGAAGGTGGTGTTGTGGTTGAGCCGCAGGTGATGATGCAAATGTCATTGAAGAGACACCTGCAACTGTTGGTGACGGTTTGGTTCTGACTGCTCCAACTCAGCCAACACCTGAAACTTTTGAGGACAATTTTGCTTCAACACAGTCTGAGGACTCCATGGTGATAACTGCTACAACACCGCAAACACAGCTTGACAATGCTCAGACCTACAGGTTGGTGTAACTTGGAGATAACCCTGTTGATATGACGAATGTTGAAGTGAGTGAAATGCTAGATGAGATTGTCAGCAACATTAACAAAAGTGAACATGGACCTGCAGTGATGGTGAATGTGGAACCTAGCTCAAATGGTAACTACTCTTCCTTCTGTAACTTATTCTGTTTTATTTTTCCTTTATGTTTTGCTTGTAATGCAAGTGTAACTTCAAGTTACACATTGTAAAAGGCATGTGTAGCTTGAGGTTACATATAGTACATTTTTATTTTGGCTTGTGTAACTTTAAGTTACATACTTGGCCACCAAGTGTATCTTTCTGTTACACATGTGCTAATTTTTTTGATTCTGCCTATATTTTTTTGTGCAGCTGATAGACACATTTTTATGTCTACGTTGTCCTTAATTTCATGTATTGTTGGTACTCGATTTTTGTACTTATTATAGTATTTTATGTGTTTGTAGGCATTTTTGGGAAATGAACATTATTGGAAAAATCAGCTCGAAAAGTTGTCTAAAGCACCCGGAGGACACATGTTATTCGGACTCGCACTGTTAGATAAGGGGCACTCAATTAATAGGGGGCACCTCAACGGATAAGGGGCACCTTCCTTACTATTCACACCCCATAAGGAAAGTGCTAAAGGGACACCCGTAAAGGATTAGGGGGAGGTCATCTTCTCCATCTGAATTTGGAATTTGGCGGGAAAAGCTATTATCAAAACACCAAAATTAGGGTTCGTGATTTGAAGGCGTTTTAGGGAGATTCAATGGGTGAAATCAAATGGGTTTGTTGCTAGGGACTAAACAGGGCTGGTAAGGTTCTTGGAATCGTGTGGAAGAAAAACACGAGTGAGGGAAAACTTTGGTATTCCTACTTTCACGAGGGTTGATATTCTCTTTCCCGAGTTATTCTATGGTTCGCACGAGCCTGGAGTGTGTATGGATCATTTTATTTTCAATATTCAGCGTGTTGAATGGAGTTAGGAAGCTGCAGACGCGTGAGAAGGAAAATCAGGGAAGAAAATATTCCGAGAATATTTTTCTTCACTGTCGAGTAATGGGAGATTTCGTGGAGTAATGAGGAGTTATCCTTGGCCCTGTTGATTATAAATACAACTCTGGGGTAGCGTAGAAGGGGGACAGAGAGTTTGGGGTCGAGAGGAGAGCTCAGGAGGCCAGAATCAAGAGTTTACAGAACTCTGTTTCGGCTGCTGCACCAAGAACACGAAGAACAAAAGACCACCAGAGGCAGTCGTTTATGAACAGTGACAACGACAGCCACCCGAGGGTCGCAGAGTTACAACAACAACAGTTCTTTTCTATCGTTTTTTGTAACAGTGTTTTGCAACAATTATAAACGTTGCAAACACCCAATTTTCATCATTTTCTCCATTTCATCATTTGTACACCTACTTTGAGCAATGAAATCAATTTTTGAGCGTGATTCCAACATCATGATGAGCTAAACCCAATCCTTGGGGCTATGGAGGAAGCCATTGTTTCGGTAAAAGTGATATATTTCTATTAGTTAATTACAACAACTCTGTTATGATTTTTGCATTGAACTAAAAATTGTTTATATGATTTTGATTAGTTAGGTGTATTTTCTCTTGATATAATATGCTTGCTTTAGGGTTTTGATATTCTATGCTTGGATTAACATCTATTTTTTTGGAAATCTACATGTCTAGGCAATACTATTAGAATCAATTTGAATGTTGAGTTGCATAATTATTGTTTCATTAAATCACTAATATCAACCAATGGTGGAATCCTAGCCCTATTCTTTCCATAATTTTCACAACATCTTTTTAATTTAGTTCGCTATTTTTATTTATTAAAAAATCTAAAAATCCGCTTTCACAAGTCTTGAACGAACCATATTACTACAACAACTTTAAAAAAACACCATCAATTTTTGGCGCGGCCGACGCGGACTTGTCTTTAGGCTAGAGTTTTTAGATTTTTTTTTTTTAGGTTTTTATTTTATTTGTTATTCTTTACGTTTTTGGATTTTTGTCTTTTCCTTTCAGATTTTGGAATTTGGAGCGAAAGAAAAGTTTGCTAAAGCTTTTGGTGAATACTTAAAGACTTGGAGTAAAAGGCAAAGCGAAAGGAGCGAAAGAAGAAGATTTTTTTTATTTTATAAAAAAAAAAGAGAGACATTTTTATTTTTTGTAGATTTTTTTTAGACTTCCTTTTTCTTTTGCACTTTATATTTTTGGACTTTGGACTTTAAATTTTGGGAGATTATTTTTTAAACCCTACGAAAGGGTAGTTTATATATAAACTGTTTGCAGAGAAAGACGGTGATTACGATATCACCTCGGCCCCTCGGGTTCGTACATGACATAGGTTTCGTGGCCCGAGTCGACTACAAAGGTTCATCCCCCGTCTGGTACGGGAGGTAAGTTTGTCGAAACACTCGCGAATCCCCTGTCAGCGAGTTACTGTCTTCCTTCGTATGCATATATGTTGAGGACTTGAAAACGGCTGCTTTAATTTCCTAGTAAAGGGCAAGGACTGGCCATACAAGATAAGGGTTCGGATTTCATCACCGTTCTCTTCTTGCCTGCCTTAGGAAAACGACACCAAACGCGAACCTAAGCCTAAAATTTTGACTAGAACGAGACCGATAGGGTAACGAGCTTAACAGGAAACTCATTCGAAAAATATTGGTTACTCTTTTAAGCATACTTCGAAGTTCTTGACGGTTTTTGTAAGTTGAATACGTGACTGCGCCGCCTTGTAATACCGGTGAGGCCTTGGGTATCAAAGCTCCACCGAGCTTCCCTCGCCTCTATTTAACTTACTTTAACTCGGATTGATTCCAGAGGGGTTTGCTTAAATTGTAACGAATTCCCATTCGAAGGATTAGAATCTGGTCTAGAAACAATCTAAGTGGAGCCATCATGCTTTTTGTTTGCTATAAATCAGTAGGTTTGCTGTGGTGGAGTCAGCCTTGTTTGTGTTTGCATAGAACATCCCTTCCTTTTTAGCACTTTTCTTTTTGATTTTGTTTTTCTAGTGTATGTCTGAAGTCTTTAAACGGGCTTGGAAAAGAAACACTCTAGGTCGTTTGATTAGTGAAAAACCTAGTAGTCTTCTTGTGAAGACGGGGAGCTCGAAGACTCTTCTTTTGAGAGCCTCGTTTTTGGAAACTTCAGTTTTGAGAATCTGTCTCTTCGTGAGGAAAGTATCCCTAGTACTCCTAGTCCTTTGGTAGTGCCAGAAATGGCAACTTTGAAAGTTTTGTTAAACCCAACTAGGACCTCTCGTCCTTCTTGTATCAAGTTAGCTGAAACAGAGGAAAATTATGAACTGAAACCTGGGACTTTACAGATGCTCCCAATGTTTTTAGGGAAGGATAATGAGAACCCCTGTTTTCATGTTAGGGAATTTGAGGAAGTTTGTAGTACTCTGAAAATTAAAAACCCAAGTGATGATGCATTGAAACTTAGGTTATTCCCCTTTTCCTTAAAAGATAAAGCCAAATCTTGGCTGTATAGTTTGGACTCTGAGTCAATTGAAACCTATGACCAACTTACTTCTGCCTTTATACATAAGTTTTTCCCAAGGCATAAAACATTGTCTATTAGGACACAAATATGTACTTTTGCCCAACAAGAGAGAGAAACTTTATATAGGTACTTAGAAAGGTTCAATGACTTGATATCTCAATGTCCTCATCATGGTTTGGAGAAGGTTAGGTTAGTTCAGATCCTCTATAAGGGTTTAGATTATTCAACAACAACCATGGTTGAGTCCTTATGCACAGGTGGGTTTGAGAATAAAACTGTTGATGAAGCGATGCCATTTTTGAATGAAATCACCGATAAAACCCAACAATGGTAAAATAGTAGGGTACCCCAGAAAACAATTCTTCTAAGTAGAGGAAATGTTAATAGGGTAGAAGGATCTTATGATTCAGATGCCAAAATAGCAGCTATAGCCAAAAGGTTAGAAGCCTTAGAATTATATCATTCTAGTGGTAGTAGTGGAAGAAATGAGCCTTTTTGGGAAGTCCATGCTGTTGAAGAGCAATCCAATGCTCTTTATAACAACACTAGGTTTGATAACCAACAGAAGTTTGACCCATATTCAGAAACCTATAACCCTGGCTGGAGAAACCATCCAAACCTTTCTTGGTCCAAATGACAGAATCAAGGCCAGTCTAGTAATGCTCAGGTTCCCCCAGGTTTTGGCTATACTAAGAATCCTTCAGCTCCGGCACAGTTTCATAACCCTTCGGATAAGAAGATTATGAGTTTAGAAGAGTCTCTTGCTTTGTTAACTCGTAACACTGTGCAGTTTCAGCAATCTGTTGCTCAAGGTTTAGAAGAAAATAAGAGAATGGGTCAGGCTAACTCTCAAGCTATTTCCGAGTTGAAAACCCAGGTTAGTCAGATAAATGAGACATTGAGAGAAAAAGGAAAGTTTCCTAGTCAACCACAACCCAACCCTAGGGGAGTACATCAAATATCTTTAGCTGGTGAGAAATCATCAAACCATGTGAACTCGATAACAACCCTTAGGAGTGGTAAAACGGTAGACAATAAGGTAGCCATGTCTAGTGGACATACTGTAGTTCCACCTTCTACTTCCCAAGAGGAGCCCGTAGACGAGGAAACTGAAACAGTCTCTAAGGATTCCCAAGAAATTCCTGATAGGTCTACCTTTATGCCTAGAGCCCCATATCCATATTTGTTAGCCCCAACAAAGAAGGAGTCGAATTTCAACGAGATTATGGAAACATTTAAGCAGGTGAACATCAACATTCCGCTATTATAAGCAATTAGGTAGATGTCTGCTTATGCAAAGTTCCTTAAAGATCTTTGTACACGAAAGCGTAAGCTTAATGTCCATAAGAAAGCATTTTTAGCTGGTCAGGTAAGTTCCATTCTTCTGAACCAAACACCCCCTAAGTATAAGGATCCTGGATGCCCCACCATATGTTGTGCGATTGGTAATCACATGGTCGATAAAGCTTTACTTGACTTAGGATCTAGTGTTAACTTACTCCCGTATCATGTATACACCCAGCTAGGTCTTGGTAAGTTGAAACCGACTAAAATGACACTACAATTAGCTGATAGGTCTGTCAAAGTCCCTCGTGGTGTCATAGAGGATGTTCTGATTGAGGTTGATAAGTTTATTTATCCTGTAGATTTCGTTGTTTTAGACACCCAGCCTGTTCAAGACCCAAGTCGTCAAATCCCAGTGATTTTAGTTCGCCCATTTTTAGCCACAACTAATGTTGTCATCAACAGTAGGACTGGGCTTATGAACGTATCCTTTGGTAATATGACCACTGAAATAAATGTCTTTAATGTTACTAGACAACCTTTTGAGAATGATGATTTAGAAGAAGTGAATATGATTAGCACTTTAGTTCAGGATATGGTTCAGGATAATTGGCTTGACACTTTACTGGTAGATTCTTTAGATGATTTTGAGGAAACCATTCTCTTAGATCAGATATGTGATCAATCTTTAGAAGAAGCTCTTGAGTATTTTAAGGACTCTGAAGATCCGGAAATTCAAGAAATAGTTAGAGGTTTGTCTGTGAACCCTAAGTTCGGGGGTAGTGATGGTTCTTGTGATTGTATCGTATCCCTAATTAGATTCCCAAACTTGGGACTCGAGCCTTGTACATCTGAGATATTACTTGAGTCTTTTCAGACTCCGCAACCCGATCCTCCTGATATTGTCCAGGAGGTAACCCAGGTATTAGAGACCCGTTTTTCGGATGAATATGTTTATCGAGACACGCATATGAAGTTCAATTACGCGCCGCAGATAAACCCAGTTGTCTTGACAGAAACCTTATATGAGGACGTGCTCCTTCTTTTCATTTTTCTGAATCAGTGCAGTTGTCTCATACTGGTGTCAGCTTTATTTGGTCTTATGGACCCACAATTGTTTTGACTGTTGATATATGAGTTTGGAAGGTGAAAATCCTTTTTGAGGTATTTGATGTCTAGCTAAAGACTTTAAATTTAGCATTTCCTGGGAGGTACTCATGCTTACGGTAATATCCTTCCTTATTTATTTTTCCATCCATCAAGTGGTAACAGTTTCTTATTGTTCATGCTTTTAATTTCATCTTTAGAACATTGAGGACAATGTTAGATTTAAGTTTGGGGGTGGGGAAGAAACTTTTTGTTAGCTCTTAGCTGCAACAAATAAACTCTAGAGCCTAGAAATTTATGCTTATTAAGGTTGGCACTAACCAATCTAAGTCGATGGGAACATCTTGGTTGTAGGAGTTGAGGAACCAATCTGATTAGATGGAGACATCTAAAGAGTCTATTCATAAAAGCACAGAGCTCGGGTGTTAGAATTAAAAAAAACCATGGTAGTTTCGCCGTATCTCGTTGAATCCTAATCCTTCTGTTTTTATTTTTTTAAGTGATTTGGTGGGGCACAAGATTCAAGTTGTTACCTTTGCTAGGGTGGAATAGAGTGATTGAGATACCAAAAAAAAAAAAAAAAAAAATTGAGACCAGACCATTAGACCAACCGGAATAAATTCAATAAAGTCGACCACTGGTGCCCTTGTATACGCCAGTTGTGTTGACCTAGAGTTAGGTTTATCGACCACTGGTCCCCTTGTATATGCAAGTTGTGTTGATATTAGTCAGACCGGTATCTCAGTCCATTAGGATAGATTCACCTTGGCAGAGGCCTTCAGACAGATATGGGAAACATCGTTCACTTTTAACCATCTCTTTATCCATCTTCTTAATCTTTCCATGTGATTGGTTGACTCCGGTTATGATGTACAGAAACTATCTGAGTAGAGCTCTGTCACTTATATATGAATTTTAGTATGCTGAGTGCAAACTCGTGTACAACAATTGGAATTTCGTATTAGGGTACTTCCTCCTATAGTCAATGATTGTATGCCAACCAAGGAGATTCTTTAGTGCCTTCTAAGGTTCTGCGTAGATAGCTAGGGTCTCTAGTAAAGGTTTTGTGGGTACACCTCTGGTAAACCCTCCGGAGACAACACTCCGCCGCTAGGGCCACCTAGCGGTTTAACGGCTTGCTGCACGTGCTAAGTGTAGTCATTTTATTTTTCTAGATTAGATTTGCTCGAGGACTAGAAAATAATAAGTTTGGGGGTATTTGATAGACACATTTTTGTGTCTACGTTGTCCTTAATTTCTTGTATTGTTGGTACTCGATTTTTGTACTTATTATGGTATTTTATGTGTTTGTAGGCATTTTTGGGAAATAAACATTATTGGAAAAATCGGCTCGAAAAGTTGTCTAAAGCACCCGGAGGACACATGTTATTCGGACTCGCACTGTTAGATAAGGGGCTCTCAATTACTAAGGGGAACCTCGACGGATAAGGGACACCTTCCTTACTATTCACACCCCATTAGGCAAGTGCTAAAGGGACACCCATACAAGATTAGGGGGAGGTCATCTTCTCCATTTGAATTTGGAATTTGGTGGGAAAAGCTATTATCAAAATACCAAAATTAGGGTTCGTGATTTGAAGGCGTTTTAGGGAGATTCAATGGCTGAAATCAAATGGGTTTGTTGTTAGGGACTAAACAGGGCTGGTAAGGTCCTTGGAATCGTGTGGAAGCAAAACACGAGTGAGGGAAAACTTTGGTATTCCTACTTTCACGAGGGTTGATATTCTCTTTCCCGAGTTATTCTATGGTTGGCACGAGCCTGGAGTGTGTATGGATCAATTTTTTTTCTTCAATATTCAGCGTGTTGAATGGAGTTAGGAAGCTGCAGACGCGTGAGAAGGAAAATCAGGGAAGAAAATATTCCGAGAATATTTTTCTTCAGTGTCGAGTAATGGGAGATTTCTTGGAGTAATGAGGAGTTATCCTTGGCCATGTTGATTATAAATACAACTCTGGGGTAGCGTAGAAGGGGGACGGAGAGATTGGGGTCGAGAGGAGAGCTCAGGAGGCCAGAATCAAGAGTTTACAGAACTCTGTTTCTACTGCTGCACCAAGAACACGAAGAACAAAAGACCACCAGAGGCAGTCGTTTATGAACAGTGACAACGACAGCCACCCGAGGGTCGCAGATTTACAACAACAACAGTTCTTTTCTATCGTTTTTTGTAACTGTGTTTTGCAACAATTTTAAACGTTGCAAACACCCAATTTTCATCATTTTCTCCATTTCATCATTTGTACACCTACTTTAAGCAATGAAATCAACTTTTGAGCGTGTTTCCAACATCATGATGAGCTAAACCCAATCCTTGGGGCTATGGAGGAAGCCATTGTTTCGGTAAAAGTGATATATTTCTATTAATTAATTACAACAACTCTATTATGATTTTTTCATTGAACTGAAAATTGTTTATATGATTTTGATTAGTTAGGTGTATTTTCTCTTGATAGAATATGCTTGCTTTAGGGTTTTGATATTCTATGCTTGGATTAACATCTATTCTTTTGGAAATCTACATGTCTAGACAATACTATTAGAATCAATTTGAATGTTGAGTTGCATAATTATTGTTTCATTAAATCACTAATATCAACCAATGGTGGAATCCTATCCATATTCTCTCCATAATTTTCACAACATCTTTTTAATTTAGTTCGCTATTTTTATTTATTAAAAAATCTAAAAATCCGCTTTCACAAGTCTTGAACGAACCATATTACTACAACAACTTTGAAAAAACACCATCAGCGCTACAACACAGGAAAACTTTTTTAGCCTTGGCATAGATAACACTCCAAAACCTGCAGGAGAGTTACTGAAGGAAGTTGCGAATACACCAAGAGAAAGCCAACCAGCATTCATACAACGTGTAATGAGGAATAGAAAAATTCCTTCACAAGATCTGAAACAATATGAAAGAAATTCAAAGAGGATTAAGAAGACTGCTAATGAAGAAAAAATGGCCGTAGGTCCAGAAGTAGAAGAAGAAAGAATGCCCGCAGTACCAGAAGTAGAAGAAGAAACAATGACTGAAGTTGTTGAAGAAGATGATGGCACAATGAGAAAGGATGTGAAAGATTCCCTAGTTATTGAAAGTCTGGATGGCGGTCGAAAGAAGAAAGTGCTTGAATATTTCTGTACTAATCCTAAAACGTAAGTAGCTTGACTAAAAGTAGGCTTGATTCTGTTATCGATTGTTGTATTTTACTACTTGATTCTGTTATGTTTATTAATAGCTTACTTCTTTTTAATGCAGAGACATTACCTGAATGAAATGCAACGAAGATGGTAACCAGCTGTTTAATATATCTGGAAAACTAATGCTACAGCTTACCAAGGAAGAATCTTACTTGGAGTCAGAATTCATCGACTTCTACATTATCAGGTTGAGGACAAAGATGAACTCTAACAAGTATGACAAAGCGATATTCCTATCGCCAAAAGCATACGTAAGTACTTCGAAATATTTAAAATCTTCTTGCATTTATAATGTGTAGTGTGTTTTTTAAGATTATGATAACATGCTCAGAGTTTTTTAATGTCTTCAAGATGTAATGTGTAATCTGAGGTTACATATGCAGTTGTAATGTGTAACCTGAAGTTACACAACCATTTCTAATGTGTAATATGAAGTTACACATCCTTATTTTTCTAGTGTAAAACCCAACACCTTATGTGTAACTTCTGTTTACATAATCACTTGTACATTTGTAACTTTTGATTTAAAATGTGAGTTTGACATTCCAGGTGGTTTTTGCAGAAATCTTACTTGCAGGATTACAATGAATTCAAGAAATTTTGGATTCCAAAGCTTGCTAAGGAGTATTACAAGTACAAGGACGATACAGTCAGACTTTTCTCCACAATGTGCAACAACGACACACACTACACAGTGCTGGAGTATGACTTGAGGAGCTCTAATCCTTGGTCCCACATGAACTCGTCAAACGTCAAGGAACTCAAGGATGAACACTTCCACCAAGCCAAGAAATATGCATTTACAATAACTACAGAACTGACACTCCGTTGTCCTCTTGGGATGAATGAAAAATCCAGGAAACTTCCTTCGCCCCCACAAGGTTCAATTCCTGCCTGTCTTCTATTTGTATGCACTTACATGAAGATCAGGATGAAGAATAAACCGCTTGACAAAAAACCAACCTCAAGTATGGTGCAATGGTTGGCTGACAAGGTAAACTGCATGAGAGGAAGCATGGTTTACAAGATTCTTTTGGATCCATCCAGAGATGTGTAAAGCAGTCATTAGGATTAGAAAAAATTCTATACTTGGAAATATGTTGTTGGCTACAAGCAGTTGTTAGACTTGCAAAATATGTTGTTAAAACTTTTAAATTTCATCAGTTAGTAGATTTTAGCAGTTCTTGGATTTGCAAACTTCTATATTTTTGGATTGAAATTCATTGAGTTAAAAACTTCTATCTTGTTAGAATTTTTACTGTTGTGTGTACAGGTTTCAGAAAGTATGCAACAGGTTAAGTAACTGAAGGTGTAACCTGAGTTTACATATGCATTTATCATGTGTAACCTAATGCTACACATGCATTCATAGCAGTGTAACTTCTGGTTACACATCTATATATTTGAGTGTAAACTAAAGTTACACAAGCCATTGATCAAACGTACACAATAAATCAAAAATAAAATAAAGTTACACAAGCATTTATCATGTGTAACCTAATGTTACACATGCATTCATAGCAGTGTAACTTATGGTTACACATCCATATATTTGAGTGTAAACTAAAGTTACACAAGCATTTGACCTCTGATCAGATGTACACAATAAATCAAAAATAAAGTAAAATGCATTTCACCTGTGAACTCACAAAAATATAAAATCTGAATGAATAATCCTTGCACATAATCAACGTTGCAGAAAAATAAAAACGTTTGGTCCATGCGAACCGAAATGAAGAAAACTAAAAAACAAATAATCCAAGACAAATAAGAATCCACACATGAAATCAATACTTTCATAAATGAACTTCGGTAGACTCAAGCTAGGGGGTGTGCACTTTGGAGGATTCTCACAACCTTCTCTGTTGTGACCTGCTTCCTTGCAATTGCTGCAATGAACTTTCCTCTTTACCTTCTTCTCACGTTTACTTATAATCCTTTTTCCTGGGGGTCTACCTGGTTGCTTCTTTATGATAGGAAGGTTTGTGGCGTCATATTTATCAATATCAACAGACCTGTTGTAGTTGGGAATTGGCTGGATGCAATGCAGATAAGTCTTCCTAAAATAGTCACTCGTAAAATAAGGTGAAATGAAATCAATAGCCTCACGTTTAATCTTCCGTATGGCTGTAAGAGCATGAGCACAAGGGAAACCGTATACACGCCACCTTCAAAAAAAGAAAACACAAGGATATAAACACTCGACTAGTTACACAAGGAAATCATAAAACACAAAAAAATCATCTAGTAACATATGCATATACAGGATGTGTATCTTCCAGTTACACATATGTCTAGTGTAACTAGAAGTTACACATCCTGTAAACTTTCAAAAAAATGAACACAAAAAAGAAAAAAGCATAAGAAACCAAACCTTTGACAGGTGCAAGTCTGGTGTTCGAGATCCACCATGTGACTCCTTTCGCTAAAAACTTCAAACACGGTAGGACTAGCAACCAATACTTCCCAAGCAAAACCTTCATCTTGAAGAGCCTCAAGATTTTCCTCATACTCATGGATTAATGGAGTCATCATATTAGCGCCAATTTCACGACGCTCTGCCATCAAGCACATTATTTTCTTCCTAATATGAAAAGGAAAAAAACTTATGAATACATAAAGTGACAAAACAATAAATAAAAGACAACAACAACAAAACAAACAAACTCAATTAACCTGATCAAGAAGAGCAGATGCAGGCATCTTCTTGTGAACCACAAGCCAGCTATTGAGTGATTCTGCTAGAGTACTAGATGTGCGTCCATACCGACAACCTTTGAAAAAGGAATTCGCATATGCTTCAGGTGAGATGGTCTCGATGTAATCATCCACCCAACCGCAGTTCAAATCTCTAATTTTTTGTATGGCCTTGGCATGGTTTTCAGGTGAGAGTGCGTATGTTGTCTCTAGGAAAAGGTCCATCACAAGCGTGTACCTTGGATCTGATCCAATGATGGGCAGTATTCGTTAAATGATAGTAGCAGAAGTTGTGGAACGATTCTGTATAGACAAGTGGAACACCCTGCAAGAGTCCTTCATGGCGATTCGAAAGGAAGGTGATTGGCCTCCCATCACCAAAAACTTCAGTCAAATTCCTTAAAAACAACTCCCAGTTGTTGACATTCTCAGAGTCGACTAGTGCCACAGCAAGTGGGAAAAATCCTACAAAAAAAATTGTGCAGAATTGAAAAAATAATAAGTTTCACAAAAACAAAACCAATGTGTAAATACAAGTTACACAAGAAAAAACAAATGTGTAACTGAAAGTTACAGATGCTAATTTTCTTAGTTACACACTGAGTAAACAAATGCGTAACTCTCAGTTATTTGTCAACTGATGTTGTTCAGAAACCAAAAAAAACATACAAAAAACATACCTTTACCACCATTGATCCTAGTAGCCGTCATCAAGCAACCTCTGAATCTACCAGTAAGGAAAGTAGCATCCAAGTATACCATTGGGTGACAATTACGGTACCCTTTGATGCATGCAGCAAATGCGATGAAAATCCGTTGGAACTGTTTCCTTGCAGGATCAAGTTCAAACTTTATCACACTGTCAGGGTTGGTTTCCCTTATAGGATCAATATACCATACCAAGTGCGAGTAGGACTTCACATCGTCGCCATAAATCGTCTCATAAACCTTTTCCATACCATTATACGCCTGATAATACTCCATGGTAATCCCATAGTTGCTATGGAAATCAGCTGCATTCTACTTAGGCTTCTTGTGAGGATTTTTCCGAACTTCATCCTCAGTCAAACTACACGTGAAGCTGGTGGAGTATTTTTGATTCAAGTTGCGCCCACCAGCACCACAAATGTGCTCAGGGTTATAAGATCTGACCTGAAGAGGTTCATACAAAATATAAACAAATCAACCAAAAACAATATGGTGCAAAAAACATCATGTGTAACCCAAAATTACACATACTATAACAAAACATAACATATGCTAAGCATAAGATAACAGAACATAGAAAAGCTACCTGAAACATTTCGTTCCTTTCATTAGTAGAAGCTGCATGAAATTTCCAGCCGCATTTGCTATCTGCACACTTAGACGTGAACCTAGAACACTCATTGTGTGTTACAACCATGTTGAAACCAGTGCGAAGACGATGCTTGGTGAAAGCAACCCTGACTTGCTTAACTCCTTCAACAAACACATGACCAACCTCATCAAGAACCTTGGGCCAACCATCCGCTAACAAAGGTTTTGCAGGTTTGCTTTTTTCTTCCAAATACATTGCAACAGTACAATTGTTTCTCGATGAAGACGTACTAGAACCATTAGAAATAGAAGAATCTGCCCTAGAGCTAGATGAAGAGGCTACATGAGTAACATTTTGCAAGAAAATATCAACACTGGTATTCTTTTTACTGTTTGTGATGGATATAAGAGCTTGAAGCGAATAATCACAGTCAAGCGGAAATTCTTTCCCACCTTCTCGGAAGAAGAAAGAAATACCAAGTGGAGTAAATTGCTTCCATTCCCTACAAACTTGTTCCTTAAACTCATCAAGTTTGATATCAGTATTAACACGCATGGTAATGAAATCTGAAAAGTAGCGAACAACATCAATGCAACTAACAACATCCATACTAACAACATCCATGACAACCTGAAAATATCAAACATACAATAAAAATATCAAAATAAAAAAACGAACGCAATTCACTCGGGGGCGTTGCCCCCCGAGTGAGAAGTATATTCTATACGGCAAGCTAAATATGAGTAAAAGATACAAATGATACAACTATTTACAAATAAACATGCTAAAGGACATATATATGTAACTTCAAGTTACACATGCTTAAAATACAACAGGATAATTATGTGTAAAATAAAGTTACACATGTTGTAACTAAAAAACATCATCTCTACATCAATTGTTTTCCTTCTGAAACAAAATTGTTGTTCTTCTGAAACAAAATTGTATCTGCATCTTCCTTACACATGATTAAAATACAACAGGATATATATGTGTAACCTCAAGTTACAGATATAGTAACAAAAAAACAGCATGTCTAAATCAATTTGAAGTTGTTCTTCTGAAACAAAATTGTTTCTTCATGCTCCTCTCAGTATCAATACAAAGTAAAGGAAAAAATCTCAGATCGGACATGCAAGAACAACAAATAATTAAAAAAAATTTTGAAAAAGATCTGAAATCAAACCAAAACAAAATTCGTACATAGATTTGTTGTTTTCTGTCTTCTGAAACAATGTTTTTTCTATTCCTCTTCTCAGTATCAAACAAACCTGTTGTAAGTTTCAACCAAACACATAATCAGTATCAAACAAAATCAAAAAAATTAAAAAACTAGATCCAAATCATAAAAATCGAAATCAATGAAACTGAAAACTAGATCGTACAATTCGTACCTATGTTGATTTCTCTATTCCAACTTGTCTTCTTCCTCTTATCAGACTCAACAAAATAGAAAACAAACAAAAATCGAAAATCAGTAGAAGATCGAAATCAACACTGAAGAGAAAAAACCTAATGAATCAAACCTATTTTATACAAACAGAAAAGATAAATTGATACATACCTATTTGTTTTTCTTCGATGCATTGTCTCAATCTCGTCAAATCTGAAATCCAAGGAATAACATCAATAGATTTAGAAAAACAATAACGAATCATCCAGTGAATAACATCAACAAATTTAGAAAAACAATAACGAATCCTTGTTCTTCCTCTCGTCTTCAATACAACAACAAACTGACGAATCCTTGTTCTTCAAAGCAATGATTCTTTGTAAAATAAATCAACCTAATTCTGATACTGAAGAAAAATAAACGAGAGCAGAGAGAAAGAGAGCTGAAAAACTAATTGATTTGATTTTCTGTTTCTCTTACTGTATAAAACGTTTATAATTACTGGAGGCTAATTTTGGTATTTTCAGATTTATTAAAAAAGGTGATGACGTCAGCAATCCGTAATAATTCAAAACCTGGCCCCAAAAATAAAAATTCTAGGCCTAAAAATATCAAAATTTGAAAGTATGGAGTTGATAGTGGAAGATCCATTTTGTGGGGCTTCTAAATATTGAACCCATATAGTAGGGCGGTTATATTATTTTTCACTTTTGGGAATCCAACGGATTTCGGATTGAGCGCCGGTGTTTTCTTACAAGTGTGATGATTACACCCATTATAAAAAGTGTTATAATTTGTTTGTCGGAGTTTGTATATTTGTCACACATATGCACATAAAGTTGCCTGACAATATTAGTTTTGTTCACATCATATACTGCTTGTTATTTGATTGATCTAAGTAATATTTCTAATGTTACCACCAAAAACATGTTAGTGTCATGACCCTTGTGGTGTACCAGACATGGTGTGCGCTTCATGTGTAATCATACATGGGAGTCGGGACAAAAAAGGATATAGGTCGTTACAGAATTTATCCTGTTGTATGGAAATTTAAGTTATTTTTATCAATTCTGTCTCTTCTTATTTTAAATATCAATTACGAAAAAACTCGTCAAATTAATTTTCATTTAATTTGATCATTCGTGGATCAGTCAGATACAAAACTATTAAATACTTGGATGTGGATATTAAACTTGAAATCCACCACGTATTGGATTGAATGTGGACGAACTAATCTAGACCAAGCTCAGATGTACCATTTATATATCAAAGTTGGTGTAGTATGTTTTTAGGTCACACGGGTTAAGTGGTTGTAGGCTCAGTTGCAAGCTTACGTGATGGAGTATTGGATCAGTTGATTTGAGCCTAGAAATTTGATGTGATTGATGTTTACAAAAACAACAAGTTTTGAAAGAGAAATGAGCTCCATAAAAGCGAGGATATATGGGATATTTAAGTTCTTGCAGGGGTTTCATGGTGTCGTTCGTAAGCTAAGGATTTCAACAAAAACTGTCGCGAAGGCAATCCATAAAAAACTATAACAATAGATAAGAAGACAAAGTGACTGTAACACGTTGTTGGTTTATTTTTTAATCTTTTGTGTTTATTTCTACATGCTTTAAATAAAGGGACATGATTGGCTTGCATTCTTATGTTGACAGTATTTTTACAATCTTTTGTGGCCAATCGATTTAGAAACATTGAATGGCTGAGATTAAAAGCTAAAACACGCGGGGTTATTTACTAGATCGACGATTGGTTCCATAGTTATAAATTTTTATACTTTTACTACATTTTTCCTTCTCTGCCAACAAATAATTTGATTCTCCTCCACGCATCATGTCGATTCTTATACTGAAAATGTCTCCACACTTTAACAGATTGTTATTATCAAGGAAAATCAAACATTGATTTTCGGCTTAAATCGATTTTTGTCATTTTGATTCATGTCAAGATCATTGATAAGCTTCGTTAGAAAGCTAATCCAATTGTGACTCTACATTCACAAGTTTCATATTCAACATTTTATTTCCGTACGAAAGTTGAAACTCTATCGTTAAAGATTTTTTCATTGAGCGAAGCTCGTATCGCAAGATATTAATTTGCTTTTATGAAGAGAAAACATTGGTCAGAGAGTATCAGTGTGAGCGTTCCACAGAGTTACCAGATTCATGAACATGGTCATCATAAAGATAGGTAATATTGTTGGTTGTATCAACGAATTTATCATCCTCGAAACAGTAATCAAGAGTAGTCTGATGAGTGCCAAATATTGCACAAACAGTAATCAAGAGTAGTCTGATGAGTGCCAAATATTACATATTTCTACATATTTTTATTGGCAATTATCTCATCTTTTGTGCTTTAAAATCCCATGTTATCCCAAATTCGTAGTTTTCATCGTTTTCAAGAATAAATACTTGTACTAATTAATTTTGTGTTTTTAGGTACTAAACAAAGCTTGGAAGAATTGAGGAGCCAAAAGAGCAGAGAATTGGTGAAAATGGAAGAGAAAAAACAAAGCTCCCGCTAGAAGGCAAGTGAAGAATGTTGTTTGCACCGCATCCACAAGTGAAGAATGTTGTTTGCAAGACTCAAAACTAGAAGTGGGCTTGAGATACTAGCTTTGAAGAATGTATGGGCCTAGAAAAAGATATTCCAAGAGATAAAACCCAAGATCTAAAACCCAAACTCGTCTCCATCCTGAGCTGTAGGATTTGATATAGCTGATGAGCATCCAAAGCATCTCCACACGGTACATCAGATTTCGCTACACCTGCCCAACACCCTAGCACCTACCAATCTTCCCTTACCCTATCATAAGCCAAACACTCCCTTGCATATCATTCTCATCTTCTCCAACCTCTGCAAAACCATTGGTTCACTTTCTCCCTCAATCACTTCCATCCCGACCGCCTCTGAGCTCAGCCACCCTCTCAGCAGCCATCAATAAAACCTCTAATCTCTCTCTCTCTCTCCATCTTATCTTCTCCCTTATCAAAAACAGTGACCCTAGAAGCTAGGGTTGAGAGGGATAAGACTAGGGTTTCTTCAACAGCTGGAAAACTAGGCTTGCAGAGATGAATTGAAGAAGGAACTTGTTGGAAAACGCGTCTTGGTGAATGTGTAATCTCTAATTTTCGAATTCAAGTGATTGAGAGATTTTTGTGTATAAATATGGAGGAGATTGTGATGTAAAAATCATGCCCGGATTAGCCGGTGCACCAAGCTGTAGTTTATATTTGTTTTTAGTATTATATGTTCTAATTCAATAACTAGGGTTTAGATGAAACCATTAATCTATTGCTAAGTTTGATTCATGTTCTGATATTGTTCTTGTTGTGCTTTATTGTTTAAGATAGATATAATCTGACCTATTCATCATTTTAATTTCACAGTGTATGTCATGCATCCATTGTAGTTAGAATACTTCTATGTTGAATGTGCTACAACTCATGCTTCACTGATTGTTACTGATCTTTTGGCTAGTTGTGCCTTAATCAGACAATTAGTGCTTAGGAGAGATACCTTAGTTGCGATTATAATATCTTTCTTAGGAATGGTTTAATCACCTAAGTGATGAAATTGATCTGTGATTAGTTGTACTGTAAGAAGATAGCTAATACTAGGGATTAGTTAGTTGTGAAAAAGCGGGGGTCTAACAACACCACCCAATATTTCTCTTAGGAATCTGTATGGACAAACTCAAATATACTTTTAAGAGAATCAACAAGACTCGATTAATTAAAAGTACATCAACGAGTTTATATCTCTCTCTTGATTTGATTTACTCAAGCAGGAATTGCGAGTTCTAACCAAATGCAAGGAATAACTTGGATGGTACCAAAGACCAATATCGAAGGATCAATCAATGGAAATCAACAACCAAAGGTTGGATTACTCTAATTGATGATCTAATGCACAACCTGTATTATTTCAATTATAAAGATAAAACAATATAATGCGGAAATTGAAATAACACAGACACCAGAAATTTTGTTAACGAGGAAACCGCAAATGCAGAAAAACCCCGAGACCTAGTCCAGATCGAACACACACTGCATTAAGCCGCTACAGACACTATCCTACTCCAAGATAACTTCGGACTGGACTGTAGTTGAACCCCAATCAATCTCCCACTGATCCAAGGTACAGTTATGCTCCTATGTCTCTGATCCCAGCAAGATACTACACACTTGATTCCCTTAGCTAATCTCACCCACAACTAAGAGTTGTTACGACCCAAAATCGCAGGCTTTGAAAATAAACAAATCTGTCTCACACATACAAGTCTATCAAGGAATCAATCTGTCTCCCACAGATAAACCCTAAAAGTTTTGTTCAGTCTTTTGATAATAATCAAGGTGAATAGGAACCAATTGATGATCCGGTCTTATATTCCCGAAGAACAGCCTAGAGTTATCAATCACCTCACAACAATCTTAATCGTATGATAGCGAAACAAGATGTTGCGTAATCACAAACAATGAGACGAAGATGTTAGTGATTACTTTTTATATCTTGCCTATCGGAGATATCAATCTCAAGCCAATCAATCTGATTGTACTCGTACAATAGAAGATGCAAGATCAGATCACACAACTACGATAAAAGTAGTATCAGTCTGGCTTCACAATCCCAATGAATTCTTTAAGTCGTTAACCTGGTTTTAGAAGAAGAAAAACAAAGGTTAAAGGAGAATCGACTCTAGCATGCAAACTAGTATCACACGTAAGGTGTGGGGATTAGTTTTGCACAATACTAAATGTCTCCTTTATATAGTCTTTCAAATAAGGGTTTGCAATCAGTGTTAGCTTAGTAACAAAGCATTCAATATTCACCGTTAGATGAAAACCTGATTTAGATTCAAGATAATATTTCTCAACCGTTAGATTGAAAACTTAGCTTGTTACACACACTTGACAATGCATGCTTCTAGGTTTTTTATCCGTACCCAAACGTATGCACTTGTTGGTTCAACAATAGTTAACCAAAAGGTTAGCCATATGAGCATTCCATATCAACCATGTTCTTCTCCACCATAACTAGTTCAAATGACTTCAAATGAACTAGTTAGAGAGTTGTTCAATTGCAAGAAAATCTTATGTACTACACAAGACACAATTGAAGTGAAGATGATTTGATTCACTTGAATCGGTTCATGAACTTTTATAGCCACGGTTTGCACACTACATTCCTTAGTTTTTTTCAGTTTAAGTTCAGAAATCATCTTCAGATATATAACCTTCTCAAGTTCGCAGATTAGGTTCGCGGGTTTAAGTTACCGGCAGAGTTTACAAACTCCGGCAAAAATTCTCGGGTATAAGAACTTCGCCGGTTCGCGGACTTAGCTTCACGCAAGTAGTTTGTCAACTCCAGCAGAAATTCTCAGGTTTGAGAACTTCGGCAGTTCGCGGACTTGGATCACGTCATTCTTCCGGTTCTCTTGATCAAAAAAGTTCGCAAACTTTGGTTCAAGGAATAGGACTTATACATAAATGTGTTTCCACAACAATACTTATGTCCACCATTGGTTATGTAATCTAAACTCTCATTTCAATCATCGAAACATTCTTAGAGGACGTTATGAAGTTGTTACACTATTTCTCGTCAAAGCAATTTTCAAGATGATTGAAGCATATCATGACTTTCGTCACATGGTAAAGATAAACTTGATCGAAGCGAAAAGCTTACCAACACATATTTCGAGATATAGATAGGCGAGGTATACTCGTCTCGAAATACCAAATGCGTATAGTCAAAGTCTATATATATAGCATACGACTTCTTGTCTCAAAGAGTAGAAGATAGAGTAGATAGACTTTTGAGTGATAGATAAGTTCAAGTATTCACATACCTTTTTGTCGAGAAGTTCCACCGGTTCCTTGAGTAATTCTTCTACTTGTATGATGAATCACCATGAAGTCCTTGAGCTCAACTACACTTTATATCCTAGTCTGAGACTTAGCTGTAATGTACTAGAAATCAAGACTTCTAGTTCTGATCACTTACATTGACAAACATGCTTGAGATAGTAACGCATGCGAGTTCGACCGAGCAATGCTCTAACAATCTCCTCCTTTGTCGATTTTAGTGACAAAACTATCAATATATATGGAATACAAAAAAGATAAAGAAACTTTTGTAGCTCCTATTCCACATGTCTAATCTTCAACATTCCTCGAAATCTTCGTCACTTCCAAGTACTCCAATGATCCCAAAGGTTGTGAGTTTAGCATCACCGTTGTTGAAGATCCGTAGGTATAACAATGAGAAAACATAGTTCTCGATCATTGTTATACAATGTCATAGTATTGTTACACATTGTCAAAGTTCAATTGTATCACAACTTCAACAACAATACTATGGTGATATGTATCACTCCCTCTTAGTCAATACTCCATCTCACATGGAAACCACTCCCCCTTACATAATGATCCGAAAACCATATGTATTTGTAGTATGAACTACATATTAATTCTCCCCCTTTTTGTCAATAAAATTGGCAAAGGTATAAGAACGGGATCATAATGAAATTTCCGAGAGAGACATTTCATGACAAAAGGAAAAAAATACATACCAACTAATTTAGATGCAATCATAAAGACAAAGCTAAATGCATTCATCAAGCAGTTTAAAGATACAAGATAACCCCTCTAAAATTCCACAGCCGCATACCCCTCAAGATATGACCATTAAACACAATTTCAAAAGAACTCTCCCCCATTTGATGTCATTCCCGAAAGAACAACAAGAGCGACCTTAATTTAAAAAGAAAAGAAGGATTTTATTGGACACTAAAAACCATGAGAACGATTTTCTATATCCAAAAAACTCAATCAAATTAATCACAACTAAACCCATGATTAATTTAATCGGAATACACAATCAAATTAATCACAAGAGGTGATCAATTCAATTGATTATGCTCAACATCAGAGAACTTATGGAGACACGAAAAAAACTCAACTAGAATAATTACAAGAGAACCCATAATTAATCTAATTGGAATACACAACCAAACTAATCACAAAAGTAATCAATTTAGTTGTCATTTGTTTTGCTCGACATAAGAAAACTTACGGAGCAACAACTAAATAACCAAACAAGATGATTAATTTAGTTCAATATGCTCGACATAACATATCTCACGGAACACCAACTAAGCTAAAAGATCAACTTGGTTATATAGTGCTCAACATAAGATACATTACGGAGCCTCACAGTAATACATAAAATATGGATCAGGGATGATCAATACTGCGGAATACCCAAGGATTCATTCTATCTTCCCATCAATATTTGCATAACGATATTAATAGACATAATCCTTGAAAACAAAAGATTTTAACATATCTTCCATCAAAGATTGACAATATAGGTTTAACTTTTGTATTTGTCAAAAGTTCATTCATTCTTTTACCGGTACGTGAATACCGAACACGAACGACTTTACTTTTGACAAAGTATGGGAAAAATATAGTTCACAGACGTAAACACCAATATCCCGTAACAAATTGCAATATATCAAATCATAAAGATTAATACTGCAAAACATTATCCTCCAAATATTTTTAGAACTTAAACCAATAAACCTAAAAAAGAACAAGAATATGAAACATAATACCTATGTGTAGTCACAATCATTGCTATTCAAAGCACTAGTTATTCTTCCAACTAAACCAAAAAGAATACATACTAGGCAATAATGTCTTTGAGAAATTCCTTATCATTCCCGAACTCCTTTTCGTCAACATCCACTGGAATATAAGGTTCGTGGAGGAAAGAGTCAATACCAACGAACCGTCTTGGCTGATGATGTCGAACCAGGGCCTTCTGAATTTCCAAAGATCTTAAAACGCAAGCCTTTATTTCACTAATATCCTTTTTACTTCCTTCAACTCATCAAAAACATCGGAAAACTTCTGAGAGTTAGAAGGCACAACCCTAGGCTTTCTTGTATTCCTCCTCTTTCTTTTCAAGGAAGGAGTTACTGGGGATTTCTCTTTTTCCTTGATTGATGGCTTAATAATCATATTGACATATTTTCCATCCAAAGACATGATGCTTAGAGAACAATTATAAACAACTGGTTTTTGTGAGTGGAATTCATAATCTCATCAAGCAGTCTTAAGATATAAAGGATATCAGAGAGGAAAAAGGAATGTAGGGTTCGCAACTTTTAAACAGGTTCGTGGACACCCAAATCTGAACCCTATAAGAGTAGAATTGTCGATAATAACCCTTTCTTTTATTTTTATAGACAAACAACTAATAAAAGAAGAAGAAAAACTTTTCCTAAAGCCTGATTGGTACACAACCTTGTCTCTTTTGATCTGGCACATGAGACAAGATTTACCAAACAACACAATCAATTTGTGTTGTGGTGAACAACAATCTGTCCACCATTTTCATCTAGAGAGGAATCCTCGTACTTCTGTCTATCAAAGCGATTTGACCATACCTTCTTCTCTGATGGTATTATTTTGTCTTTGGAAACCAACTTCTTAGACGAAGATAAAATCCTACATACCTCAGCAGTCTTCTGAGCAAGTTTAAACTTCCTTGCCAATCGATTTGCTATTCGTTGAATCTTGTTGGCGTTCCTCACTTGATGTTTGTACTTGTAACATATTGATAGTTCATGACCCTTCTGAGAACAAAACGAGCACGTCAAACTTGGATAGTATTGAGGCATCTGTGGTGTGGGAGCAGCCAGACACATAGTAGATCCTGAAACATTACAAACAGAGTTTACAAAGGATGGGTCAATTGATTCTTCCAGCTTGATTGGATTCTCTTCTTCACCGAAACCATCAAGGTTGATATATGTATTGCTACAATTATCAAAATCAATGTTTTCACATAGAAGACCAACACTTTATTTCCTATCTTCATCAGAATCATAGATCTCAAACATCTCATCAAGTGTTACAGGAAGACCTTTGTTCCCAATGTATTTTCGACGAATTGGGCACTCGTTTTCAAAATGACCAAAGCCTTTACACTTAAAGCACCGTGGCATGTCCTCGTCATCAGCCTCGTCAGCGTCCCTCCTAAAGCATCCCTATTTTTAGGAGGGACGCGATTGTGAGGCTTATCTGACGACCTAAGTTTGTCTCTTGAAAACCATTTACTTCTCTTCAATAGAAGATCCCTAAACTGTCTTGTGATCAAGGAGACTGATTTGTCAAGATCTTCATCCGAAAAATCGCCCTCAGACTGATCATCCTCAGAGACATAAACACTTTTACTTTTATCAAGTAACTTAGTGTTCTTCTGTGCTTTAAAGGCAACATCCTTTGCGATTTTGGATGTATTTTCATGATCAAAGATCTTTAGCTTTCCAACCAATGTATTTCTGGAAAGATTATCAAGGTTATTTCCCTCAACGATGGCATGCTTCTTAGACTCATATCTAGATGGCAGCGATCTGAGAATTTTCATCACAATGTCCTTTTCAGGAATAGTCTTACCCAATGCAAAAGATGCATTAACAATTTCAGACACTTTGTGATTAAACTCATCAAATGTATCTTAATCTGCCATACGAAGGTTCTCCCAATCGGAATTAAGGTTTTGAATCCTAGATTCACCTTCACTGGAGTTACCTTCAAATACGGTTTCTAAGATATCCCAAGCATCTTTAGACCTAGTGCAATTTGACACATGGTGCTGAAGATTTGGGGTAACGGCATGTGTGATGGCATTCAAACCGTCAGAATTTTTCTTTTCAACAAGTATCTTGGCAGGATTATATTCACCAATATTCTTGGGAACGTTTACATCTCCAACTACCACAACGGGAGCATCATAGCCATTAACAACATATACCCATGATTGAAAATCACGCGCTTGAAGAAAATCTTGCATAGTTATTTTCCACCATAAGTAATTAGAGCCATCGAAGACTGGTGGTACCTTAATAGAGATAACACCTATGTCCATAAAGTCAAATCGCTACAAACACAGACTTGTAAGGTCTTAAACGTGTTTCCCAACTATGATACCAATTGAAAAAGCGGGGGTCTAACAACACCACCCAATATTTCGCTTAGCAATCTGTAGGACAAACTCGAATATACTTTTAAGAGAATCAACAAGGCTAAATCAATTAAAAGTATATCAACGAGTTTATATCTCTCTCTTGATTTCATTTACTCAAGCAGGAACTGCGAGTTCTAACCAAATACAAGGAATAACTTGGATGGTACCAAAGACCAATATCCAAGGATCAATCAATCACAATCAACAACCAAAGGTTGGATTACTCTAATTGATGATATAACGCACAACCTGTATTATTTCAATTATAAAGATAAAACAATATAATGCGGAAATGCAAATAACACAGACACCAGAAATTTTGTTAACGAGGAAACTGCAAATGCAGAAAAACCCCGGGACCTAGTCCAGATTGAACACACACTGTATTAAGCCGCTACAGATACTAGCCTACTCCAAACTAACTTCGGACTGGACTGTAGTTGAACCCAATCAATCTCCCACTGATCCAAGGTACAGTTATGCTCATACGTCTCTGATCCCAGCAGGATACTACGCACTTGATTCCCTTAGCTGATCTCACCCATAACTAAGAGTTACTACGACCCAAAATCGCAGGCTTTGATAATAAACAAATCTATCTCACACAGACAAGTCTATCAAAGGATCAATCTGTCTCCCACAGATAAACCCTAAAGGTTTTGTTCCGTCTTTTGATAATAATCAAGGTGAATAGGAACCAATTGATAATCTTGTCTTATATTCCCGAAGAACAGCCTAGAGTTATCAATCAACTCACAACAATCTTAATCGTATGCTAGCGAAACAAGATGTTGCGGAATCATAAACAATGAGACGAAGATGTTTGTGATTACTTTTTATATATTTCCTATCGGAGATATCAATCTCAAGACAATCAATCTGATTGTACTCGTATGATAGAAGATGTAAGATCAGATCACACAACTACAATAAAACTAGTATCGGTCTGGATTCACAATCCCAATGAAGTATTTAAGTCGTTAACCTGGTTTTAGAAGAATAAAACCAAAGGTTAAAGGAGAATCGACTCTAGCATACACAAATATCACACGTAAGATGTGGGGATTAGTTTTGCACAATACTAGATGTCTCCTTTATATAGTCTTTCAAATCAGGGTTTCAATCAATGTTAGCTTAGTAACAAAGCATTCAATATTCACAGTTAGATGAAAACCTGATTTAGATTCAAGCTATATGTCTCAACCGTTAGATCGAAAACTTAGCTTGTTACACACACTTGACAATGCATGCTTCTAGTTTGTTAGCTGTACCCAAACATATGCACTTGTTGGTTCAACAATAGTTAACCAAAAGGTTAGCCATATGAGCATTCCATATCAACCATGTTCTTCTCCACCATAACTAGTTCAAATGACTTCAAATGAACTAGTTAGAGAGTTGTTCAATTGCAAGAAAATCTTATGTACTACAAAAGACACAATTGAAGCAAAGATGATTTGATTCACTTGAATCGGTTCATGAACTTTTATAGCCACGATTTGCACACTTCATTCCTTAGTCTTTTAAAGTTTAAGTTCAGAAATCATCTTCAGATATATAACCTTCTCAAGTTCGCAGACTAGGTTCACGGGTTTAAGTTACCGGGCAGAGTTTACAAACTCCAGCAGAAATTCTCGGGTATGAGAACTTCACCGGTTCGCGGACTGGGTTCGTGGACTGAGTTCGATGACTTAGCTTCACTCAAGTAGTTTGTCAACTCCAGCATAAATTCTCGAGTTTGAGAACTTCGGCAGTTCACGGACTGAGTTCGCGGACTTGGCTCACGCCATTCTTCCGGTTCCCTTGATCAACAAAGTTCGCAAACTTTGGTTCAAAGAATAGGACTTATACATAAATGTGTTTCCAGAACAATCCTTATGTCCACCATTGGTTATGTAATCTAAACTCTCATTTCAATCATTGAAATATTCTTAGAGGACGTTATATAAATGTTACACCATTTCTCGTCAAAGCAATTTTCAAGATGATTGAAACATATCATGAATTTCGTCACATGGTAAAGATAAACTTGATCGAAGCGAAAATCTTACTAACACATATTTCCAGATATAGATAGGCGAAGTATACTCGTCTCGAAATACCAAATGTGTATAATCAAAGTCTAAATATATAGCATACGACTTCTTGTCTCAAAGAGTAGAAGATAGAGTAGATAGACTTTTGAGTGATAGATAAGTTTAAGTCTTCACATACCTTTCTGTCGAGAAGTTCCACCGGTTCCTTGAGTAGTTCTTCTACTTGTATGATGAATCGCCATGAAGTCCTTGAGCTCAATTATACTTTCTATCCTAGTCCGAGACTTAGCTATAATAGACTAGAAATCGAGACTTATAGTTCTGATCACTAACATTGACAAACATGCTTGAGATAGTAATGCATGCGAGTTCGACCGAGCAATGCTCTAACAATCTCCCCCTTTGTCGATTTTAATGAAAAAACTATCAATACATATGGAATACAAAAAAGATAAAGAAACTTTAGTAGCTCCTATTCCACATGTATAATCTTCAACATTCCTCGAAATCTTCGTCACTTCCAAGTACTCCAATGATCCCAAAGGTTGTAAGTTTAGCATCACCGTTTTTGAAGATCCGTAGCTATAACAATGAGAAAACATAGTTCTCGATCATTGTTATACAATGTCATAGTATTATTACACATCATCAAAGTTCAATTGTATCACAACTTCAACAACAATACTATGGTGATATGTATCACTCCCCCTTAGTCAATACTCCATCTCACATGGAAACCACTCCCCCTTACATAATGATCCAAAAACCATATGTATTTGTAGTATGAACTACATATTAATTCCCCCCCTTTTTGTCAATAAAATTGGCAAAGGTACAAGAACGAGATCATAATTAAATTTCCGAGAGAGACAGTTCATGAAAAAAGGAAAAAAAACACATACCAACTAATTTAGATGCAATCATAAAGCCGAAGCTAAATGAATTCATCAAGGAGTTTAAAGATACAAGATAACCCCTCTAAAATTCCACAACCGCATACCCCTCAAGATATGACCATTAAACACAAGTTCAAAAGAACTCTCCCCCATTTGATGTCATTCCCGAAAGAACAACAAGAGCGAACTTAATTTCAAAAGAAAAGAAGGATTTTATTGGACACCAAAAACCATGAGAACGATTTTCTATATCCAAAAAACTCAATCAAATTAATCACAAGTAAATCCATGATTAATTTAATCGGAATACACAATCAAATTAAACACAAGAGGTGATCGATTCAATTGATTATGCTCAACATAAGAGAACTTATGGAGACATGAAAAAAACTCAACTAGATTAATTACAAGAGAACCCATAATTAATCTAATTGAAATACACAACCAAACTAATCACGAAAGTAATCAATTTAATTGTCATTTGTTTTGCTCGACATAAGAAAACTTACGGAGCAATAACTAAATAACCAAACAATATGATTAATTTAGTTCAATATGCTCGACATAACATATCTCACGGAACACCAACTAAGATCAAAGATCAACTTGGTTGTATAGTGCTCAACATAAGATACATTACGGAACCTCACAGTAATAAATAAAATATGGATCAGGGATGATCAATACCGCGGACTACCCAAGGATTCATTCTATCTTCCCATCACTATTTGCATAACGATATTAATAGACATAATCCTTGAAAACAAAAGATTTTAACATATCTTCCATCAAAGATTGACAATATAGGTTTAACTTTTGTATTTGTCAAAAGTTCATTCATTCTTTTACCGGTACGTGAATACCGAACACGAACGACTTTACTTTTGACAAAGTATGGGACAAACATAGTTCACGGACGTAAACACCAATATCCCATAACAATTTGTAATATATCAAATCATAAAGATTAATACTGGAAAACATTATCCTCCAAATATTTTTAGAATTTAAACCAATAAACCTAAAAAAGAACAAGAAGATGAAACATAATAGCTATGTGTAGTCACAATCATTGCTATTCAAAGCACTAGTTATTCTTCCAACTAAACCAAAAAGAAGACATACTAGGCAACAATTTCTTTGAGAAACTCCTTATCATTCTCGAACTCCTTTTCGTCAACATCCATTGGAATATAAGGTTCCTGGAGGAATGAGTCAATACCAACGAACCGTCTTCGCTGATGCCGAACCAGGGCCTTCTGAATTTCCAAAGATCTTAAAACGCAAGCCTTTATTTCACTAATCTCGTTTCTTACTTCCTTCAACTCATCAAGAACATCGGAAAACTTCTGAGAGTTAGAAGGGACAGCCCTTGGCTTTCTTGTATTCCTCCTCTTTCTTTTCAAGAAAGGAGTTACTGGGGATTTCTCTTTTTCCTTGATTGATGGCTTAACAATCATATTGACATTTTTTCCTTCCAAAGACATGATTCTTAAAGAATAATTATAAACAACTGGTTTTTGTGAGTGGAATTCACAATCTCATCAAGAAGTCTTAAGATATAAAGGATATCAGAGAGGAAAAAGGAATGTAGGGTTCACAACCTTAAACAGGTTCATGGACGCCCAACTCTAAACCCTATATGAGTATTATTATCGATAATAACCCTTTCTTTTATTTTTGTAGACAAACAACTAATAAAAGAAGAAGAAAAAATTTTCCTAAAGCCTGATTATTACACAACCTTGTCTCTTTTGATCAGGCACATGAGACAAGATTTACCAAACAACACAATCAATTTGTGTTGTGGTGAACAACAATCTGTCCACCATTTTTCTCTAGAGAGGAATCCTCATACTTCTGTCTATCAAAGCGATTTGACCATACCTTCTTCTCTGATGGTCTTATTTTGTCTTTGGAAACCAATTTCTTAGATGAAGATAAAACCCTACATACCTCAGCAGTCTTCTGAGCAAGTTTAAACTTCCTTGCCACTCTTTGTTGAAGTTTTTATGAGTGCCTCACTTGATGTTTGTACTTGTAACATCTTGATAGTTCATGACCCTTCTGAGAACAAAACGAGCACGTCAAACTTGGATAGTATTGAGGCATTTGTGGTGTGGGAGCAGCCAGACACATAGTAGATCCTGAAACATTACAAACAGAGTTTTCAAAGGATGGGTCAATTGATTCTTCCAGCTTGATTGGATTCTCTTCTTCACCGAAACCATCAAGGTTGATATATTTATTGCTACAATTATCAAAATCAATGTTTTCACATAGAAGACCAACACTTGATTTCCCATCTTCATAAGAATCATAGATCTCAGACATTTCATCAAGTGTTGCAGCAAGACCTTTGTTCCCAGTGTATTTTTGACGATTTGGGCACTCGTTTGCAAAATGACCAAAACCTTTACACTTAAAGCATTGTGACATGTACTCGTCATCATCCTTATTAGCATCCCTTTTTTTTAGGAGGGACACGATTGTGAGGTTTATCTGACGATCTAGGTTTGTCTCTTGAAAACCGTTTACTTTTCTTCAATTGAAGATCCCAAATCTGTCTTGTGATCAAGGAGACTGATTTTTCAAAATCTTCATCCGAAAAGTCGCCCTCAGACTGATCATCCTCAGAGACATAAACACTTTTACTTTTATCAAGTAACTTAGTGTTCTTCTGTGCTTTAAAGGCAACATCCTTTCCGATTTTGGATGTACGCTCATGATCAAAGATCTTTAGCTTTCAAACCAATGTATTTCTGGAAAGATTATCAAGGTTATTTCCCTCAACGATGGCATGCTTCTTAGATTCGTATCTATATGGCAGCGATCTGAGAATTTTCATCACAATGTCCTTTTCAGGAATAGTCTTACCCAATGCAAAAGATGCATTAACAATTTCAGACACTTTGTGATTAAACTCATCAAATGTATCTTCATCTGCCATACGAAGGTTCTCCCAATCAGAATTAAGGTTTTGAAGCCTAGCTTCCTTTTCACTGGAGTTACCTTCAAATACGATTTCTAAGATATCCCAAGCATCTTTAGACCTAGTGCAATTTGCCACACGGTGCTGAAGATTTGGGGTAATGACATGTATGATGGCATACAAACCGTCGGAATTTTACTTTGCAGCAAGTATCTCAGCAGGATTATATTCACCAATATTCTTGGGAACGTTTACATCTCCAACTGCCACAACGGGAGCATCATAGACATTAACAACATATATCCATGATTGAAAATTATCCGCTTGAAGAAAGGCTCGCATAAAAATTTTCCACCATAAGTAATTAGAGCCATCGAAGACTGGTGGTACGTTAATAGAGATAACACCTCTGTCCATAAAGTCAGATCGCTACAACCACAGACTTGTAAGGTCGTAAATGTGTTTGCCTGATCTGATACCAATTGAAAAGGCGGGGGTCTAACAACACCAACCAATATTTCGCTTAGTAATCTGTATGGACAAACTCGAATATACTGTAAAGAGAATCAACAAGACTCAATCAATTAAAAGTATATCAACGAGTTTATATCTCTCTCTTGATTTGATTTACTCAAGCAGGAACTGTGAGTTCTAACCAAATGCAAGGAATAACTTGGATGGTACCAAAGACCAATATCCAAGGATCAATCAATGACAATCAACAACCAAAGGTTGGATTACTCTAATTGATAATCTAACGCACAACCTGTATTATTTCAATTATAAAGATAAAACAATATAATGCGGAAATTAAAATAACACAGACACCAGAAATTTTGTTAACGACGAAACCGCAAATGCAGAAAACCCCCGGGACCTAGTCCAGATTGAACACACACTGTATTAAGCCGCTACAGACACTAGCCTACTCCAAGCTAACTTCGGACTGGACTATAGTTGAACCCAATTAATCTTCCACTGATCCAAGGTACAATAATGCTCCTATGTCTCTGATCCCAGAAGGATACTACGCACTTGATTCCCTTAGCTGATCTCTCCCACAACTAAGAGTTGCTACGACCCAAAATCGCAGGCTTTGAAAATAAAAAAATCTGTCTCACACAGACAAGTCTATCAAAGAATCAATCTGTCTCCCACAGATAAACCCTAAAGGTTTTGTTCCGTCTTTTGATAATAATCAAGGTGAACAGGAACCAATTAATAATCCGGTCTTATATATCCGAAGAACAACCTAGAGTTATCAATCACCTCACAACAATCTTAATCGTATGGTAGCGAAACAAGATGTTGCGGAATTACAAACAATGAGACGAAGATGTTTGTGATTACTTTTTATATCTTGCCTATCGGAGATATCAATCTCAAGCCAATCAATCTGATTGTACTCGTACGATAGAAGATGCAAGATCAGATCACACAACTACGATAAAAGTAGTATCGGTCTGGATTCACAATCCCAATGAAGTTTTTAAGTTGTTAACCTGGTTTTAGAAGAAGAAAACCAATGGTTAAAGGAGAATCGACTCTAGCAGGAAAACTAGTTTCATACGTAAGGTGTGGGGATTAGTTTTGCACAATAATAGATGTCTCCTTTATATAATCTTTCAAATTATGGTTTGCAATCAATGTTAGCTTAGTAAAAAAGCATTCAATATTCACCGTTAGATAAAAACCTGTTTTCGATTCAAGCTAATATTTCTCAACCGTTAGATCGAAACGTAGCTTGTTACACACACTTGGAAATGCACGCTTCTAGGTTTGTTAACGTTACCCAAACGTATGCACTTGTTGGTTCAACAATAGTTAACCAAAAGGTTATCCATATGAGCATTCCATATCAACCATGTTCTTTTTCCACCATAACTAGTTCAAATGACTTCAAATGAACTAGTTAGAGAGTTTTTCAATTACAAGAAAATCTTATGTAATACACAAGACACAATTGAAGCAAAGATGATTTGATTCAATTGAATCGGTTCATGAACTTTTAGAGCCATAGTTTTCACACTGCATTCCTTAGTATTTTTAAGTTTAAGTTCAGAAATCATCTTCAGATATATAACCTTCTCAAGTTCGCAGACTAGGTTCGCGGACTTAAGTTACCGGGCAGAGTTTACAAACCCCAGCAGAAATTGTAGGGTATGAGAACTTCGCCGGTTCGCGGACTTAGATTCACGCAAGTAGTTTGTCAACTCCAGCAGAAATTCTCGGGTTTGAGAACTTCGGCAGTTCGCGGACGGAGTTCGCGGATTTGGCTCACGCCATTCTTCCGGTTCTCTTGATCAACAAAGTCCGCAAACTTTGGTTCAAGGAATAAGACTTATACATAAATGTGTTTCCACAATAATGCTTATGTTCACCATTGGTTATGTAATATAAACTCTCATTTCAATCATTGAAACATTCTTAGAGGACGTTATACAGTTGTTACACCATTTCTCGTCAAAGAAATTTTTAAGATGATTGAAACATATCATGACTTTCCTCACATGGTAAAGATAAACTTAATCGAAGCGAAAATCTTACCAACATATATTTCGAGATATAGATAGGCGAGGTATACTCGCTCGAAATACCAAATGTGTATAATCAAAGTCTATACATATAGCATACGACTTCTTGTATCAAAGAGTAGGAGATGGAGTAGATAGACTTTTGAGTGATAGATAGGTTCAAGTCTTCACATGCCTTTTGTCGAGAAGTTCTACCGGTTCCTTGAGTAGTTCTTATACTTGTATGATGAATCTCCATGAAGTCCTGGAGCTCAACTACACCTTCTATCCTAGTCCGAGACTTAGCTATAATAGAATATAAATCAAGACTTATAGTTTTGATCACTAACATTGACAAACATGCTTGAGATAGCAACGCATGCGAGTTCGACCGAGCAATGCTCTAACAAGTTGCCTTAGCTGACATTAAGCCATCCATTTGAGACTACCATGGATAAACGACAGACTAGCATATTGACCGGTGTCCATTAGGGACAAGAACATTATTGAGACTGAATTGACTTAGTGTAGGTTAATAGGTGAAATCGACTGCCCCGGTGACCTTTAATTCGCATTCTTGCCTTACACTCTGTTCCATTTCTTTAGTCTCTACTATCATCTATCCGTATCGGCAAACGAAACCCCATTTTGGTTACTCTTTGTTCTAAGTCAGTTGTAGTGAGACCATAGTTTCAACTTATACCCACCTTGTCCCTGATGATCGAGCTGTACTTGCCCTGTGTTGCATATCGACACTGTGCACTTGCAGTTATCATTGTTGGTACTGTTTAGAGACCTACCAAGTTTTTGGCGCCGCTGCTGGGGACTCGGTAGCAGTGTAATTGTTTCTTTGGCTCCATTTTACCGATTTTTAGTATGTTTCTTGTATATATGTGTTAGATCATTGCATCATGTTGATTATTGTAGTTGTAGTTTTGATTCTTCTATCAACTGCATCACCATATATCCTGCATAGTTAGAACCATCTGTGTATATTGTAGTTGTCTGCATCATAATCCTGTAATTTTCAGTAGCATATGTACTAGTTTTTCTTTTGTTTTCTCTCAGTTCATTAAGTTACTACAATCTGTAGCATATTAGCTGTAATAACTGTGGTTTTAATCACTCCATTGTCATTTGCATAACTGCATCTAGTTAGATCAACTGAATCATTATCTTTTCCCGTTTCTATAAATCAAACCTAACTCTCTGCATCTGCAGGCTGTGTATACACTCGTTTATATTTTACGTTTTTTTTATAGTATAACTTAGCTGCAGTTTTTAATTTTCAGTTTCATTGCATATCTGCATCTGGTTTCAGTTAGGGTAGCTGCATTATCGTCTTATATTGTATCTAGATTGAGTTGTCTGCATCTGTAGGTAGTTCTGTTGATAGCTCGGGTTGTAAATTTGTTAGGTATCTGCTGTTTTTAGCTTTCTTGGAATACAGTAAAACCATATGTATATTTCCATCAGTAAGCATTCATATAGGAAGTTGCAAATATTTGTTTTGTTTAGATGTTCTTTGTTAACACCTGCTATTTCATCCTGCAAGGCTTGATTTATCACATCTCAGTAGCACCACAATCTCCATCCTGAAATCTCTTTGAACTCCCCGTTGTGATAACTGAATCTTGGGCAGTGATGAATGTTACATAGTTGATGTTGTGGTTTAAGAAGTTTTTCTTTCACCTGTGTTAGCATAACTCAGATTTTTCAATTTTCTTTCATATTAAATCGCATTTGTAGGTCAAGCATTTACATCATCTAGTTTTTCATTACCTGTATATTGCATATTATTTCAGTTAGGCACTCTAGCAATATCATTGTCTATAAGTGCATTGTTTGAGCATCATAGCTAAATTGTATTTTGTAGCATAGTTTGTACATTGGTTAATTCTCTAGGTTTTGTAATTTTATGCATGCTGTAATCTGTTGTGATTCTCATGTAATTGCTTCTCGTCACTTTTGCGCGTAACCTGTTTCTGAAGGTTTTAAACAATTCAGCATAACCAAGTTTTTGTTTAAAATTGTCTGTAACATGTGTCTTTTGTCTCAACAAGTGTGTAGTGGTTTTGTTAGTCCACTGCTACTCAAATTTTTCATTCCCTGTGACATATCAGCGCAAGCATTCTGGCATCTCGTCTATCATTATATTCTGTGTTAGCCTGGACCTGTTCCATTGTAACTATGTTGTTTCTGATAAGCTTAGTTTTCCCTGGTTAACGATTCAGCAGAATATCTCAAAATCATTGTTATGTTGTAGATTCTTTGCAGCCAGTTTTAACTAATAGTGATATTTCCTTGTCTTTGCTTTACCTGCATACTTCTGGGTACTGAAATTACTCTTTGAGCTCACCAGGTACCCTTTATACTGCACTGCGAACCAAGGAAAGGAAGAAAGAGCTGAGAAAATAAATCAAATTTGTTGGTATCCTGATAGGTGTAGAATACACCTTGATTTAATATCTATTGGTTATGCTTTCTTTGCTATTTTTCTTGTAAATTATGTATTTTACGTTTTTTTGAGTTTTGTAGCTACTTTGGAGTCGTACGGAAGAAAAGAAGAAGAAATCACCCAATTTAAGCCAAAATGGCAGAATGGTCATTATTAATGCAAGTACTAGTGGTAGTCGATCCAAGGTTAAGGGGCAACTCTATTTGAAGGAGTACTAAATATAGTCCAGCCAAGGTTAAGGGGGTTGCCATCTGGGTGACCCTTATCTAAAGAGATGGGGTGTCTAAATCCTGCCCCAAACTAGCCTAACCCTAATTATTTCCTCTGAAACATTATCTCCACCTGAAACTGAAATGGGGAAACAAGAAAATAAAAGCAGCAGCTGCTGCTGTTTGCCGAGATGTCAGATCCGGGAGATTGGAAGGATATTAAGGAGCAGAGACGATGCTCAGGGCTCATGGAGAAGAGATTAGTTACTGATGTCAATCTCAGATAATGGAGAGTGTTATTCACATGGATGAGGAAATTCAGATATTAAATCTGAGATGAAGAAGGTTTGAGTCAAATTGAGAACAATGAGGGCCGAGATGATTCGGATGTTGCCTACCTAGAACGAGAAAAGAATAAAAGAACTCTCAATTGAAGCTGATTATGGGTTTGAATCTGAGAAGAAATGGGTCCTGTGGTTACTAATAAAAAGAGCTGGTGATTGTGAATTAATGGAGTTTGAGTTGTTGTTGCTGATATGAAGAAATTCAGAGAATAAGAAAATGGGTTTTGTTGTGAATCGAAGTAGGGTTCGAAGATGGTTGAGAAATTGGAGGTGTTCTTAAGCTGTAGTAGGGTTTGAGAGATAATTAAAGAACCCAACTGATGATGTTGTTGGGATATTGACAATAATAATGAAAATAAATTGAATAAGAACAAGAGATACTTAGCTTTATTTGCAGAAACTTGATGGATGAATCACGTCGAGTAGCATGCGGAACAAAAATGATAGAGGCACGTATTAGATACGCTGTCCTAAAGACAATATCGCTTGCTACTCCTCTAAACAGAGAGATGCTATAGCTTCTTTGACAAGTTGCCTTTATGATACAACTATCATTAACGTTCCTCATTGAAGCATACAATAGAATGCCCTAAGAACTTGGGAGTGAAAAACAACTCAGTGAAAAAAAATTCATGGAGAAAAATGGAAGAAGAAAACTTGTTTTCTCTTTTTCTCTCCTACTCTCTTTTTCTACCAAAATTAGAGGAATTAATTTTTGAGTTGTTTCTCTCTCAAAACAGAAAGTAAAACTTAGGTTTTTGAGAAAACAAAAAGAAGAAGTAGTTTTATTGTTTTTCTCTTTCTCTCTTTTAGAAAACAGGAGAAGAATTAAGTTCATGTTCTTCTCCCCCTCTTTAATTAATTGAAGACCCTTTAACTTATAAAATTTTCAAACGTTATTAACAATGAAAAGAATCTGAACGTTATAAACAATAAAGAGAATCCCATGCATGTTTCTCCAAAAGAATGAGCAGATGTCTTTCTTATTTAGTGTTTTTATCGTTAAAAACAAGACATAGAAATTGTCAAAGACAAGAATCTCGTGAGTGAAAATATTTTGTAAGAAAAGTAGTGACATGCATATGCACAAAACAAGGAGATAAATTAGACAAGATTCGTAACAAAAGTTGTGCTATGAAGCATGTGGGAGAATAGAGAATATTCCCACCAACAAAAAAAAGTAGCATCATGTTTTATTTATTCACAAAAAACTGATTTTTCCAACAATCCTCCACATGAATGATAAAACATATCGATAGAACGCGAGAAAACAGAAGGCATCAAAATAGGCCAAGGTGTCGTAAAGATTGAACCTTAGCTTAGTGAGAAGTTACCGGAACTGCTTGTTGTAACGGTGAACACAATGTCTTGAACCGCCAACAATGAATGCAATCCAGAAATAACAATCATACTTGATGTCTCCAATGAAAGCTGTCAAGCTCTTGCGTTTGTGCCCGTTTTGGCCATGGGCTAAATCCCGGTTTTAATGAATGTCTCTAGATATCCAGCTTAAATTCTCATAGGAAGTGGCCCCACTTCCAACATCAACATAGGTGAGTCCATCAAAAGTTTCCCTCCACACCCCGCTTTAAACAAAGCCATGGAACCCATTAAGATCTCAACAGATCATCCTATCTCATGCATGTAACACTATCACACAGTTACACCATAGGGAGGGACAAAGATAGTGTTGTCTCGATATCACCATAAATTAGTTGTCTCATTGAACCTTGATCTTGGAGCTCCATTCACAAGGTTGAGTATCCTTCATGGTGATTTATTTTTATAAGCTTAAGTCCCATCCACTTCGATGTAGAGATAACTACTTTTCTTTATAAACCTTTCGTCAAAGGAACTGCAGTATTATCCTTGGACCTTACGAAGTCAAGAGAGATAATACCAGTATAAAGTAGATGCTTCACTATCTCGTGCTTTCTATGAAGCTATAGACTCTGACTCCATAGTGGATCGAGCTATACTTGTCTGTTTGTATATCTTCCGTGACACAGACGCACCTCCAAGTGTGAAGATGTACCCACTAGTGGATTTTGACTCATATGAGTCCTACATCCAGTTGGCATCACAAAACCCTTCCATTGCAGCAGGATTCTTCCTAAAACTTAAGCAAAAGTCTGAAGCGCCTCTCATGTAGCGCAAAACTCTGTTGAGAGAATTCGTGTGATCCTGAATAGGGTTGCAAGTGTACCTTCTCAAACTACTCACAACGTAAGAAATACCAAGTCTTATACAATTAATCAATTAATAAGACTGCTAATTACTCAAGAATACTCAAAAGTTTAGAAACACCATCACCCTTGTTCTTTATCAAGTTACAAGTGGGTTCACAAGGAGTAGAAGCAGGTTTAGCTTCATCGTGATTAAATTTCTTTAGTATGGTTTCAACAAAATAAAATTGCCAAGACTATATTCGTCAGGCGTGTCTCTGACTTTTATCCTTAAGATTACATCAATAGGGCCTAAGTTTAATCTCAAAATTCTCATTTAGCATGGTTTTAGTGGTATTAACAAAAGCACCGTTACTGTCTAATATGAGCATATCATCAACATGCAGGCATACAGTAACATAAGCACCATCCTCATATTTAATGTAAACAAATTTATCAGATTTATTAACCTTAAACCACTAGATATCCTTACATGATCAAATTTTTCATGCCTCTGCTTAGGTGCTTGTTTCAAACCATATATAAGTTTAATCAATTTACATAGTTTGTTCTCACAACAAAAACCTTTAGGTTGGTACATATAAATTTCTACATTCAATTCACAATTGCAGTCTTAACATCCATCTGATATATATATTCAAATCATGAATTTAAGCAATAGTAGTCATCATCCTAACAGAAGTGATTCCAGTGATAGGTGAATTAGTGTCAAAGAAATCTATTCCTTATTTTTTGGTTATATCCTCTATCTATAACTAGATTTGTGTTTCTCTACAGTTTCATCTTTACCAAGGTTTCCTTTTAAAGACTATTTAGGAGAACACATATCTTCCTTACTGGTTCAGTGTTCAGACTCTACCATAAGTGTCACAAATATGGGGCTAAATCTTGTCTCAGTTCTTGTTAGAGCATTACTCGGTCGAACTCGCATGCGTTGCTATCTCAAGTATGTTTGTCAATGTTAGTGATCAAAACTATAAGTCTTGATTTCTAGTATACTATAGCTAAGTTTCGGACTAGGATAAAAAGTTTAGTTGAGCTCAAGGACTTCATGGAGATTGATCATACAAGAAGAAGAAATACTAAAGGAACCGGTGGAACTTCTCGACAAAAAGGTATGTGAAGACTTGAACTTATCTGTCACTCAAAAGTATATCTACTCTGTCTCCTACTTCTTGAGACAAAAAGTCGTATGCTATATATAGACTTAGATTATACACATTTGGTATTTCAAGCCGAGTATACCTCGCTTATCTATATCTCGAAATATGTGTTGGTAAGCGTTGCGCTTCGACCATGTTTATCTTTACCTAGTAACGAAAGTCATGATATGTTTCAATCACTTTGAAAATTGCTTTGACGAGTAATGGTGTAACAACTGTATAACGTCCTCTAAGAATGTTTCAATGGTTGGAATGAGAGTTTATATTACATAACCAATGATGGACATAAGTATTGTTGTGGAAACACATATGTGCATAAGTCCTATCCCTTGAACCAAAGTTTGCGAACTTTGTTGATCAAGAGAAACCAGAATAATGACTTGTTGTCAAGTACGCGAGCTGCCGAATTTCTCATCCCGAGAAATTCTGCTGGAGTTAACAAACTTTTTGCGTGAGTACCAGTCCGCGAACCCAGTCCACGAACCAGAGGAAAGTCTTTTCCAAGATTTTCGGCTGGAGTTTGTAAACTATGCCCGGTTGCTTAAGCCCGCGAACCTAGTATGCGAACTTAAGAAGGTATAATCTGAAGATGATTTCTGAACGTCAACTTATAAAGACTAAGGAATGCAATTTTCAAACTGTGGCTATAAAGTTCATAAACCGATTCGAGAGAATCAAATCATCTGTGCTTTAATTGTGTCTTGTGTAGTACATAAGATTTCCTTGCAATTGAACAACTCTCTAACTAGTTCATTTGAAGTCATTTGAACTAGTCATGGTGAAGAAGAATATGGTTGGTATGAAAATCTCACATGACTAACCTTTTGGTTAACTATTGTTGAACCAACAAATGTACACGTTTGGGTACGGTTAGCAAACCTAGAAGCATGCATTTCATTTGTGTATAACAAGCTAAGTTTTCGATCTAACGGTTGAGAAATATTAGCTTGAATCTAAATCAGGTTTTCATCCAACGATGGATATTGTTTGCTCTGTGACCAAGGATAAACCCTGATTTGAAAGACTATATAAAGGAGACATCTAGTATTGTGCAAAACTAATCCCCACACTTCACGTGTGATACTAATTTGCGTGCTAGAGTCGATTCTCCTTTAACCTTTGGTTTTCTTCTTCTAAAACCAGGTTAATGACTTAAAAATATTTCATTGAGATTGTGAAGCCATACCGATACTACTTTTATC
Source organism: Papaver somniferum (assembly GCF_003573695.1). Classification (NCBI taxonomy): domain Eukaryota; kingdom Viridiplantae; phylum Streptophyta; class Magnoliopsida; order Ranunculales; family Papaveraceae; genus Papaver; species Papaver somniferum. Next base: position 9,514,927 of record NW_020622492.1, on the reverse strand, counting down.
GTAGTTGTGTGATCTGATCTTGCATCTTCTATCATACTAGTACAATCAGATTTATATGCTTGATATTGATATCTACGATAGGAAAGATTTAAAAAGTAATCACAAACATGTTCGTCTCATTGTTTGTTATTCCGCAACATCTTGTTCCGCTATCATACGATTAAGATTGTTGTGAGGTGATTGATAACTCTAGGCTGTTCTTCGGGAATATAAAACCGGATTATCAATTGGTTCTTGTTCACCTTGATTATTATCAAAAGACGGAACAAAAACTTTAGGGTTTTTCTGTGGGAGACAGATTGATCCTTTGATAGACTTGTCTGTGTGAGAAAGATTTTTTTATTGTCAAATCCTACGATTTTGGGTCGTAGAAACTCTTAGTTGTGGGTGAGATCATCTAAGGGAATCAAGTGCGCAGTATCCTGCTGGGATGAGAGGCGTAAGGAGTACAACTGTACCTTGGATTAGTGGGAGACTGATTGGGGTTCAACTATAGTCCAGTCCGAAGTTAGCTTGGAGTAGGCTAGTTTCTGTAGCGGCTGAATACAATGTATATTCAATCTGGACTAGGTCCCGGGGTCTTTCTGCATTTGCGGTTTCCTCGTTAACAAAATTTATGGTGTCTGTGTTATTTCAGTTTCCGCATTATATTGTTTTATCTTTACAATTGAAATAATACAGGTTGTGCGTTAGATCATCAATTAGAGTAATCCAACCTTTGGTTGTTGATTGTCATTGATTGATTCTTGGATATTGGTCTTTCGTACCATCCATGTTATTCCTTGTATTTGATTAGTACTCGCAGTTTCTGTTTGAGGAAATCAAATCAAGAGAGAGAGATATAAACTCGTTGATGTACTTTTAATTGATCGAGTCTTGTTGATTGTCTTAAAAGTATATTCGAGTTTGTCCATACAGATTGCTAAGCGAAATATTCGGTGGTGTTTTGAGACCCCCACTTTTCAATTGGTATCAGAGTAGGCAAACACCTTAAACCTCATAAGTTTGTGTTTGTCCGATCCTCAAAAGTCTATCCCTATGGGAAATCTTTTTGGCAGGTTTTCTTATGGCATCTGTAACGCACACCAGAGTTCCTTGAAGATTGTTCGGAGATTATCACACCTCATTCCTATGGGTGCACGTGATAATCTTATACCATCTAGCATGTCAGAAAATCTAGATGTGAAGAAACGATCTAAGGAAAAGAATAAAAAGAATTGTCAAATAAAACATGGTCAACGCTCAAGGGTATGGACTCTCATAAGAATTACTCTTAATCTCTTTGAGAAATACTACCATAAAGGTTCCATTGACAATGAGCTGTTTAGAGCGTTTGAAAGTGTTTTGCAATTCTTAGAAAAGCTTAATTCCATAGAGAATTTGAATTGTTCTGACAAGAGTTTTTTGCCTGTCAAATCATTTTCTAATGATGCACAAACTGTTCTCAACACCGATTCATGAGAAACCAATAAAAAGGATTCGTATGAATTAGGCAGAGGAACCATTTGTCAGAAAAGGTCATCTCTTTGTCATAAGAAAAAGAACCCACACGACTCTAAGTATTATCATTACGATTATACTCCTGACTCTGGGTACAAATATCAACCAGAAAAATTGCATGGAAATTCTATGCAGTTTCCAACACCTGATTTCAGGATTGGATCTACCCCATTTGTATATATCTTGAAATGGGGCAAGTAACAGGTTGATTTTTTTTGTTTTAATCTCTTTTTTCTTATGTTTTTGTGATAAGAGCTTTTCAGTAGGTACTCTTCCTCCTGTTGGTTGTACTTTTAAAATCCTACTCCTCAAATGGGTCACGGTTCGTGCACGGGTCAAAGCCCATGCAGGGTATATAGAAGAAGTTCGCGTACGTCTTCATCATCTTAAACAATCCGCGTACATGAACCTCTAGGGTTTTATTGCTTTCCTCCATTAAAGCTTCTTTGGAGAAATTAAAAGGAAGGGTGTTCAAGATTCACTCCAAGTAAGTAAATTTCTTTTGGTCCTTTCATATTTCTAGATCTATGATGAATCCTAGAAGCATAAAAAGGAGTTCTAAAATCTCAAAATCCTCTAGATTGAATTCTCTTTGTGTCCAAAACTCTCTTAGAATTAGGTTTGTGGATGATTCTTGTGATAGAATGTTTGATAAGATTGCTTCAAAAGGTTTCATTCTAGAAAATAAATTGTATTTCTCTAGTGGGCATGAAGAGGATTTGGTGTGCTTTAGAAAAATTCAATCTTGGAAATATCCTTGATGGTCTTGGTCAAGGATTTGATTCTATTACAAGGATTTTCTATGCCAACATTTATGATGTTTATTACAACAAGATGGAGTTCAAATCCATGATTGGTAGAGAAAGGTTTCTTGTTGATAGAGAATTAATTTCAAGGATTACCAAAATCTCGTTGGGGAACGTACGGCTTCCTATACCAAGTGATGGACGTCCATCATGTGATGATATCTCAGTTGGGCTTTGTGGCAAGAAGGTCGTTTAGAGTCAAGGAAAGTTCCATACTCATGATCTTAGTATTGCATTGATGGCTTTTGGAAAACTTGGTATCACCAATCTTTGTCCCTCCACAATTGAATATTCTTGGTGGAGTCATGAGTTTGCAGAATTGGTCTATTTCCTTGAATCGGGTATTCCAAGTCTCGATATTTGTGGTTTTATTATCTTTCAAATGATTTCGATGACTTCACACGTCAATATGTTAGGGTACCGTTGCTTGATTAGTCAAATTTTCCGTGATCGTGGGTTTGATTCAATAGGAAACTCTATTGGGGTCCCCAAACCGGTTCGTCCGTGTACCTTTAGGCGCATAAGGGAAGATGCTTGCAAGCGACAAAGAATTGCTTCTCTTGATTTTAGATACCCTACTACCATAAGCCTTCTTCAAAAAATTCACAAAGGTGTGTGTAAGGTTGATTTAAGAGTAAAGTGTGTTCAAGAACAATTGTCCTTGATTGCAACAAAGTTTCCCGAGCTCAAGGAAGATTTGAACGCAATTCAAGCATCTTGGAGTATCTCTGATGACGAAGAAGATGAGTAATTCATGTTCTTATTGTTGCCTAGTATGTCTTCTTTTTGATTTAGTTGGAAGAATAACTAGTGCTTGAATATCAATGATTTTGACTACACATAGCTATTATTTTTTCATCTTCTTGTTCGTTTTAGGTTTATTGGTTTAAATTCTAAAAATATTTGGAGGATGATGGTTTGTAGTATTTAATCTTTATGATTTGTTATATTGCAATTTGTTATGGGATATTGGTGTTTACGTCCGTGAACTATGTTGTCCCATATTTTGTCAAAAGTAAAGTCGTTCATGATCGGTATTCATGTATTGATTTAAAGATGAATAGACTTTTGACATATACAAAAGTTAAGCCTATATTGTCAATTCTTTGATGGAAGATAGGTTAAAATCTTTTGTGTTCAAGGATTAAGTCTATTAAATATCTTTATGCAAATAGTGATGGAAGATATAATGAATCCTTGTGTATTCCACAGTATTCTACAGTATTGATCTTCATTGATCCATATTTTATGTAATACTGTGAGGCTCCGTAATATGTCTTATGTTGAGCACGATACAACCAAGTTGATTATTTTTTGATTAGCTTTGTTGGTTGTTCCGCAAGGTACTTTATGTTGAGCATTCTTGAACTAAATTAATCATCTTGTTTGGTTATTTAGTTATTGCTCCATAAGTATTTTTATGTCAAGCAAAACAAATGACAATTAAATTGATTGCTTTTGTAATTAGTTTAGTTGTGTATTCCAATTAGATTAATTATGGGTTCTCTTGTAATTAATCTAGTTGAGTATTTTCATACTCCGTAAGATTCCTCTTATATTGAGTATATGAACGACTGTCCTATTCATATTCTAATGGTTATGTTAGTCATATGCTCCGTAAGTTCGCTTATGTCGAGCATAATCAATTAAGTTGATCACTTTTGTGTTTAATTTGATTGCGTATTCCGATTAAATTAATCATGGGTTTACTTGTGATTAATTAGATAGAGTTTTTGGATATAGAAAATCATTCTCATGGTTTTTGTTGTCCAATCAAAATCCTTCTTTTCTTTTGAAATTAAGGTCGCTGTTGTTGTTCCCTTGGGAATGACATGGAGAGTTATTTTGAACTTGTGCTTAATGGTCATATCTTGAAGGGTGTGCGGATGTGGAATTTTAAAGGGGTTATCTTGTATCTTTAAACTCCTTGATGAATACTATTAGCTTCGGCTATATGATTGCATCTAAATTAGATGGTATGTATTTTCTTTTAGTCTTTAAATGTCTCTTACGGAAATTTCATTATGATCCCGTTCTTGTACCTTTGCCAATTTTATTGACAAAAAGGGGGAGAATTAATATGTAGTTCACACTACAAATACATATGGTTTTCGGATCATTGTGTAAGGGGGAGTGGTTTCCATGTGAGATGGAGTATTTACTAAGGGGGAGTGATACATATCACCATAGTATTATTGTTGAAGTTGTGATACAATTGCACTTTGACACTGTGTAATAATACTATGACACTGTATAACAATGATCGAGACCGATGCTTTCACATTGTTATAGCTACGGATCTTCAACAACGGTGATGCTAAACTTACAACCTTTGGGATCATTAGAGTACTTGGAAGTGACGAAGATTTCGAGGAATGTTGAAGATTAGACATGTGGAATAGGAGATACTAACGTTTCTTTATCTTTTTTGTATTCCATATGTATTGATAGTTTTGTCACTAAAATTGACAAAGGGGGAGATTGTTAGAGCATTGCTCGGTCTAACTCGCATGCGTTGCTATCTCAAGCATGTTTGTCAATGTTAGTGATCAAAACTATAAGTCTTGATTTCTAGTACATTATAGCTAAGTCTCGGACTAGGATATAAAGTGCAGTTGAGCTCAAGGACTTCATGGCGATTCATCATACAAGAAGAAGAACTACTCAAGGAACCGGTGGAACTTCTCGACAAAAAGGTGATGTGATTTGTAGATAGTGGTAAAAGTGGTTCGATTCTCAGACTTGTGAAGGATATTAATTAGACTTAAATTCTAATACTAAAATAGAAAACTCACTAAAAATTATAGCAAACTCAATCAAAGATGATATCAATACTAAAAGAAACACTGAGGCTAAGATTCCACTATTTTCCAAGTTCAAAGTGATTAAATCAATACTTATATTTGTGCAATTTTCTTGTTTAATTTGATTTTAAAATATTGCAACAAGTAGATTTTCAAAAGTAATAATTGTAAATACCAAGTATAAGCATCAAAAGTCTTAAAACTAAGCATACTCCATCAAAATAGATCACAATCACTCAAATAAAAATCATATTCAATAATAGTTCAAGGCAAATAATCATGTAATTATTGCAAATAAAAAGATAAAATAGAATATACCACTTTTTGTTGGAAAAATAGCTTCCTCTATCGCCTCAACAATGGGGTTTAGCTCCTCATATTAATCATGATCTCAAAATATGTGTTTGTTGCTCAAAAGATGATTAAAAGAGTGAAAAGTAATAACACATACTGTTTGCAACAGTGTATTGGTGTTGCAAAACAGCTGTTACAATGGAACTGTTACAGAAAAACTGTTGCTTTGTCGCTGATTTTAAGACCCTAGAATAATACTGCCCTGAACAGCTTAATGTTCTTCAGCTGTTAAACAACGACACTTTTCTGCGACTGTCTACCGAGCGTCAATGTTCTTCGCGTTCTTCTTCTTCAGCAGCAGCAGCAGCAGAAACAGAGTTTGGTAAAGCTCTGATTTCTTCTTCTCTGGCTCTCCATAGGTTCCCAAACTCTCGACACCTCTTCTATATGACCCAAGACATCTATTTATATCAAAAATACCGATTAAATCTCTCCCAAATCTTCCAAAATCTCTTTCTTTCTCTTCACGGCCAAGTTGCGACAATTTCTTGTCTCAGGATTTCTACGCGCTTCTGAGCTTTCCTTTTTATTCTAAACTCTTTCTTAGATAGATACAAATCTTTGGGAAGGTTTACAACGCTTTAATCTCTCTAAAATTCCCTAAAACAGGTCACACACGTGACTTTCCATATTTTCTTGTTGTGAGAAAAATCCGTCGATTGAGCCCATCTAATCGATTTAAACACCCATATCAGATTCCTAGACCCATAAGGAGTCTATCCTATGAAAATCAGAGGTTTAATCGACCTCAAACTCCTCCAAATCACGATTGCCAAAACTGTCTTTAACTGCACTTTTTCCCGCCAAAACCTGGTTTTTGAATGTTGAAGATGGTTGCCCCTTATCCAGAGTAGGGGTGCGATTAGCAACTGCCTGGAAATGGGATGCCCCTTAGTAATTAGGTTACCCCTTATCCAAAGTGAGAGTCCGAATAGCAAATGTCCTCCGGGTGCTTTCCGACAACTTTTCGAGCCAATTTTTTCCAAAAATGTTTAGCCAAAAATACCTACAAAAAATAAAACACCATAATAAGTACAAAAATGAGCCCTAAAATATATAGAATCGAGACAAATCGGACACAAAAATGTGTCTATCAAATACCCCCAAACCTATTATTTGCTAGTCCTCGAGCAAAAATAAAATAGAAATAAAATCCTAACTCACTGTCGCAGGCATCGTCGATTGCATTTAGCGTATGCAATAAGCCTTTAAACCCCTAGGTGTCCCTAGTGGCGGAGTGTTGTCTCCGGAGGGCTTACCAGAGGTATACCCACAAAACCTTTTACTCCAGACCCTAGCTATCTACACAGAACCTTGGAAGGCACTAAAGAATCTCCTTGGTTGGCATACTTATTGACTACAGGAGGAAGTACCCTGATGCGAAATTCCAATTGTTGTACACGAGTTTGCACTCAAGCATACTAAAATTCATATGAAGTGACAGAGCTCTACTCAGATAGTCGCACTATGGACATCAATATCCGGAGTCAAAACTAATCACATGGATAGATCAAGAAGATGGATATAGAAAAACATAGATGGTTTTGATGTTTACTAGGTGAACGGTGTTTCTCATATCTGTCTGAAGGCCTCCGCCAAAATGAACCTATCCTAATGGACTGAGATACTAGTCTGACTAATATCAACACACTGGCATATACAAGGGAACCAGTGATTGATAATCCTAACTCTAGGTCAACACAACTGGCATATACAAGGGTTCCAGTGGTCGACTTTATTGAATTTATTCCGGTCTGATGGTCTGGTTTTTTTTTTTTTTTTTTTTGTATCTCAATCACTCTAATTCACCCTAGCATTGGTAACAACTTGAATCGTGAGCCCCACCTAATCACTTAGAGAAACATAGTTTAAAAACAAAACAAAAAAAAACAGAAGTGAAAAGGACTCAACGAGATATGGTGAAACTATCATGTTATTTCTAACACCTGAGCTCTGTGCTTTTATGAATAGACTCTTTAGATGTTGCCATCTAGTCAGATTGGTTCCTCAACTCCTACAACCAAAATGCTTCCATCCACTTAGATTGGTTAGTGCCATCCTTAATAGGGATAAATTTCTAGGCTCTGGAGTTTATTTATTGCAACGAAAAGGTAACAAAAAGTTCTACCCCACCCCCAAACTTAAATCTAACATTGTCCTCAATGTTTCTAATCAAAGAACAGTACCAAAAATATAAGTAACATGAGGAAATAGTAAAGAGAGAAGTCGGAAAGATAGTACCTGGGTGAAGTGTAACCAAAAACCTACAAAAATATTATACAACATACAAAATCGCCTCGATGGTCAATCAAGGTAAACAGGGTCCTCCAGAGGGACCTCCTCAACATCACCTGTAGGAAAAGGCTCTAAAAAGGGCTTCAATCGCTGACCGTTAACCTTCGAAGAACTACTACCATCTGGTGTCTCAATCTCAACAGCGCCATGAGGAAAAACAGTACGGACCACAAAAGGACCGGTCCACCGAGAGCGCAACTTCCCGGGGAATAGATGCAAACGAGTGTCATACAGAAGAACTTTTTGACCTGGAGAAAATGACTTTCGTAAAATATTCCTATCATGCACAAGTTTCATTTTGTTCTTATACTCCTTAGCACTATCGTATGCATCTCTACGAATCTCGTCCAACTCATTGAGCTGGAGCTTTCTTTGAGCTCCTGCCTTGTCAAGTGAAAAGTTTAAGTTCTTAATAGCCCAATAGGCTCGATGCTCTAACTCAACAGGCAGGTGACATGCCTTGCCAAACACTAAACGATAAGGTGACATTCCAATGGGTGTCTTAAACGCAGTACGGTAAGCCCATAAGGCATCAGTAAGCCTCGACGACCAGTCTTTCCTATTTGGATTAACTGTTTTCTCTAGAATACGTTTAATTTCCCTATTGGAAACCTCTACCTGACCACTGTCTGAGGGTGATATGGGGTTTACTTTATGGGTAATACCGTATTGTTTCATTAAAAGAGAAAACGGTCTATTACAAAAGTGTGAACCTCCATCACTAATTATAGCTCGCGGCGTACCAAAACGTGTAAGTATATTCTCTTTCAAAAACTGGACTACGACCCTGTGGTCATTCGTTCTACACGGAACCGCCTCAACCCACTTAGACACATAGTCTACAGCGACAAGTATGTAAAGATAACCAAACGAAATAGGAAATGGACCCATAAAATCAATGCCCCACACATCAAAGACCTCAATCACTAAAATAGGGTTCAAAGGCATCATATTTCTACGGGAAATGGTTCCTAACTTCTGGCAACGCTCACAAGAAACACAATGACTATGGGAATCTTTAAACAACGAAGGCCAGTAAAATCCACACTGCAAAATCTTAGCAGCAGTCTTCTTAGCACTAAAATGACCCCCACATGCATGTTCATGACAAAAGGAGATAATACTAGACTGGTCACTCTCAGATACACATCTCCTAATAATCTGGTCCGGACAATACTTAAACAGATAAGGATCGTCCCAAAAGAAATGCTTAACCTCGGCTAAAAACCTAGAACGATCTTGCTTACCCCAATGTTGAGGGGTTCGACCAGTAACAAGATAATTCACTATATTTGCATACCAAGGTGATTGGGAAACAGAGAACAATTGTTCATCAGGAAAGCTATCCCTTATAGGAAGGGAATCACTAGGGGAACTAACAACTAGCCTAGACAAGTGATCTGCTACTACATTTTCTGCACCCTTTTTGTCTCTAATGTCTGGGGAAAATTCCTGTAACAATAGGATCCATCTAATCAATCTAGGTTTGGTATCCTTCTTAGATAAAAGGTATTTCAAAGCAGCATGATCTGTATAGATTATGATCTTAGAACCTAATAGGTAGGACCTAAACTTATCCAAGGCAAACACGATGGCTAAAAGTTCCTTCTCGGTAGTTGTGTAGTTCATTTGGGCATCATTCAGAGTTTTGCTAGCATAATAAATCACATGAAGTAATTTGTTTTCTCGTTGTCCTAAAACGACGCCTATAGCATAATCTGAAGAATCACACATAATCTCAAAGGGTAGGTTCCAGTTAGGTGCCTGGACTATCGGGGCAGTAGTGAGTAAAGTTTTAAGCTTCTCAAAAGCCTCTAAACAAGCATCATCAAAGACAAACTTAACATCTTTTGCAAGCAAATTGCAAAGAGGTCTAGAAATCAAGCTAAAATCCTTAATGAATCGACGGTAAAAACCTGCATGCCCTAGGAATGACCTAATATTTTACGGTTTTTGGGACCTGTAAAGTCTTAATAAGGTCAACTTTGGCTTTGTCTACCTCTATACCCTTTGAAGAGACGATGTGCCCTAATACAATTCCTGATTTAACCATGAAATGGCATTTTTCCCAATTAAGCACTAAATTTTTTTCCTTACACCTAGTCAACACTAATGTCAAATGATGCAAGCACTCATCGAAAGATGAACCAAACACTGAAAAATCATCCATAAAGACCTCTAAGAACCGTTCTACCATATCAGAAAATATGCTCATCATACAACGCTGAAAAGTTGCAGGGGCATTACATAGCCCGAAAGGCATGCGTCTATACGCAAAGGTACCAAAGGGACAGGTAAAAGTGGTTTTCTCTTGGTCTTCTGGGGCAATAACGATCTGATTATAACCGGAGTAGCCATCTAAGAAGCAATAGTGACTATGTCCAGCTAATCGCTCTAGCATTTGGTCGATAAAAGGAAGGGGAAAGTGATCCTTCCTTGTGACCTTGTTCAATTTCCTATAGTCAATACACACACGCCATCCCGTGGTCACTCGGGTTGGGATTAATTCATTATTATCATTCTGGACTACAGTGATACCTGATTTCTTGGGGACAACCTGAACAGGGCTGACCCACTTACTGTCTGAAATTGGGTAAATAATACCCGCATCTAACAACTTAAGCACCTCTTTTCGAACTACCTCTTTCATGTTAGGGTTCAGTCGACGTTGCATCTCCCTAGAAGGTTTGGAGTCTTCCTCTAAATGAATCTGATGCATACACACAGTAGGACTTATACCCTTAATGTCTGCTATAGTCCACCCTAAAGCTTCCTTATTGTCTTGAAGTACATTTACTAGCCTACTTTCCTGATCACTATCCAAATTGGAAGCTACAATCACAGGTAAAGTCTCAGATGGGCCTAAAAACACATACTTTAGAGTATCGGGTAGTGGTTTAAGGTCCAACTTTGGGGGCTCTTCTAAAGAAGGAATTAGGGTAGTCTCAGAAACTGGTAACGGTTCGAACCTAGCTTTCCATCTATCAGTGTCTAACACAGGGGTAGAATCTAATAGAGCATTCACCTGTTCAATAGTGCTATCGTCGTCAAAATCTAAACCAAAATGGGATAGACAACTTTCTAATGGGTCTTCAGACAAGATGTTTGGTAATGACTCCTGAACTAAGGCTTCTATCATGTTCACCTCCTCAACACATGTGTCATCTAGCTCATGAGGTTGCTTACTGACATTAAAAATGTTTCTCCATAGTCATATTACCAAAAGATAAACTCATCACACCATTTCGACAGTTAATGATCGCATTAGACGTAGCTAAAAATGGGCGACCTAAAATCACAGGTATCTGGTTCTCTGGGTCAGGGACAGGTTGGGTATCTAGGACCACGAAATCCACTGGATAAATAAACTTGTCGACCTCAATAAGAACATCCTCGATAACACCTCGAGGGATTTTAACAGACCTATCAGCTAACTGCAGTGTCATCTGAGTAGGTTTCATTTCACCAAGTCATAACTGTAAGTATACATGGAATGGCAGTAAGTTCATACTGGCTCCTAAGTCAAGTAAAGCTTTTTCTACCCGGAAGTTACCTATTGTGCAAGCAATGGTAGGAGAACCTGGGTCTTTGTACTTTGGAGTTGTGGTGTTCTGAATGATTGAACTAACGTGACTAGCTAAAAAGGCTTTCTTATGGACGCTAAGTTTTCGCTTTCGCGTACACATATCCTTAAGGAACTTGGCATAAGCAGGAATTTTCCTAATTGCATCTAATAAGGGAAGGTTTATTGTAACTTGCTTAAAAACATCCACTATATCATTAAAGTTCGATTCCTTCTTTGTTGGTACTAATAGCTGAGGAAATGGGGCTCTAGGCCTAAAATCAGACCTTTCAGGAACCGAATTCACATCATCAGAAACTTTATCAGTCTCTTCAGCTACTGGTCCTGAGAGGTGAGATCATGAGGGGTGAACTACAGTATGTTCACTATCGGGCATGGTTACCTTATTGTCTACAACTCTACCACTTCTAAGGGCTCTAACAACATTCGATGGTTTTGCACCTAATTCATGAACTCCTCTAGGGTTGGGTTGTGTTTTACTAGGAAACTTACCTCTTTCTCTCAAAGAATCACTTATCAGACTAACCTGGGTTTTTAACTCGGAAATAGCCTGACTATTTTCTTGTCCTATCCTGTTACTAGCTTGTAGACTCTGTTCTATGGATAACTGGAATTTTGCAGTTTGCTGAGTTAACAAGGCGAGAGATTCCTCTAAACTTAGGATTTTCTTATCAGACTGATTCTGAAACTGAGCTAGTCCTGAGGGATTCTTAGTATAGCCAAAACCTGGGGGAGCATTAGAATTACTAAATTGACCTTGACTTTGGCCCTTAGACCACGAAAGGTTTGGATGGTTTCTCCAACCAGGATTATAAGTTTCTAAATATGGGTCAATCTTTTGACGGTTATCAAATCTAGTGTTATTATAAAGATTATTTGGCCTGCTCTTCAATATTCTGGCCTTCCCAAAAAGGCTCCACTCTACCACTAGTCTGGCCCACTTCTAAGGCTTCTAACCTTTTTGCTATAGCAACAATTTTGGCATCTGATTCATAGCCTCCTTCTACCCTTTTAACGTTTCTTATACTTAAAAGAATTGTTTTCTGGGGTGCCCTACTATTTTCCCATTGCTGGGTTTTTTCGGCGATTTCATTAAAAAATTCCATCGCCGCATCAACAGTTTGGTTTTCAAATCCACCAGTGCATAGAGACTCAACCATGGTTGTTGTGGAATAATCTAGACCCTCATAAAGGATCTGAACTAGCCTAACCTTTTCTAAACCATGATGAGGACACTGGGATAATAAATCATTGATTTCCAAATACCCATATAGAGATTCTCCCTCTTGTTGTGAAAATGTGCATATTTGCGTCCTAATAGACGATATTTTGTGCCTAGGGAAAAACTTATTAAAAAAGACAGATGTAAGTTGTTCATATGTCTCAATTGACTCGGAGTCCAAACTATACAGCCACGACTTGGCCTTATCTTTCAGGGAACATGGGAATAACCTAAGTTTTAAAACATCATCATCTAAGCCTCTAATTCTTAGAGTACTACAAATTTCCTCAAAATCCCTAACATGGTAATAAGGGTTTTCATTTTCTTTCCCTAAAAAGATTGGGAGCATCTGTAAGGTCCCAGGTTTCAGTTCATAGGGTGCCTCCGTTTCAGCTAACTTAATACATGAAGGACGGGTAGTCCTAGTTGGATTCAACAAAGCTTTCAAAGTTATCATTTCTGGCGCTATCGGAGTAACATGGATTCTCTCCTCAGTCAAAGAACGTTCAAAAACAGACTCTTCAAAAGCCGGACTTTCTAGATTAAGGTAATCGAGACGCTTCGAACTACTAGGTTTCTCTTTAACAAATCTACATAGTGCTTCTCTTTTACGTTCATGCATACAATAGAATTTTCTTAATTGGAAGGGTAATCAAACACAAATCAAGGCCGACTCAACCAAATCAAACATATTGATTTCTAGCAAACAAAAAGCATGATGGCTCCACTTAGATTGTTTCTAGACCATCTTCTAATCCTTCGAACGGGAATTCGTTACAATTTAAGAAAACCCCTCTAGAATCAATCCGAGTTAACGTAAGTTGAATAGAGGCGAGGGAAGCTCGGTGGAGCTTTGATACCCAAGGCCTCACCAGTATTACAAGGCGGCGCAGTCACGCATTCAACTTACAGAAACCGTCAAGAACTTCGAAGTATGCTTAAAAGAGTAACCAATATTTTTCGAATGACTTTCCTGTTAAGATCGTTACCCTATCGGTCTCGTTCTAGTCAAAATGTTAGTCTTAGGTTCGCATAGGTTACGTGTTCTTAAAGCAGGCAAGAAGAGAACGGTGATGAAATCCGAACCCTTATCTTGTATGGCCAGGCCTTTCCCTTTACTAGAAAAATAAATGTCCGTATTCAGTCCTCAACATATATGCATACGAAGGAGTCCAGTAACTCGCTGACAGGGGATTCGCGAGTGTTTAGAATATTACCTCCCGTTCCAGACGGGGGATGAATCGGTTGTAGTCGACTCGGGCCACTGACTCTGATGTCTAGTGTACGAACCCAAGGTGCAGAGACAATATCGTAATTGTCCTCCTTCTCTGCAAACAGTTTATATTTAAAGTACCCTTCCGTAGGGTAATAAAAAAAAATAATGTCCCAAAGTCCAAAAGTCCAAAAGTCCAAAAAAATAAAGAAAAATTACAAAAATAATAAACCCTAATACAGTTTTTTTTAAATAAAATAAACAAACCCTAAACTAAAATTGTCTAAAATAAAATTGTCTTCTTTTCTGTTCTTTTTGCTTTAATCTTAGCTCCAAGTCTTTATGAAATCACCAAACTCCTTGGCTCAATTTTCTTTATGATCCAGAACCTGTAGACACAAGATAAATACCCAAAAACATAAAAAAGGACAAAAATAATAAAAAAAAATAATAAAAAAATAAAAATAAAATAAATCTAAAACCCTAAAAACAAGTCCCCGGCAGCGGAGCCAAAAATTGATGTGATTTGTAGATAGTGGTAAAAGTGGTTCAATTCTCAGACTTGTGAAGGATATTAAGTAGACTTAAATTCTAATACTAAAATAGAAAACTCACTAAAAATTATAGCAAACTCAATCAAAGATGATATCAATACTAAAACAAACACTGAGGCTAAGATTCCACTATTTTCAAAATTCAAAGTGATTAAATCAATACTTATATTTGTGCAATTTTCTTGTTTAATTTGATTCTAAAATATTGCAACAAGTAGATTTTCAAAAATAATAATTGTAAATACCAAGTATGAAGCATCAAAAGTCTTAAAACTAAGCATACTCCATCAAAATAGATCACAACCACTCAAATAAAAATCATATTCAATAATAGTTCAAGGCAAATAATCATATAATTATTGCAAATAAAAAGATAAAATAGAATATACCACTTTTTGTTGGAAAACTAGCTTCCTCTATCGCCTCAGCAATGGGGTTTAGCTCCTCATATTAATCATGATCTCAAAATATGTGTTTGTTGCTCAAAAGATGATTAAAAGAGTGAAAAGTAATAACACAGACTGTTTGCAACAGTGTATTGGTGTTGCAAAACAGCTGTTACAATGGAATTGTTACAGAAAAACTGTTGCTTTGTCGCTGATTTTAAGACCCTAGAATAAGACTACCCTGAACAGCTTAATGTTCTTCAGCTGTTAAACAACGACACTTTTATGCGACTGTCTACCGAGCGTCAATGTTCTTCGCGTTCTTCTTCTTCAGCAGCAGCAGCAGCAGAAACAGAGTTTGGTAAAGCTCTGATTTCTTCTTCTCTGGCTCTCCATAGGTTCCCAAACTCTCGACACCTCTTCTATATGACCCAAGACATTTATTTATATCAAAAATACCGATTGAATCTCTCCCAAATCTTCCAAAATCTCTTTCTTTCTCTTCACGGCCAAGTTGCGACAATTTCTTGTCTCAGGATTTCTACGCGCTTCTGAGCTTTCCTTTTTATTCTAAACTCTTTCTTAGATAGATACAAATCTTTGAGAAGGTTTACAGCGCTTTAATCTCTCAAAAATTCCCTAAAACAGGTCACACACGTGACTTTCCATATTTTCTTGTTGTGAGAAAAATCCGTCGATTGAGCCCATTCTAATCGATTTAAACACCCATATCAGATTCCTAGACCCATAAGGAGGCTATTCTATGAAAATCAGAGGTTTAATCGACCTCAAACTCCTTCAAATCACGATTGCCAAAACTGCTCTTTAACTGCACTTTTTTCCCGCCAAAAACCTGATTTTTGAATGTTGAAGATGGTTGCCCCTTATCCAGAGTAGGGGTGCGATTAGCAACTGCCTAGAAATGGGATGCCACTTAGTAATTAGGTTACCCCTTATCCAAAGTGAGAGTCCGAATAGCAAATGTCCTCCGGGTGCTTTCCGACAACTTTTCGAGCCAATTTTTTCCAAAAATGTTTATTGGCCAAAAATACCTACAAACAAATAAAACACCATAATAAGTACAAAAATGAGCCCTAACAACATATAAAATCGAGACAAATCGGACACAAAAATGTGTCTATCAAAAGGTTTGTGAAGACTTGAACTTATCCGTCACTCAAAAATCTATCTACTCTATATCCTACTTCTTGAGACAAAAAGTCGTATGCTATATATAGACTTAGATTATACACATTTGGTATTTCGAGCGGAGTATATCCCGCCTATCTATATCTCTAAATATGTGTTGGTAAGCGTTTCGCTTCGACCATGTTTATCTTTACCTAGTAATGAAAGTCATGATATGTTTCAATCAATTTGAAAATTGCTTTGACGAGAAATAATGTAACAACTATATAACGTTCTCTAAGAATGTTTCAATGGTTGGAATGAGAGTTTAGATTACATAACCAATGATGGACATAAGTATTGTTGTGGAAACACATATGTGCATAAGTTCTATCCCTTGAACCAAAGTTTGCGAACTTTGTTGATCAAGAGAAACCGGAAGAATGACTTGTTGCCAAGTCCGCGAACTTCCGAACTTCTCATCCCGAGAAATTCTGCTGGAGTTGACAAACTTGTTGCGTGAGTACCATTCCGCGAACCCAGTCCGAGAACCGGCGGAAAGTCTTTGCCGAGATTTTCTGCTGGAGTTTGTAAACTCTGCCCGGTTGCTTAAGTCCGCGAACCTAGTTTGCGAACTTAAGAAGGTTATATATCTGAAGATGATTTCTGAACTTAAACTTATAAAGACTAAAGAATGCAATTTGCAAACCGTGGCTATAAAGTTCATGGACCGACTCGAGTGAATCAAATCATCTTTGCTTCAATTGTGTCTTGTGTAGTACATAAGATTTCCTTGCAATTGAAACAACTCTCTAACTAGTTCATTTGAAGTCATTTGAACTAGTTATGGTGAAGAAGAATATGGTTGGTATGAAAAGCTCATATGACTAACCTTTTGGTTAACTATTGTTGCACCAACAAATGTACATGTTTGGGTACGGTTAACAAACCTAGAAGCGTGCATTTCATTTGTGTATAACAAGCTAAGTTTTCGATATAATGGTTGTGAAATATTAGCTTAAATCTAAATCAGGTTTTCATTTAACGGTGGATATTGTTTTCTTTGTGACCAAGGCGAAACCCTGATTTGAAAGACTATAAAAATGAGACATCTAGTATTGTGCAAAACCAATCCCCACACTTCACGTGTGATACTAGTTTGCGTGCTAGAGTCGATTCTCCTTTAACCTTTGGTTTTCTTTTTCTAAAACCAGGTTAATGACTTAAAGATTTCATTGGGATTGTGAAGACAGACCGATACTACTTTTATCGTAGTTGTGTGATCTGATCTTGCATCTTCTATCATACGAGCACAATCAGATTGATTGTCTTGAGATTAATATCTCCGATAGTCAAGATATAAAAAGAAGTTACAAACATCTTCGTATCATTGTTTGTGATTCCGCAACATCTTGTTTCGCTACCATACGATTAAGATTGTTGTGAGGTGATTGATTTATCTAGGCTGTTCTAAGACCGGATTATCAATTGGTTCCTGTTCACCTTGATTATTATCAAAATACGGAACAAAAACTTTAGGGTTTTTCTATGGGAGACAGATTGATCCTTTGATAGACTTATTTGTGTGACACAAATTTGTTTATTGTCAAAGCCTGCGATTTTGGGTCGTAGAAACTCTTAGTTGTGGGTGAGATCATCTAAGGGAATCAAGTGCGCAGTATACTGCTGGGATTAGAGGCGTAGGGAGTACAACTGTACCTTGTATCAGTGGGAGACTGATTGGGGTTCAACTACAGTCCAGTCCGAAGTTAGTTTGGAGTAGGATAGTGTCTATAGCGGCTTAAGACAGTGTGTGTTCAATCTGGACTAGGTCCCGGGGTTTTTCTGCAATTGCGATTTCCTCGTTAACAAAATTTATGGTGTCTGTGTTATTTCAGTTTCCGCATTATATTGTTTTATCTTTATAATTGATATAATACAGGTTGTGCATTAGATCATCAATTAGAGTAATCCAACCTTTGGTTGTTAATTGTCATTGATTGATCCTTGGATATTGGTCTTTGGTACCATCCAAGTTATTCCTTGTATTTGATTAGTACTCGCAGTTTCTGTTTGAGGAAATCAAATCAAGAGAGAGATATAAACTCGTTGATGTAATTTTAATTGATTAAGTCTTGTTGATTCTATTAAAAGTATATTCGAGTTTGTCCATACAGATTGCTAAGCGAAATATTGGGTGGTGTTGTTAGACCTCTGCCTTTTCAGTTCTAACTCTCTTACTTCTACTAGTTCGGTCTCAACATCTTGAGACGGGGTTGACTAGTCAAAGGAACATCTACGAGACTGTCATGTACCCTTTTTCGAGGTCCAATTATCAAAGGAAATATATGTTCAAAAAACAAAGCATCTCTAGATTGCACTATAGTGTTCATACCAATGTTTATGACCATTAACATATATGCACTAGCATGCTTAGGATAGGTTAGGAATTCACAATCCATAATCTTAGGTCAAAATTTTGATTTGCTTGGGAGATGAAATGGCCAATACACCCCCCACATTTTAGGTATACAGGTCAGGAACACAAAGATAGGTTATGCACCTTGCACAATATTCTTAGAAGATTAAAATAAATATTTTTTATTTTACATCCCCACGGTTATCGATATTTCTTAACATGTTGTGATATTGTGTCATTTAACACTCGTCGCATAATCAAATCATGGTATTCTATCAACATTATGATTTAACATGTTTATGTATCTATTATCAATTAATACGAGTTTCACTTTATCTATTAATTCCTCATGTTTTATTATGCTAACAGTTCAAAGCATTACATGAACTTATTTCCAAATATCATATCTCATAGTAAGGTAGATAATAATTGAAAGTTATTATTAAAACACAACGCACATGTGGAGAATGATAATGTCCGTACCTGAAATCTTTTTACCTATTTTGATTGTTGAGTTTCTCAGAGAAATGCTTTCATACCTTAGTACTTTTGGTAGAAGACTTACACGCTTCTTCTGGAGTACGCATTCTAGCATTCCCAGCATTAACCAACCTTCTTGTTGGATAAAGTTATTGTACTTCAACATTAGATTCAAGCAATCATTAGTAGGTCACAAAATATTGGTAATTAAAGCCAAATGCTTTATGTATTCGCAAATCAATTTATACACACAATTTTCTTGTTGCATCACAATTATTAACCAAACATGCGATTTATGCAATTTGATGTTACACAAAAAATATATGATCCAAGTAATTTTGAACATAAACAAAGTTGATATACAACTTATCAAAATCATATGATTCCTTGACAAAGTAATACAAATTTACCTCTACAAAAGATTATTGCTTATGTCATAGGGATCGTTGCTAGCTACATGCCTAAGTTATAATGAGAATTAAATTTCAACTAAATATCCTCTAAGTAATCACTTCTAAAGGTTCTCATGGTATTCTCAAAGTGATATCACATCACTTAATCAAATTTTGCTAGACAGAATCAAGAGATTACACACATTTCACATTTTCTGGACAGACATGCACAACAATTTTCCAAATACCTTATCTCTCAAACCGTATTTCTAAATTATATAAATCAAAAGGGGGTTTAAAGATAAGATCAAGAACTAAATATCTTATTGAGATCAATATTTCCAAAAACTCATAGTTATGCCTGAAAAAATTAATTTTTCAGCAGAGTTTTTTCTGCCCGTCAAATATTTCAGAAACATTTTACAGTTTTGTAAAATATGTAAAAAATACTTTTACAACTCCAAAAATCATAAAACTTGGTGGGGTGAACAGTAAATATGTCTACTAGTTGTTGTAAAAAACATTCAACAAAACTCTTCTTGAGTTTAGAGATAAACCCGAAACTCTACAACTCAATATAACTTTAACATTTGTTCTTTCTCTGTTTTTGTAAAATATTAAAAAAATACTTTTACAATTCCAAAAATTACCAAATTTGATGAGGGTATCAATAAAGATGTATACTACATCTTGTTAAAAGTATTTAACGAACTTCCTCATGAGTTATGAGATACACTCAAAACTCTACAGCTCAACAATGTTTTTTTTTGTTTTTTGCTTTTTTCACTAAAAAGATGAACATCTTTAGTTTTCCAAAGTTAGTCAACAGGCTCAACACCAACAACAAACAAACCAATCAATCATTCAATTTTGATTATTTAAGACAAATTGATTTATGGGTCTTCTCATTAGACTTAGTAGTTTGATTTGTCAACAATTTTTTTTCTTTTATTATTGTTACAAAAATTAAACTAGGACATTGTCTTTAGATTGTTGGGATATTGACAATAATAACGAAAATAAATCGAATAAGAACAAGAGATACTTAGCTTTATTTGAAGAAACTTGATGGATGAATCACGTCGAGTAGCATGCGGAACAAAAATGATAGAGGCACGTATTTGATACGCTGTCCTAAAGACAATATCCCCTGCTACTCCTCTAAATAGAGAGATGCTATAGCTTCTTTGACGAGTTGCCTCCAAGATACAACTATCATTAGCGTTCCTCATTGAAGCATACAATAGAACGCCCTAAGAACTTGGCAGTGAAAAACAACTCAGTGAAACCACCTTGTTTCACACACATACAAAAAATTCATGGAGAAAAATGGAAGAAGAAAACTTGTTTTCTCTTTTTCTCTCCTACTCTCTTTTTCTACCAAAATTAGAGGAATTAATTTTTGAGTTGTTTCTCTCTCAAAACATGAAGTAAAACTTAGGTTTTTGAGAAAACGAAAAGAAGAAGTAGTTTTATTGTTTTTCTCTTTCTCTCTTTTAGAAAACATGAGAAGAATTAATTTCATGTTCTACTCCCCCTCTTTAATTAATTGAAGACCCTTTAACTTATAGAATTTTCCAACGTTATTAACAATGAAAAGAATCTGAACGTTATAAACAATAAAGAGAATCCCATGCATGTGTCTCCAAAAGAACTAGTAGATGTCATTCTTATTTAGTGTTTTTATCGTTAAAAACAAGACATAGAAATTATCAAAGACAAGAATCTCATGAGTGAAAATATTTTGTAGGAAAAGTAGTGACATGCATATGCACAAAACAAGGAGATAAATTAGAGAAGATTCCTAGAAAAAGTTGTGCCATGAAGCATGTGGGAGAATATAGAATATTCCCACCAACAAAACAAAGTAGCATCATGTTTTATTTATTAACAAAAAACTGATTTTTTTCAACAGATGTTACCATGGTGATTGTCATGGGTACGATAATGGATTGTGTATGCTGCTGATGGTTGAAGACAAAATAGGTTCTGTGGTTGAAATTGTGTGAAATACAGATAAAGACCATGTTGCAACTGAAATTGGAGGCGAGGTCGAGCTACAATTGATGATGATTCAGTTTGAGATTTGTTATGAATGGAGCAGCTTGGAGATGAGTAAAGGCAAGAAATCTGTAAGGAATTGAAGATGCTGCTGCTGCACAGGGAACGATGGAGTGAATGAATGAATTGAATAGATGTATGTTAGGATTGTACAGGGAGAAGAAATGCCTGAATTTGGCCGAGAAATGACCAGAAAATAGAGGAAACTCTATTTGATTCTCCATTTTGGTGAGTTGACTCGGAGATTCCAGATCCAAATCGTTGAGTAAGACTAGTTAGACCAAGTCAGATAGCTAACTCGGCAGATTATCTTCTTCCTTGACTTCAGTAGCCATCTGCTGACTGTTAGTTTGACGGTTAACTTAAACGGCATCGTAATGGAATATTTCGTTAACAACGACAAAACTCAGGTGGCCAGTGGTGACTTTTACGTCCGAATTCCGGTGATCCCGATAACTTTTCAGGCGACCAAAGGTATAGATATTTATGCAGAATTTTCTAGATTTATCTAGACGCATGGGTTTGAAGAATTGGGCTTGGATTTGGAAGAGAAGTGGTAGAATTTTACAAAGACAAGGACTTGGAAAGAAGACTTACAAAGAGAAAGGGATTTTATTCCTAAGAGGATTGCTAGGAAATTGAAGCCTATAAATAGAGAAGTTCTTTACTTTTCTATACACACTTCTACATACCTTTACATACACAACACTTGTGTTTTTGCTTTCTTTTCGAAATTCTTCTTTTAATTATTTGTGTGAACTTCAAAGTTTTCCTTTTAATTATTTGTGTGAATTTCAAAAACATGAGTAGCTAATTTTCTTATTGATTTGGGATGAATTCCTAGTTATTAACATATGATTTGAGTTTTGTTTTAAACCTACTTTGAAGTTTTTCACATGATTATCGTTTGTTTTTACTAATAAGAATATTTATGCTTGCATATAGATCCTTTAGGTGGCCAAAATGAATTGATTTGTTATTCAACCTAAAGCTAGTAGAGGTTAGGGAATACGTAATCGTTTCTTGACTTTTTACATAAGTAGAAAACACGAGACCTTGCAGAGGGATTCTGTGGTGCAATTGTGTGTGAAAACAACGCTAAAAAGTGGACCGAGCGAACCGAGTTTAACTACTAGTAATAAACCTAAATTCATAAATCTTAATGTGTTCGAGGGAATTACATCTAGTAAGCACGAACCTCAAGGTGGTTCTTTTGAATATAATATGATAACTAAACGGACCTGTTACTCAGTGAATCGAGGAATTTTTGGATTAGCTAATCGAACCTTCTATCCTACGGTTGGTGATAATCTGTGACTAATAAGAAGTGGAAAATAACATAACTTGAATCATTGTTTTGCAACGAAGAACGAATCCTTGATCTAATATCTCTTATTGATTTTCCTTTATTCTCTTGATTGCTTTATTTACTTTCTTTTGCTTTTAAAATCTAAAACAAATCCCCCCCCCCCTTTTGTGACAATTAAACAGCTAAAAACTCTTGTTCCTCGTGGGAACGAACTTGACTACACTATATTACTTAGTAATTAGGTGGAAAAAACATTAATCAATTTTTTGTGATTACAACACGCATCAAATTTTGGCGTCGCTGCCGGGGAGCAGCGGAGCAACTTTTGTTGTTTTTCTTTTATTTTCTAACTTTATTTTCTAGAATTTTCATTTCCGGTACTTCATGTATAGTGGACAAGCGCATGCATATCGCAACAATCAATACGATTTTCAACCTCGACATTATGACAACTTTCAACCATCCTTAGGATACAATCAAAACCAATCTTTTGGCTATGATCAATATCCTACTGAACCTTATGGATACTCTTATGCATATCAACAACCTTATGACGGGTATGTAAGTGAACAATTACGAGGATGGAAGGATAGTTATACTTGTAATCAGTTGTTTTCTAGTGTTGCGCAAATGACCAAGAGTTTGGAACTAAAAACTTATGATACCGAAATAGGATATACTCCTCTTCTTCGTGATTTTCCTTCACTCTTTCCAAAAGAGGAGATACAGTCTGGAAACTCTATTAATGGTGGAAAGCGTATTAACGTCAGAAAACTCTGTGCGCGATACAACCAATTGGAAGAAGATGGTGCATCAGAATAGACTCTTCGAGAAATTGACAAGGTCATATAAATGGAATTTCAACGTCGTTGTGATAATGACGATTTTGAAGAGGATTCCGATTGCGATGACGAGGTTATTGAAGAGATATAGATTGAGAATGACACCAAATTGATTGAAGTCGTGGAAGACCCAATTGAACTTGCCAAGGATTATAATGATGCTGAGATATTGGTCGATGCAGAAATTAAAAGTTTGATAGAGGACCACGATATACTATAGGTAAGTAATTCACTTGAATTCTCTAAGGATGAAGATGATTCCATAAAACAAGAGATTGTGCAAGGTTTGTCTAACTCTTTGCATATTGATTCTTCTCCTTTACCTATTATTGGTTTGAATGTATGTGCTTCGAAAGTATTTTTGAATGACTTTGTTTCTTGATATCCACCATTGGAAACACTTGATGCTAACACTATGCAGGTTTTCCAAGAGTAATTCAGTGAAATTACCAAATTATATGTTCTCTATACACTTCCAAGTGTAGACAAGATTAAGTATCGGGGAAAATTTCTATCAGGCGATAATTTCACTATTGTTTTCTTGTGCTAAAATTTGTATGGAATTATTGTTTGCAAAACAGGTACTATGGGTGGATCCCCAAATTTTTAGATTGTTAGTATATGTGGAGTGAATCTTGCAAGTGCCAAGTCGAGCCGTCGACTTTAAAACAAGCGCTTCATGGGAGGCAACCCATTGGTTTTGTATTTCTTATCTTTTTGATTTTTATTTTTTTATTTATTTTTCTTGTTCCATATAATGTTAGGATTTCCCACCTTGACTTTACTAGGACGACTCAATTACATTGAGGACAATGTAAGGTTTAAGTGTGGGGGAGTGGTTAAGCAGCATATATTTAAAAAAAATGCATAAGACCTCCAGCTTGTAGAGATTTTAGAGTCACTAATATACTTCTAGATATGTTTACATACGGAATTCTGGGCCGAAATAATGGAACTTAAAAGTGCTAGAGAATACTAAAAATTAGGTGTTATTAATCTTTGCGAGAAGTCATTTACTGTTTGTGGCTCAACTTAACCATGTCAGTAATGCAAATGAGGTGCAGAAAGATATTTAGTCATAGAGTTGATGATCAATCATTAGTGGAGACTACCCGTTTATATCATGTGAGGCACCGACCATAAATTCTTTGTAGATGATTAAAAAGCTTTGTTTTGAGTGTGTGTCACCATACGTTAATTCCGGGTAGAATGGTGAGCTACCTAACTTCACACCAATTTTCAGCACTATTTTTGATCTCTTGAGTGTTAATTTTTTCAATCATGAGGGTGACGTCTATGGATGAAAGCCTCCTTCTTGTAGTTCGATTTGTAGTTAGCATCATTCTCTCGACAACATTGGGTCCATAGAAACACCATTATCATCAACAAGTGGAGTGGAGCATCACAAAGTTGAAGTTGAAGACGTTCAAGGTTTACAAGCAACGCAACAAGAAAAGAGCAAATTTTATATTCAAGTAAAGCAACATACAATGAGCAGATTTTTGCATATATGTTGAAGACTTACAATACAATGAGCATAATCATACATACAAGTTGAAGACTTATTTACAAGAGCAAAGAAAATCAAAAGGTGAGAATTATTGAAGTTTATGATTTCGAGATGATACAGGTTGTGAAGAATCAAGCGGTAAAGTACTTTTCCCACGGTCATGGTTTGTTTTGTTTTGTTTTGTATTTTATTTCTCTTCTTTTGAAAAAAAAATAATTAAAAAAAAATGAAAAATGAAAAAAGAAAAAAAAATGAGACAAGAGAAATTATTTTTGTATTTATTTAATAAGCTGTGGAGAAGGAAAATCTATAAGGAAGTTTCAAACGACAAGGATTTACAAAAAATAGTTATAAATTGTCAAGGATCTACGAAGTTCGAGAGTTTATCATCAATAGTTGACGCCGAAGACCAAGAATATGAAGACGAGAAGCCGAAGACGTTTCTATTGGATGCTGTGAGAGTGGTGTTATCATAATTTGAAATAGGATGTGAAGGTGAGTAAGTAATCTCATCCTCGATAATAGTGGTTGATTTCCATTCTTAGAGATCATCAGAAAAAGATTTTTACTTTCCACGATTTTGTGGGTCTCCAGAAATTATTCGGAAGGTTTCCTTCCTACCATTCAACGTGTCACAGGATTTCTCTCTTCATTCCTACCTGCACACATGTGAGAACCATAAAAGTACGTCTATTGAGTGCAATTTCATAAAACCCTTTTGGTGAGGCAGAAGTCAAGGCGAAACGCTTATTGGTCGCCCTCAAACCTGAAATCTTTCATTATGGCATAGGTTGACCGGTCACACTTTCTTCGATTAATCTCACTTTATATTTGAATTTTCTCTTATACTTATGATTTCTTGACACTAGATTGAGAATCTTTATGTCTTCATATCTCTTTGGATACTTGGGACGCTGGAAAGCTTTGAAGTTGTAAGTTTTAGTTTGATTTGCTCGAGGACTAGCAAAGTCTAAGTGTGGGGGAATTTGATAGGTGTAGAATACACCTTGATTCAATATCTATTGGTTACGCTTTCTTTACTATTTTTCTCGTAAATTATGTATTTTACGCTTGTTTTGAGTTTTGTAGCTACTTTGGAGCCGTACGGAAGAAAAGAGGAAGAAATCACCCAATTTAAGCCAAAAGGGCAGAATGGTCACTATTAATGCAACTACTAGTGGCAGTCGAGCCAAGGTTAAGGGAAAACTCTATTTGAAGGAGTACTAAATATAGTCCATCCAAGGTTAAGGGGGTTGCCATCTGGGTGACCCTTATCTAAAGAGCTGGGGTGTCTGAATCCTGCCCCAAACTAGCCTAACCCTAATTGGACGACGACCAAAGGGAGGAGTCCCTATGTGGTGAAAAATAATCAATGCTATCAGTCACAATGTTTATGCAAAAAAATCAAAATCAGTTACAATTTCATCAAATTCAGATTCAAATCGACATGATTAAACAAATTGATTATATAATGCCTTCGTATATAATCAAATCAACATATTTCATGTTCAAATTTAATCCAAAAGATCATTAGATCGATTGGATGATTCGGACTCTAAACGAATTCTGTTTTTTGAAGAGAAAAAAATCAGAACATTACCAGTAATTCGGACCTAACCAGGTTTGGAAGACGATGGGTATTCAGGTGCCAACTTTGGACCAGAGTAAGAAGAAATTTGACCCGTATTTGCAAAGGAAAATAAGCTAACCAGACCGATAACTGATCTTGCAATTCTTTTTGAAACCTTCATGTCAATAGAAGCGAATGATCTAACTTCTTCAAAAACTGGGTGAACCTATCCAATCATTAGCGTCAAATCCTTTCCTGATGCTTTTGTTTGATTCTCACAATCATATTTCATTAAATTTGAACGAATCACGAATTTACCCAACCAGTATCAAACCTTTCTTGTTCTTTATTTTTCAAACTTAACCCTTAATCAGTAGTCACTTAATCTTACTCCCCCAACACTAAACTTTTAAATCTGACCATGGATTTATAATTTTACATCAACTGGATAACGTTAGGAAGTTTTATGAAGAAGAAATTAATCTTTGCAAATAACACGTATGCTCTATGTAGTACATGTGGTCTCCGGGTATTATTGACTACTTCGACACCTGGTTTGATCACCATGACCCAGCCAGCTGACTCAATACCCATTTTCCTATGCACTGTGGGATGGATAGACTCTCAATGAAAATTGCATTAACTGTTTTTGTTACTCCCTCCGTACCTATTATATAGGCGGAATTTTCATTTTCCCCTGTACCACTGCATAGGCGGAGTCCAAATTTCAAAACCATTTTTTACTTCTATTACCCATATTTATTTGTTTGGGAATCATCACAATTAAGTGTATGTCTCGAACATTGGGAATAAGGGTAAAACAGGAAAAAGCATAGAAATTTATAAAATCAAAAAAGTTTCTTAATATAAGAGATTTTACTACTCCGCCTATATATGTGGTACGGAGGGAGTATTGAAAAGTGTTGTTGGCAATTTTAATAAGAAATAAATACATAAACATTCAAGAGATAAATTATCTTTGAATTGTAAACCGATAAATTATGTTTCTTTGTGTAAATACAAATTCTGATTTTGATGCAAAGTTGCCTGTGTGATTTTGTCAGTTTTGTTTCTTCGTCGGCCCTCACTGCTGCATCAATAATCTAGTTATTTCCCCTCAATCATTATCTCCACCTGAAACTGAAATGGAGAAAGAAGAAAATAAAAGCAGTTGTTGCTGCTGTTTGCCGAGATAACAGATCCGGGAGATTGGAAGGATATTAAGGAGCAGAGACGATGCTCATGTCTCATGGAGAAGAGATTAGTTACTGCCGTCGATCTCAGAGAATGGAGATTGTTGTTCACGGGGATGAGGAAATTCAGAGATTAAATCTGAGACGAAGAAGGTTTGAGTCAAATTGAGAACAGTGAGGGCTGAGATGATTCTGATGTTGCCTACCCAGAACGAGAAAAGAAGAAAAGAACTCTCAATTGAAGTTGTTACTGTTGATTATGGGTTTGAATCTGAGAAGAAATGGGTCATGTGGTTACTGATAAAAAGAGATGGCGATTGTGAATTAATGGAGTTTGAGTTGCTCTTGGTGATATGAACAAATTCGGAGAATAAGAAAAATAGGTTTTGCTATGAATGAAAGTAGGGTTCGAAGATGGTTGAGAAATTGGAGGTGTTCTTAAGCTGTAGTAGGGTTTGAGAGATAATTAAAGAACCCAACTGATGTTGTTACCATGGTGATTGTCATGGGTACGATAATGGATTGTGTATGCTGCTGATGGTTGAAGACATAATAGGTTCTGTGGTTAAAATTGTGTGAAGTACAGATAAAGACCATGTTGCAACTGAAATTGGAGGCGAGTTCGAGCTACAATTGATGATGATTCAGTTTGAGGGTTGTTATGAATGGAGCAGCTTGGAGATGAGTAAAGGCAAGAAATCTGTAAGGAATTGAAGATGATGCTGCTGTACAGGGAACGATGGAGTGAATGAATGAATTGAATAGATGTTTGTTAGGATTGTACAGGGAGAAGAAAGGCCTGAATTCGACCGGGAAATGACCAGAAAATTGAGGAAACTCTGTTTGATTCTCCATTCTGGTGAGTCGACTCGGCGATTCCAGATCCAACTCGTTGAGTAAGACCAGTTAGACCAAGTCAGATAGCTAACTTGGATGATTATCTTCTTCCTTGACTTCAGTAATCATCAGCTGACCGTTAGTTTGACGGTTAACTTAAACGACATCGTGATGGAATATTCCGTTAATGACGAAAAAACTCAGGTGGCCGGTAGTGACTTTTCCGTCCGAATTCCCGTGATCCCGAGAACTTTTCAGGCGACCAAAAGTACAGATAAATGTGCCTACTTCCCTGCCCATGTCACAAACTGATAATCTTCCACCCAACCTAGATTGTGCCTATAAAGAGCCCGTAAAACCAACTTTTTTGAGAATGCCTAATCTAGGACTGGAACTGTGTGCCTCCCAAGTCCTCTTGGACTACTTTGCAACTAAGTATAATGTCTTTAAGAAGCCACAGTTGGAATTTGCATCTCTACCTTACCCTGACAAAGTTCACTTTGAACTAGATCTTGTGCATGATGCACCCAAAAATTGTTAGATTTTGTGCCCAAAAGTATATCTGCTGAAAAATCTAGGTTTGGGGGTAGTTCATTTTGTCTGGCAGCCTCACTTTCATTTCTTCCCTATTATAATTGTGTGAGGCTATTAAAATTTCTGCATTCTGTCTTTTGGGTTGATCCTCAACTCTTTAGATTGTTAATGTATGGTGAATTCTCCCTGTATATAATCCAATAGGTAATGTTATATTTTTTTTTATCTTGGGTCAGTTGAGTCTTCTTTTTATTGGAGTATATATTGTGCTAATCCAATATGATCTCAGCTGAAAATGTTGGATTCTAGCCATGAATAATGAAGCTATAATCTTTCTTTCGACGACATATCGGTAATCTCTTCCCTTTTCTCTGTTCATCATAGTTCTCATGGTATGTTGTTGTAATTATGCTCTTATATTGAATCACTAAGGACAATGTTAGATTTAGGTTTGGGGGAGTATCTTGCATATAGAGTTTTAGTCTTTGCACTTTTTTAGATAAATTTTTCAAAAAAAAAAAGCTTTGTAAATGTTTGCATAAAACCTCCAACTTGTAGAGATGTTAGAGTCACTAGCATGCTTCTAGCTATGTTTACATAATGAGTCTGACCCAAATAACTGAAATTGGAAGAACTAGAGAATACAACCAAGTTTCTTAGTTGTTAGAGCGTTAAAGTTGGATTTAACCATGCCGGTGGGCAAATTAGGCGCAACAAAGATATTTGGTATTAGAGTTGTGATCGCCTTTAGTGGAGACTACCTATTTTTACATCAAGCGAGGCACCAACTTTCATTTTTGTGACTATATAAAAAGTCCTTTTAGAGTGTGTGTCACCATACGTCAATTCCGGGTAGGAATGGTGCGCTGCCCAGCTTCGCACCACTTTCAGCACTATTTTTGATATCTTGAGTGCTAATTTGTCAATCATGAGGGTGACGTCTAAAGATGAAAATTCCTTCTTGTAGTTTGATTTGCAGTTAGCACCATCTCTCTCTCGACAACATCAACAGATCCATAGAAACAAATCATCATCAACAAATAGAGCGCGACATTATAATACATGAAGAAAGTTGAAGAAAGTCCAAGGTTTACATGCAACAATACGAGGAATAGAAAAAGTCTTATTCAAAAGTGAATATACAGTACAAAAAGCAGAATTATATACACAAGTGAAGACTTATCTTACAAAGAGCAAAGAAAATATAAAAAGACGAGAATTAGCGAAGTTCATAAAATTAAGATAATACAGGTTGTGAAGAATTAAGCGATAAAATCCTTCATCCATGGCTTTATTGGATTCATTATTTTGAGTTTGTATTGTTTCAATTAATCAAAAAAATAAAAACAATAAAAAATTATCTCTCTACTATTATAGTTTATTCTTAGTTTTATTTAATAAACACCATGGTAAAGAAGAAAAAATTAAGAGGAAATTTCAAGCGACAAGGAGATTGAAGAGAAGAATTATAAATTGTCAAGGTTCTACGAAGTTTAGAAGTTCATCATCAAGAGTTGAAGCCCGAAGATCGAAGAGTGAAGACATTTCTATGGATGTTGTGAGAGTGGTGCTGATTGCCAATCAGATGTGAAGGTAAGTGAGTACTCCCATCCTTACTAATGATTGATTTCCTTTCTTAGAGATCATCAGAAAAAGATTCTTATTCCCATAATTTTGTGGAGTCTCCATAAATTATTTCGGAAGGTTCTCCTTTCCACCATTCAGCGTGTGCAGGATTTCTCTCTTCATTTCTGCCTGCACACATGAGAGACTAAAAAAGCGGTCTTTTTGAGTGCAATTATCATAAAACCCTATTGGTGAGGGAGAAGCCGACACTTGTGATCACTCTCGAACCCGAATTCTTTCATATGGTATGGTTATTTCTCGCTCAACTCTTAAGGATGAGAATGCATTCTTTGGTATTTCTAACTTCTTATTACTAGCATGCAGAAACTCTATGTCCTCATAGCTCCTTGGATGCTTGGGACTCTGATATGCTCTGAAGTTGGAGAAGGTTTTGTGGGTACACATATGATAAACCCTCACGAGACTATAACTCGTCCACTAGGGACACCTAGGGGTTTAAAGGCTTAGTGCATTCGCTAAATGCATTCGAGAGACTAGCGATAATGGTATAGTTAGGATTTCTTAATTTCTGTTTCACTTGAGGACAAGTAAAATACAGGTTTGGGGGTATTTAATGAGTGCCAAATATTGCATATTTTTACACCTTTTTATTGGCAAGTATCTCATCTTTTGTGCTTTAAAACCCTATATTATCCCAAATTCGTAGTTTTCATCGTTTTCAAGAATAAATAATTGTACTAATTAATTTTGTGTTTTTAGGTTAGGTACTAAATAAAGCTTGAAAGAATTGAGGAGCCAAAAGAGCAGAGAATTAGTGACAATGGAAGAGAGACAACAAATCTCCCACTAGAAGGCAAGTGAAGAATGTTGTTTGCACCTCATCCAAAAGTGAAGAATGTTGTTTGCAAGACTCAAAACTAGAAGTGGGCTTGAGATACTAGCTTTGAAGAATGTATGGTCCTAGAAGAAGATCTTCCAAGAGAAAACCTAAGATCTAAAACCCAAACCCGTCTCCATCCTAAGCCGTAGGATTTGATATAGCTGCCGAGCATCCAAAGCATCTCCACACGGTACATCAGATTTCACTACACCTGCCCAACACCCTAGCACCTACCACTTTTCCCTTACCCAATCAGAAGCCAAACACTCCCTTGCATATCGTTCTCATCTTCTCCAACCTCTGCAAAACTATCAGTTCACTTCCTCCCTCAATCACTTCCATCCCTACCGCCTCTGAGCTCAGCCACCCTCTCAGCAGCCATCAATCAAACCTCCAATCTCTATCTCTCTCCATCTTATCTTCTCCCTTATCAAAAACAGTAACCCTATAAGCTAGGATTGAAAGAGATAAGACTAGGGTTTCTTCAACAGCTGGAAAACTAGGCTTGCAGAGATGAATTGAAGAAGGGACTTGTCAGAAAACACGTCTTGGTCAGTGGGTAATCTTTAATTTTCGAATTCAAGTGATTGAGATATTTTTGTGTATAAATGGGGAGGAGATTGTGATGTAAAAATCATGCCCGGATAAGCCGGTGCACCAAGATGTAGTTTATATTTGTTTTTAGTATTATTATCATGTTCTAATTTAATAAGTAGGAATTACCAATAGGTACTATTATGGTAGTCTTAGTTAGTAGCAGGTCCACCCACTAAAGCCCAGTAACCAGAGGTCCATAATAAAAAGAAAAAGAGGAAATTGGACCAAAATTTTTATCCTCTGGTCCGGTACACGTGCGGGATGTCATAATCCACTTTTAAAAATACCCAAACTACCCATTCCCTGATAATACATATATGTTTCTTAAAAAAAATCACCATTTTTTTCATCTTGTTGCAGAGGCAAATTTTTTCCGCTCTCCTCCTCTCTTTCTTCATCTTCTCAAATTTTGCTCCTGCTTTTGGATTACGAGCTAGAGTTTTTATGCAGATCTCTTTGAAGATTTACAGGTATGTTATGTAATATCTCTTTCTGCTGTTGTTGTTTTTTTTTCAACTGAATCTGTGAAGATCAGATCGTTTTAATTACGTTTTCACCTTCTTCTTTCGGTTTTTGTTTGTTTTTTGCATTTATTTTTGTTTTGGTTTGTTTTTTATGAATCTTGATCGTAATTATTTAATTGTTTGGATAGATTATGATGTTTTTAACATATTTGAAATTTCGATTTGATAATCTTGTTGTTTTCGCTTCTTGATTTTATCAAAATCGTGCTTGTTTGTTGTTTCAGGGGTATTATCCAACAGTACATATGTTGAATACTGATACAAATTGCTTTTGATTCTGTTTTGTTCTTAGTTTTATCACTTGTTGTTGTTTGATTCATAAGTACATATCTTCGATACTGAAATAAGACTCTCTCGATTTATGGTCTTCTTCAATATCTCTCGCTTCTACAAAATCAGATGAAAATTTCTTTGTTGCAATGTTTATATTAGGGTTTTCACGATCTAATCGTGGTTGTATTTGATTTCTTCTTTTATCTCCATGTCTAATTTGTTGATTATTTTACTAGATCTAGATGAGTAATCAGATTGTTTGTTCATTTCGTTATTAGATCTGATTATACCAGTTCCATTTTTGTTGGTTTTAGATTTATTTCAGTTTGTTGTTGTGTATGAACCAACAATACGTATATCCTGTACTGACAGAAACCTATTATACTTTTAAGAAGAAGAAGAACAAGATGGTGCATCATTATGATTTACGAGGAGAATATTTGTTTTCTGTTTCCAGGTATGCTTTCTAATCATCTTGTTTGATTATTTTGTTCGGTTTTTCTTCTTTTGATTTGTTTTTTTATTGTATTATGATAATCAAATCGATTTGATTGACGCTTTTATGGTTTTTAGGTTTTTTACAGTTGTTTTTCGTGTATGAATTGACAGTACATATATGGCGTACTGATACAAAACTCTTCTAATTTTGTTTTATTTGAAGTTTTTCCAATTTTTTTTGGTTCGATCCATGAGTATGTATGTATAATACTGATAGGAAACTGAGCTAGTTGATTGTCAACAGTTGTGATTCTTAGTGATCAGAGAACTAGTTAAACCATTACGCACACCTAATTCCCTTTCCTGCTATGTTTCTTGAAGATTGCATATTCTGTTGGGGATTTTCTCATGATGGATATGGCTCACATAAGTGGTCTCGTTGCTGCATCTGTACTTTCCGACCCATTTGAATACTGTGATGTTGTAACAACCACCACTCACAAGGTACACCTAGTCCCATTCATGAAGTCTGCAAGACTGCAACTACTGACACCAACACAAGCAACATTTGTTTTTATTGGTTTAGGTTCAAGGGTCATGTTGTCTACTATGTCTTCTGTTTCAATTTGCAGTCATTACGAGGTCCCAGAGGTGGAATGATTTTCTTCAAGAAAGATCCTGTTCTTTGGGTTGATATGGAATCTGCGATTAACAATGCTGTTTTCCCAGGGTTACAGGTAACTAAAACTGTAGCGGTTATTTTGTGATTTATCATTGGTTCAACATTATAACATTTTTGAGGTTTGTTACAGTTGTTTTTCGTGTATGAATTGACAGTACATTTATGGCGTACTGATACAAAACTCTTCTAATTTTGTTTTATTTGAAGTTTTTCCAATTTTTTTGGTTCGATCCATGAGTATGTATGTATAATACTGATAGGAAACTGAGCTAGTTGATTGTCAACAGTTGTGATTCTTAGTGATCAGAGAATTAGACTAGTTAACCCATTACGCACACCTAATTCCCTTTCCTGCTATGTTTCTTGAAGATTGCAGATTCTGTTGGGGCTTCTCTCATGATGGATATGGCTCACATAAGTGGTCTCGTTGCTGCATCTGTACTTGCCGACCCATTTGAATACTGTGATGTTGTAACAACCACCACTCACAAGGTACACCTAGTCCCATTCATGAAGTCTGCAAGACTGCAACTACTGACACCAACACAAGCAGCATTTGTTTTTATTGGTTTAGGTTCAAGGGTCATGTTGTTTACTATGTCTTCTGTTTCAATTTGCAGTCATTACGAGGTCCCAGAGGTGGCATGATTTTCTTCAAGAAAGATCCTGTTCTTTGGGTTGATATGGAATCTGCGATTAACAATGCTGTTTTCCCAGGGTTACAGGTAACTAAAACTGTAGCAGTTATTTGTGATTTATCATTGGTTCAACATTATAACATTTTTTAGGTTTGTTACAGTTGTTTTTCGTGTATGAATTGACAGTACATATATGGCGTACTGATACAAAACTCTTCTAATTTTGTTTTATTTGAAGTTTTTCCAATTTTTTTGGTTCGATCCATGAGTATGTATGTACACTGATAGGAAGTGCTATTTGCTGTGTTTTTGCTCCTTTTTTAGTCTTACCCTTCAGTACTTATGTGAAATACTGTAATATGTCTTTCGATTCTCTTATTTTTCATAGATCTGTCACCTGTTGTTGTCATACTATTGATTTGTAGTTCATCAATCTTCAGTACATATATCGCATACTCATAGGAAGTGCTCCTTGTTATGTTTGATTCAGTACGTATATGAAATACTGAAATAGATGCTCTTTGTTACGTTTGATTCAGTACTGGAATTGGATATGAAGATGATCTGGAGCTGCAGTTCAGAACTTATTGCAAGAAATGACATATTTTGAATGATAGGAACATGAGTTGTTGTTGGTTCAGATTTGCAAGCTTGTGAAATCGGTGGTGGTCTTGATGAAGTTACAAATTGGTTGTGACGTGTGTTTGAAAGAAGGTGTGCTGCAAATGGATTTGGAGGAACATAGAAGGTTGGGTTGCTACATTGTATGATCCTACAATGTATGTGATGTAATACGTTTTCTAATTTATTTATCATTGATTCTTACAGATTTGTACTCTACCTGGAAGCAGTGCAGCAAATATGTACTCGAATTTGTAAGCATTCAGATATATAATCGGATTTGTAAGCAGTGCGACAGATATGTACTCAGACAGATATGTACTCAAATTTGTAAGCAGTGTAGCAAATATGTACTCGAATTTTTAAGCAGTGTACCAGATATGTACTCAAATTTGTAAGCAGTGTAGACACACACGTTTGGTAGTAATGGGCATTATGGACATTTCCATGTTTTAATTAATTTTGGACCTCCGGATAAAAAAAAATTCCGGTTGGACCCTACTATAAATAACTATATGGGCCTAGGACCAAACAAGAAATTTTCCATTTAATAACTAGGGTTTAGATGAAACCATTAGTCTATTGCTAAGTTTGATTCATGTTCGGATATTGTTCTTGTTGTGCTTTATTGTTTAATATAGATATAATCTGAGTTATTCATCATTTTACTTTCACAGTGTATGTCATGCATCCATTGTAGTTAGAATACTTCTATGTTGAATGTGCTGCAACTCATGCTTCATTGATTGTTATTGATCTTTTGACTAGTTATGCCTCAATCATACAATTAGTGCTTAGGAGAGTGTAGATGGGGTAAAACGATTTGCTGGTTTTTAAGGAATTGAGGAGACGACCGTGCGGAGGAGACTCCTTGAACCGAACAAACTGCTTATCCTCACACAGATTCACTGCCAAAGGGAGTGCTTGAATTCGAGAGATCAATCTGTAAGACTCCGGCCTAAACCAAGACAATGGCCGTTCTAGAGTCAATTCAGTCACAAGAGAGGATGTGTCGATCCGTAGGAGGGAAACTGAGAAATGTGTGAGATCAATGATGATCAAGGATTGTGAATGTGTTTAAGGTTTCTGCAAGTTTGAACTGTTGAGTTTGAATAAGTTCTGGTTGATTGATTGAATTTTTGAGAGTGATTGCTCGGATCAGAATTCTTCTGTTTTTTCAATCATGGGTTCAGAGACTTATTTATATTTTCAGAAGTAGTAGACACATTGATCCCATGAAGTGTGACAGTTGCTGGAGTCAAAGAGTGGGGAAGTGGGAAATCGTGTTAAAACCAGTTGCTCATCGTGCGAAAACTTGGTTGATTGTCCACCCAATACTTTGCTAACTCCTCTAACTGTTTGCACGACTTGCTCACATTCTCATCGTGGATGAACACACGTGCTGTAGACCGCCAAACCGAAACCATAGTTGATATCCCCCATGTGACACGATTGATGTCTCGTGATTGTGGAGTCTGCAAGGCAAACGTATTAGTCATTTGTTGACTTGATGAGACGATGAGTCTCTGTATTGTTGGGTCAAACATATTTTATAAATGTTCTAAGACTCATGAGTTGAACATGTCTATTGAGACAGAGGTATATTTGTCGAATGAATGTTGATAGTTAAGGTGAGCAAATGTTGCTCATTCGATAGTTGAACCAATATTTCTAGTCTGAGCAAATATTGCTCATCTGAGAAAATGTTGCTCGTCTTATGAATTATTGGTAGCAGGACCAAATAAAATATTAATTTAAGATACTGGCAACTGGACCGGTTATAATAATTAAAGTGTTGATTACAGGATCAACATAAAATTATTAGTGTTTGAATCTGGAATTATGAACCTTGGATTCGAAACCCTGATTTTGATCAATTGATGATTTATTGAAAATCAACCACGGAGTGAAGGAGGGATCGGCTACATGGGATGATGGGCCAACCATGTAGTGCCCAGATGCTCGAGTGAGCCAGCACCAAAGTCTCTTGAATACCAGTTGGTGAAAGGATGATTAAATGCTGGTTTAATCATTTATTGAAATAATGCTCGTCTGACCCTTAGGTGATAAAACCTAATTATGACAGAATGAGGGACCAACCAAGGGATCATGGAACCGGTCCTGATTGGTCATGGGACTGAGTGACGATCGTTTGATGAAATTCCAAGTTGTTTGGAAGAGTTTGAACCTAATATGAACAAATTAGGTCAAATTATGAAAATATGTGGGACTGGCCTCTTGCAAGCCAAAGATTCAACCTTGGTTGGTCAAGGTAATATGCACATGTCACCAGAGTGTTCGTGTCTTAGTCCTGAGAATTTTGATATTTTCTGATGTGCATTTGAGCAACATTTGGGAAAATATGAAGAAATCAGAGTTTTTCCCAAACTGAGGAACTTCATAAGATGAAGAAAATAATAATAATAACAAAATAAAGAATTAGTGTGGGACCGGCCATGGCTAAGGCATGATCGGCCGGCTGATGAGCCGGTCCCATGGCACATTTCCTAATTTTATATTATTTTCATGATTTGAAGGAAATATCATGAAATTAAGGAGTTTGTTGAAACGAGAAGTTTCCTTAAAACGAAGGAGTTTCCATGAGATGAAGGAAACAATAATAATAATAATAATAATAATAATAAGACGATTTCTGGTGATTGAAAACCAGTTCGTCGATCTTTGATTTCTGGTTTTTCAACGTTCATTCTAATCCTCCTCTTTCTCTTGTTATTGTTTGCCGCATATGGAGATGCAGTTTTGATACCCTAGAGGTTTTAGCTCAGGCCACAGGTGCGGCTACTTTTAGGGTTTTGGGGTTGTTTCATGAAACTGAGCTCGACCTTGCTCCCTGAGAAGAACTTTCATACGCATCTCAGTTTATTTTACTGTTGTGTTCATGTCTCGGACTCGAGCTAGGACGTTTAACAGCCTGAAAACTAAGCTTACCAGTCCTTCTTCCTCACAGACATCATCCCAGATTTGATACCCTAGATGTTTTAGCCCACCTCAGGTGCAGATATTCTTAGGGTTTTGGTGTTTTCCTGTGGTTTCATGAAACGAGCTCGACCTTTCTCCCTGATAACTTCGACCTTGCTCCCTGAGAACGTTCAACAACACAGACATCAGTCTTAGAGATGTTCATACGTAGCTCAGTTTAGTTTTCCTGTTGTGGTCATGCCTCGGACTCGAGCTAGGACGTCTAACAATCTGAAAACTGAGCTTACCAGTCCTTCTTCCTCACAGACATCATCCCAGGTATGTGTTCCTCCGGATTTCTTATCGCAGTCATCTTCACAGGGGTCAGTTTCTTCCCAGGGACAAGGTTCTCAGAGGGACAAGATTCCTTGTCCGTTTGAGAGTTACGATGGCTGTAAGGGTGAAAGGGGAGGTAAAGGCTATGCCCGGAGTGCCATATACCGTCACCTTATGGATCATCACTTCCCAACTGAACATGTGAAATCAGTTTGCCAAAACCGGATAACATCGACTGAGAGCTGTTTCGCATCATGGGAGAACGTACTAAGGGATATGCAGAGCTGGTTATGCTTGGAATGTATGCACATTCATGCATGGAAGATGTCTTGCAGGTCACAAACTCATCTTGTGAAGGTAGTCCAATGTCCTTTTAATGGTGTAGGAGTAGATTTTTTGATCTACGGTGATGTGAAGCCAGTTAGTGCGGTTCATAAATGTCCTGCTAATGCTGTTGTTGCAGTTCAGAGACCACCTATATATCCTGCTGATGTTGTTGATGCAGTACAGAAGCCACTACCTGATGCAGTCCAGAAGCCATTGCCCGTTGATGCTCTCCTTTCTGCTGTTAGCACAGATTATGCTGTGAAGCCAATGCAGGTACACGCTGTTGATGCAGCTGTTGTTGGTCCGGTTTCAGCTGGGTCAAATGAACAGTCAGCTGAACCGGCGCTGGCTGGCGCAGTTCTTTCTTCCACTGTCCAAGATGATTTGTGTGAAGATGGAAGCCTCAATGTAGAATTATTAAACCAGGTGCTGTTGAGACAGATTGCCACCACGGTAAGTATTCCGGCACCCTGCAGGCTAAC
The DNA here is from genome assembly GCF_003573695.1 of Papaver somniferum. Classification (NCBI taxonomy): domain Eukaryota; kingdom Viridiplantae; phylum Streptophyta; class Magnoliopsida; order Ranunculales; family Papaveraceae; genus Papaver; species Papaver somniferum. The sequence goes on along the minus strand of NW_020622492.1, from coordinate 9,475,631 downwards.
TTTTTCTCGCATCCTAAAATCATCTCTGGACTCCGTGATTGCGAATCCAGTGAGCATTGCGGCATGGGTTCGTTTGTTGTTGCTGCCCACCTGTACTTTAAACTTATTTGTTCCTAACAGTTCCAGAGAGGAACGATCCGGGTGTCGAAAAAAGATGCAAATCGCGTCTATAAAAAATGCCTTGACGATTTGGAGAGAGCCTGCGGGATGTACCACTTTGGTTCGACAGCTACTAGGTCTGACTAAGACTCCCCCGAAACAGCAACAACCGAGTAAGAAGAGCAGTAAAAAGCTGATTGCTTGTAGGCGGAAAATGAGTTATGGCCATTACACAGCGGCTATTCGCATTCTTTCTTCCAGTGGTGCGGCTCCTCCAACTCCGGACACATTATTCGAACTTCAGCAAAAATATCCTCCTGCTGGACTGCCTCTGATACCACCGTAAGACATCTCGACACCAGCCTTACGTGTTATTCCCAAAGATTTCCTCCTTGCCCTCAAAAGCTTCCCTAAAGGTACCTCGTGTGGGCGAGATGGCCTCAGGGCTCAACATTTGTTGGATGCTATGAGTGGAGCCGGTGCTGCCGTTGCTGAGGAGTTATTGTCGTCTATTACCGGTGTTGTTAACGTATGGCTCTCTGGTAAGTGCCCTTCCATTCTGGGTGAGTTCGTAGCTAGTGCGCCCCTAACTCCATTACTCAAGCCTGGCGGCGGTCTGAGACCAATTGCAGTCGGTACCATCTGGCGTAGACTTTGCTCGAAATTGGCTGCCACATTTGTCACAAAGGATATGACCGAATACCTAGCTTATCAGTATGGTGTTTGTATTCCTTGTGGTGGGGAAGGTATTTTGCACTCTGCGAATAGGTTATTGGAGCTAATGGGTTCCGACCACACCCGGTCTATGTTGTTGATAGACTTCTCAAATGCTTTCAATCTTGTCGACCGTTCCACTATAATTAAGGAGGTGAGAACCCATTGTCCAAGCATCTCTTATTGGGTCGAGTTTTGCTATGCGAAACCAGCTAAGCTGTATTATCAAGATCATGATCTCTCTTCTGCCATGGGTGTTCAACAGGGTGATCCCCTTGGTCCTCTTTTATTTGCTTTGGTTCTTCATCCTCTTGCCGAGAAGATTGCTACTAATTGTACTTTAGACTTCCATGCTTGGTACTTAGATGACGGAACTATTGCGGGTGATACTATGGAAGTGTCTAAAGCTCTTAAAATTCTCCAGGAAGATGGACCTAGCTCTGGTTTACACTTGAACATCGCAAAGACGGAACTGTTTTAGCCATCTTATGATCCGAGACGAGATTTGGACAATGTCTTTCCTACCAATATTGGCAGACCAGCGGGTGGTGTTACACTTCTTGGTGGACCGGTCAGCTTGGATATGGAGTTTTGCAGCAACATTGTTCGGGGTCGGGTGGATAAAACCTTGCAGCTTATGAATAATATTCAAGAACTACAAGACCCCCAAAGTGAGTTGTTTCTTTTGCGTAGTTGCGCTGGTGTCTCAAGGTTATATTTTGCTCTTCGCACCACCTGCCCCGAGGCACTCCAGGTTGCAGGGTCTCGCTTTGATGACCACCTTATGCAGTATCTGCGCCGGCTTGTGGTTGGAGATGTGGCTGGTTTTGGTTTGATTCAACAACGATTAGACACCCTTCCAATCAAAGATGGTGGTTTTGGCGTACTCACTATGCAGGATACTATGAAGTACTGTTACTTAGCATCTCAGGCTCAGACTCAACACTTGCAGAATTCAATTCTGAAGCTGCCAGCAACAACTGAACTGTCTCAAGGTTGTCAACATGCGATACAAGGCTTCACCCAAGCTTGTGGTCTATCCTTATCCGATTTCAACATCAATGACGCTGCCCCCCATTTCATGAAGTCTCTGGCAGTTATCTACTTCAGTGTTGTCAAGGAAAAGGTACCTTCTTGCTTCTCGTTATCTACGCGTGAATCCACCATTTGGCAATGTAATAGGGAAGAGCATGCAATGGATTTTCTTAAGGCTATCCCTATTCCAGGGCTTAACCAAGTTGTTGGGCCTAGACAGTTCAGTTCTATCCTACAGTATCGTTTAGGGATACCTCTCTTTGAGAAGGATAGCAAATGTGCATGTTGTGGTAAACATATGGATATTTTTGGAGATCATGCTATTCATTGTGCTAGTGAGGTATGGCTTAAATTTAGACATGACATGGCCAAAGATGTCTTAGCGGATATATGTTACAAAGCAGGGATTGTGGCTAGGAAAGAGGTGTCTCTAGGGCTTATTTCAGCAGACAACAAGGAACTTCGGCCGGCGGATTATCCTGGTCTATAACTGGGAAAACGACAGAGATGTGTGTATGGATGTCACCGGGGTTTCTCCTTTTACTAGTGCTAAGACTCGCAACTTTATACCAGGGTCTGCTATTTCTGCAGCCATCACTCGCAAGAACAATAAGTACCTGGACAAGTGCACTTCACTCGGCTATGGTTTTGGGGTTCTAGCCTTTACCACTTTCGGGGAGCTTAGTCCTGATTTAACATCCTTTTTAAAGAGATTGAGAAATTGTATGGCTAGATATCATGCTAATTTTAAGATAGGCAATTCTCTTTTTCACAGACTAGGAATAGTTATTCAAGAAGGTGTTGGTGCCCAGCTTGTTGCTAGGTTACCCGCCTTCCCATGTAATACTGATTTTGATTCATAATAAAAGCCTTAGTGGCCCCTTTTATAATAATAATAATAATAATATGGGAGATTGAAAACCCATATTGATTCTTGTATTATTTCACGACTCCTAGTACCCATTAATCACTTCCTCCTGTATATTACTTCATCCGCCATCTTTTTCCCTGCGTTTTGATACCATTTTTGTGTGAGTTTTGTTGATCCTTCAGTTTCTGTGGAACGGTTATTGCGGTTACTGTGGTTGTTGTGCCTAACACCAGAAACACTTCATCTTTCCAAGAGCAATCAGTCTCAGACACGGAGGAGGCTGTTGATCCCTGCACTGATTCAACAGACGGAAGGTTTGTACATTTTCCTTTCAAAAACTTTGAAGACTGCCAAGATGGATACAATGGTAGAGGCTATGCCAAAACCACAATTCTTCGTCACATACGCGATGATCACTGGCCATCTTCAGCAAGTTTGACAACCTGCAAAGAAAGTATTTGTACTAATGTTCATGTATACAACGCCTGGGAGAGACTCTTACAGCAATTGCAGATGTGGTTATGCAGCGATTGTATGACGGTTCAATCTTGGAAGCGTCCTTGTCGTCCCCATAATGGCAACATATTAACATGGCCTTACAATGGTCGTCAGGCTGATTTTCTGATATATGGGATAAATAAACCTGTGTCAGATGCTTTACCCTCTGAAGTTGTTTATGTAGAATCATCAGATATGCCTGACAATACACTTGTCTTGTCCCTAGAGTTGCTTGACTTGGTTTATCAGAAGCAATTCACTACAACATCCAGTAACCACCACCGTGTAGATTGAACTTCTCAAGGGCTTTACAAAGTACACTTGACAAAGTGTTGGCCAATCCAAGTGAGCTTTCCCTTTGGTTAGAATTACTGCTGCTACCTATATGTACCTTGAACCTGTATGTGCCAAATAATTCCAATGAAAGTAGATCAAGTACGAGGAAGAAGTTGCACAGCAGAACCAGGCTACACAACAGCAATGTAAACGACCCCAACGGAAGAAGTGCAAAACAAATGTTGAAGCCTGTCAAAATAAACTGAGTGCAGGTCACTACACTGCAGCTATACGCATATTATCCTCCAATAGTGTGGAACCTCCTACTCCTGACACACTCCATGAATTAAAATAGAAACACCCTCCTGCGAGATCACCAACTATCCCTTGTTCGTGCAAGATGCCCTAGTATCCCGAAATGGGTCGAATTCTGTTATGCTAAGTCGGCCAAGTTATACTACAACGAATACACATTGTCGTCTGCACAAGGTGTTCAACAAGGAGATCCATTGGGACCGTTGCTCTTCTCTCTTGCACTACACCCTCTTGTAAGTAAGATAGCTTCACAATGCACGCTTGATCTTCACTCCTGGTACTTGGACGATGGAACACTAATAGGAGAATCTGCATAAGTCGCCAAAGCCTTGCAGATTATAAGAGAGGATGGCCCAACAAAAGGGTTATGTCTGAATATCCAAAAGACTGAGGTGTTCTTGCCTACCCCATATGTACGCTGTACTCAGTATTTCCCACCGGAAATTGGTAGGCCTGTTGAAGGTGTCCGTTTGTTGGGTGGTCCTATCAGTTTAAACTCCGACTATTGCAGCAATACAGTCCTGGATCGTGTCGACAAAACTACCCATCTCATGGATTGTATTAAAAAGCTGAAAGACCCGCAAAGCGAGTTGTTACTCCTTCGTAACTGTGTTGGTGTTTCAAAGTTGTACTTTACCATGAGAACAACTCGGCCTCAAGGCTTGGACTATGCCCAGCAGTGTTTCGACCACAAGCTTATCCAGTTTTTACGTTATTTAGTTACCGCGGATGGACCAGGTTTCGGACAGCTTCAACAGCGTATAACTATGCTACCTATTAACTACGGAGGTCTGGGAGTCTACACAATGGAAGATACTAGTCAGTATTGCTACACTGCTTCATGTTACCAAACCAAGCATCTGCAAAACACTATCTTGCAAGGTTTATCAGAACTCTGTCCCAACTTCCAGTCAGCTTTGGACTCTTACATGCAGACTTGTGGTTTGTCTTCGTCGTCGTTCGACATCAATGACATTACCCCCCATCTTATGCACCACCTGGCGACTCGTTATTTCGATGCTGTTACGAAGACTATTCCAACCACCTTTGTCATGGCGGAACGTGACTCCATTTTATGGCAGTGCAACAAAAGATCTCATGCGCAAGACTATTTTAAAGCTATCCTAATCCATGGCTTGAACCAGTCTGTTGGGCTGCGCCAATTCCAGTCAGTTCTTCAGTATAGACTAGGCATACCGCTTTTCGAGGAGGATAGCCATTGTACTTGATGCAACCAGATTATGGACTATTTTGGAGACCACGCTATCCATTGTGAAAGTGTAGTGGGACTGAAATTTCTCCACGATTTGGTGAGAGACCTGTTTGCTGAGCTATGTTATAAAGCCGTCATCGTCGCAAGGAAATAAGTTTCGATCCCCACAGCGGATAGGAATACCCCTCCCAAGCTGGCGGATATAATGGTCTATAATTGGGAAAATGGACGTGATATTTTCTTTGATGTCACTGGTGTCTCCCCATTTTCTAAAGGTGGCAACCGTAGCTTCACTCCAGTACATGCCATTACTGCAGCAATTACCGGAAGCGTAACAAATATGCAGAGTTATGTTCGTCCCATGGATATAGTTTCGGTGTATTGGCTTTCACAACCTTGGGCGAATCAGGGGATGATGTTATTGATTTCATGAAGAGATTGAAGAACTGCATGGCCACTCACGATGTAAATAACCATTTAGGCAATTCTCTTTTCCATAGGCTAGGAATTATTATTCAAAAAGGCATTGGGGCGCAACTTGTTGCGCGTCTCCCTGCCAAGTCTCTGTAAATATACCCCTTGGTTTTTCTTAATAAATGCCTATGTGGCCCCCTTTCATAATAATAATAATAATACGCAGGAGAGAGAAACTCCGGCGATGATATAGGAGATTGAAAACCTATATTTTTTTTTCTATTATTTCACGATTCCTAACACCCACAATTACTTCACCATGTACATTGTTTGATCCGTCGTTTTCTTCTCTGCATTTTGATTCCACTTTCCTGAGGGTTTTGCTGGTTGTTCAGATTTTGTTGAACAGTTATTACGGTTATCGTGGATGCTGCAATGCCGATCACTATAAAATCTTCATCTTCCCAAGTGCAATCACTCTCAGACACGGAAGAGCCCGATGATCCTTGCACAGATTCAACAGATGGAAAGTTAGTACACTGTCCATTCAAAAACTTTGATGACTGCCAGGATGGTTACAATGGAAGAGGTTACGCAAAAACCTAAATTCTTCGCCACATTCGTGATCACCATGGCCATATGCAACACGTCTGACAACTTGCAAAGAACGAATATGTACTAATGTTCGTGTTTACAATTTCTGGGAGAGACTCCTACACCACCTGCAAATGTGGTTGTGTGGAGACTGTATGAAAGTGCGATCTTGGAAGCGGCCTTGTCGTCCTCATAACAGCAACATCTTACTAGGACCTTTTCAACGACCGAAATGCAGACTTTCTGATACATGAAATTGATAAGCCTGTGACCAGTGAATCTCCCCTTGTTGCTACAGAATCGTCAGATATGCCGGATGACACAATTGCTTTGTCTCTTGAGTTGTTAGACTTGGTTTACCAGAAAATTCACTAGAACTTCCAGCATACCACCACCATGCAGATTGAACTTCCCCAGGGCTTTAAAAACTGCACTTGACAGAATGTTGTCTAACCCAGGTGAGATTTATCTTTGTTTATAGCTTTTGTTGTTATCTATCTGTACCTTAAACATGTATGTGCCAAACAATGCCAATGAGAGTCGCTCAAGTGATGTGATTTTTAATTGAGTTGTAGTAAAAAGTTCGTTGGGACTTGTGAAATCAATAGATTTTAGACTTAATTTTAAAGCAAAGAAAATAAAGCAAATAAATGTTGATATGTTGTGAAAATTATGGAGAGGCTGGAGCTAGGATTTCACCATTCATCAATACTTATGTGGTTCTAAATTAATTTATATCATGCAATTTAAACAATTGATTCGATTCTAAAGTATTGCCAAAATCAGATTCCTAAAATATCAAATGTTAGTCGCAAGTATAACGCATCAAGAGTCTAAAACTAAGCATGCATCATCAAGAGAAAATACATTTGATTAATAAGAATCATTTAATTTATTTTTTATCAATGCAATTAATCATACAAAAATATTGCATAAATTTATAAAATAAATATTACCACATTATTCTTGAGACAATGACTTCCTCCGTCGCCCCAAGGATTGGGTTTAGCTCATCATTAGAAAAACACGCTCAAAATTCATTTTTTATTGCTCAAAAGTGGTGTACAAATGATGAAATGGGAGAAACAATGATAAAACCGAGTTTGTAACAGTTATATGTGTTACAAACTGAAAATAACGATAGAACAGTACCGTCGCTGATTCTCGACCCACGCCCGTGCGTCGTTTCCACTGTTGAAAAAAACGACTGTCTTGGATGGTCTGTTCTTCGTGTTCTTCAGATGAGCAGCAGCAGAAAAATATTTCTGGAACTTGATTTTCTCGACTCTGTGATGCTCTATAATCTCCCAAACTCTCCGTCCCCCTCTACTGACCCTCAACGACTTATATAACCTCACTGCGCCAAAATCTCCCATCATAACTGCATATAATCTTCCATTACTCGGCTTTGAAGAAAAATATCCTCGGGAATATTTTCTTCCCAGATTTAACTCCACATGTTGTTTTCTCGTGACATAAGACACCCAACACGTTGAGTCATCATCCAGAAGTGGTATAACATGGACCAGGCACAATAAAATCTCTCGATCACACATATAGAACTCGGAATGGACTGACTAAAACTTGTGGCACTCCGTTTCCTTATCTCGGTGTATCTAACCAAATTCAACCGAAGCAAAGGCCTTTACCAAGCCTGATAAGCCAAATCAAGTCTTCCCCTGCAGACCCAGCCATTGAGTCTCGCTAAATTATCCCAAAACTCGAACCAGAAATTTGTTCTTCTTCTGGCCATTATTTCCCTCAATTTTTCGAATTCAAATGAAGAAGAAGGGTGTCCCCCTAACCAGAGTGGGGGTGCCGATAGAAAATGGGTGTTGTGGATGAATTTGGCTACACATAGCCATGGGTGCTCCTTAGCCAAATCTGGGGTCCGTATAGCAAATGTCCTCCGGGGTGTCCCGAGCAACTTTTCAAGCGAATTTTCCAACAATGTTTATTTCCCAAAAATACCTACAAATACAAAAAACACCATAATAAGTACGAAATTGAGTACCAACAATACAGAAAATTGAGGACAACTTAGACACAAAAATGTGTCTATCAAATACCCCCAAACTTATTTTTTGCTAGTCCTCGAGCAAATCTAATCTAGAAAATAAAATGACTACACTGAGAACGTACAGAAAGCCGTTAAACCGCTAGGTGGCCTTAGCGGCGAAGTGTTGTCTTCGGAGGGTTTACTAGAGGTGTACCCACAAAACCTTTACTCCAGACCCTATCTATCTGCGCAGAACCTTGGAAGGCACTAAAGAATCTCCTTGGTTGGCATACAAACATTGACTATAGGAGGAAGTACCCTGATGCGAAATTCCAATTGATGTACACGAGTTCGCACTCGTCATACTAAAATTCATATATAAGTGACAGAGCTCTACTCAGATAGTTTTTGGACATCATAACCGGAGTCAACCAATCACATGAAAAGATCAAGAAGATGGATAAATAGAAAAAATAGATGTTTAAAGTGAACGGTGTTTCCCATATCTGTCTGAAGGCCTCTGCCAAGATGAACCTATCCTAATGGACTGAGATACCGGTATGACTAATATCAACGCAACTGGCATATACAAGGGCACCAGTGGTCGACTTTATTGAATTTATTCCGGTTGGTCTGATGGTCTGGTCTCGATTTTTTTTTTGTATCTCAATCACTCTATTTCACCCAGCAATGGTAACAACTTGAGTCGTGTTCCCCACCAAATCACTTAAGAAATAAAAACATAGGGGATTAAGATTCAACGAGTTACTTAGTCACTGCAGATGGGGCCGGTTTTGGACTGCTTCAGCAGCTTATATCTACGTTACCTATCAACAACGGGGGTCTAGGTGTTTACACAATGGAGGATACCAGCCGATACTGCTACATTGCCTCCTCTTACCAAACCAAATATCTGCAAAGCAACATTTTACAAGGATCAACAGATCTTTGTCCCAACTTCCAGTCTGCGTTGGACTCGTACATGCAAACTTGTGGTCTGTCCATCTGGAGACACGTTATTTTGATGTTGTTACGAAGTCTATTCCTACCACTTTTGTTATGTCTGAACGGGATTCCATTTTATGGAAGTGCAACAAGAAAGCCCATGCAAAAGACTACCTCAAAGCTATCCCCATCCATGGCTTGAACCAGTTCATAGGGTCGCGCCAATTCAGGTCAGTTTTGCAATATAGACTGGGTATACCACCTTTCGACGAGGATAACCTTTGTTCATGCTGCAACAGGATTATGGATCGTGTTGGAGATCACGCAATCCATTGTGCAAGCGAGGTTGGATTGAAATATCGACATGACTTGGTAAGAGACTTATTTGCTAAGTTATTTTATAAAGCAGGAGTCGCTGGCGGGAAAGAAGTTTCGATACCCACGACAGATAGAAGTACTCCTCCCAAACCGGCGGATATTATGGTCTACAATTGGGAAAATGGACATGATATCTGCTTTGATGTCGCCGGTGTCTCCCCATTATCTAAAGGTGGAAACCGAAGCTTCATACCCGGACAGGACATTGCCGCTGCCATTACCCGAAAACGCAATAAATATGCAGAGTTATGTTCGTCCAATGGGTATAGTTTTGGTGTAATGGATTTCACAACCTTGGGCGAATTGGATGATGATGTTATTGACTTCATGAAACGTTTGAAGAATTGTATGGATACTAACGATGTTAATAACCATTTAGGAAGTTCTCTTTTTCATAAACTAGGAATTATTATTCAAAAAGGCATTGGGGCGCAACTTGTTGCGCGACTCCCAGCCAAGTCTCTGTAACTATATCTCTTGGTTTTACTTAATAAATGCCTTTGCGGCTCCCTTTCATAAAATAATAATAATAATAATAATAATAATAATAAAAATATATAAAAAATATAAATAAATAAATAATAATAATAATAAAATAAGGGGTGTGTGGGACCGGCCATGGCTAGGGCGTGGTCAGCCGGCTAGTGGCCCTGTCCCGTGAACTTTTCCTAATTTCATATTATTTCCTTGGTGTTAAGGAAATATCATGAAACTGAGGAGTTTCATAAGATGAAGGAAATAATAATAATAAAACAATAAGGAATTAAGGTGTGGCACCGGCTAAAGCTAGGGCATGGCCGACCGGCTAGTAATCCCGGTCCCGTGGCACTTTTTCTAATTTTATTATTATTTCCTTGATATGAAGGAAACACCGTGAAACTGAGGAGTTTCCTTAAAACGAAGAAGTTTATTCAAACGAAGGAATTTTCATGAGATCAAGGAAAATAATAAAATAGGATAAAATATGGGAAGAGGCGTGGGTCCAGTCACGGCGGCAAGTTCGGCCGGCCGGTGGGCTTGGTTCCTTAGCTCCTCAATTAATATTTCTTTATTATTATTTTCTTTACTATTTTGCATAGGTTCATCGTTCCTTCATAATTTTTGAATGCTCGTTCGTGCATTCAGGTGCTCGTTAGTGCATTATTGCTGAGTACACTTGCACCATTTTTGTCGGGGCTCACTCGATAGTATCTCAGATGCGCGTACGTTGAATATTTATTATTAACCCATGGAATTTTGCTGGGAAGAGTCATAAATTGAAGTAATGAAATATTATAAAGAACGTAGAATATTTTATAGGGATTCAATTAATGATACTAGTGACTAGAAATAATTAATTGATGACTCTATACTGGCATGATATCTAGGAGCATTAATTATTCGAGAATTTAGCGATATTAGGTAGTTGAAGCGTCATATTTATTACGTATAGTCAGGGAAAACGTTGTTGCATCCTGAAGACGTTATCACTCTATATTAGCAGGCAAGCTGTCTAGGAGCCGTCCGATCGTTTAGATTCTATACACATGTCTTTTATATAGTCAGGGAAAACATTGTTACATCCTGAAGACGTTATCGCTCTATACTAGCAGGCAAGCTGTCTATGAGTCGTCCAATCGTTCGATTATATATAAAAGTGGTTACTAAAATTGCTCAGTATTCATGAAATGTGTCGTTGCCTCAATCGAGAGACTACATATTAATGTATGCTCTGAGAGACAATATACTCAGTCAGAGGTTCTTGTGGCATGAGTTTTCATACTTTAATGAGAGACATAAGTCTCAATATTCATCTGACTACTGGATCAGGAATATGTAAGGTTACGATTTTATCCCTTTCCAAAAATCCACCACCAACATTAAGTCTCCTGCTTAGTGAGGGACAGTCATGTTCCTCAGTCAGGGCTGGATGGTGATTTTCTTTAGTTACAGATGAAATAAGTAATTGAACTTAGTCGTAAGATAAAATGTTACCGGATTTTCCATTTTACGAGCGAACCATGGCTTGAACGAAGATCCCAGTAGCATGATAGCATAAATTGGTGTAGCACCGCTGATTTGGTGATGGAACCTTGGTCGATGTAGGATTCACGGGTCCAGGCCCAAGAAAGGAAATCCTTTTGGAATTAGGTTTTGGAAATAAAATTTAATACAAAAAGGATAAGCTCATCGCTGCCGACCGTCGTCGCCAACCGTCCGTCCAGTTTCCGGCCGCCACCGACCAGGTACACAATTTATTTTTATTTTTTCCAGAAGTTGATAACTTGTTCATGAGTTGTTCATGCTAAAATTATATATACATATGCATTTATATGCGTGAGTTTTGTAGAAAACCCTTTTTTGACGTTCGTTCGTTTAAGAAACGAGCAATAATCACTATCTTAGGAGAGATTTTTTTTGTTATAGACCTGTGTCTAGTGATAAAATTTTGTTTATGAGCTTTGTTGAAAACCAAAATTTTACCTTAAAAGTGTGAGTTTTCACAAAATTGAAATAAACCCTCGTTTCAAAGACTTACGATCCTACGAGGGAAAAGTTTTTTTTTTTTGACAAAACCGTGACGTATTCGCGATTTTTTATTTACGTGAGTTTTGCTCGCGTCAAATTTTTTTAAAAAAAATTACGGAGTAATTCATGTTTTATCAAAGTTTGATTTTGAGTAATCATTAAAAGTAGACAATTATTTATGATGAAATATTGCCTTGGTGTGAGTTTTTCCATAACTCAGTGGCGGATGTCCACACAGTGAAAAATTATGTTCATGATTTTATGAAAAATCAGGTCTCGCTTTTTCGAAAATTAAAGTCCTGCTCATTTCTTCAGGTTTAAAGGTTTAAAGAAACGAGAGAGATTTAGAACCACTAATTGCTAGTGAAATTGTAATCAGGTAAGGATTAGAGTGTTACCATTTTGATGCATGTTGTTACGTACGCGTTTTGACTCCACGTTCTTCGTAACAGATAGACAATGGAAACTCCTGGAGATAATCCTTCTCCTGAATTCTCTGAGAGATGTTCCAGAAATATTGAACCGAAGAAGATAAGAGGGTTTGAAGATGTTATAAATCAACCCTTCAGTGGGGAAAGAAAGTTGATACACGTCCTGTCTCTTGCTCATCCAGAAGCAGTTTGTGCTGGGATCTGTGAGTTCTTGAGCTTCATGGACGCAGAAGCAGAACAAAGACGTGATGAAATATCACGAAAGAAAAAGGCTGAGGACTAAAATCTCGTAGATTATCGGCGGAGACGGTGCTGGAATCAACAAAAGAGGCTAGCAACTGAAGATGAGGTTCGATCACGTGTCGATTGTGTAGCTTACGATTCAGATGCCGACGAGGTTGAGTCTGTCTGGAAACCAGTTGAACGCAAAACTGAGCCATACCCACCTGGTATGAGGGCTGAACGATTGACTAGAGCTGATTTCGAAGTCGAATATGAAGCGGACGACTATCTGGACGCAACATATGATGATCCTGAAGATCGTTTAGAGGAAATTCCTGCTAAAAATTCTAAAGATGACTCTGACAAAGAATTTGAAGAAAAATCCACATAAGAAGATGATGATCGTGAGGATGATAATGAATCTGCCGAATCTGATGACTAGTCTCATCCGTAATCTTTCTTGAGTATTTGAGCGCCTTTTAGTTTCATACTAGATATCTCCTTGATCATTTGAGCAACTTTACTTCAGAATTATGATTTTTGTTTTTGATGAAAAACCCTTTTATTAATATTTGTTCCTTTGTCTTGCGCCTCTATTGAGTTAAATGACGTGAACCAATGTTCATCTGCGAAAATCCATCATAATCCCTTGGCATACTCCAGTGACATCCACCTGTGAAAAACGCTTTATGAAGGACTTAGGGAAAGACCTGGTAGACATCGATCAACTATGAGTGTCATGAATCCCTTCTAGAAATTTCTGCTTGTGTTCATCCGCTCTGAAAGTTGCTGAAACTTCATACGATGTCGGAATTTGATGATTAACCCCAACTTTCGAATCTAAGAGATTGAAGAATCATATGCAAAAATAATCCTTAAGTTCGGAGATGTCTACGGCAGTCAATGACGCGCGCATATTCATAACTTGTGATTCCGTGCAAATTTTTAGATTTCATAAACCTGGGTGTGGAAGCCATATCTTTCTGCTCGTATATCCAATTTATGTTCCTTTTTGGTATGTTTTAGCAGAGACATAGATGAACATCTTTTATTAAGGAAGCATTGTCCCATTACTCACCCATGGCCTGAATTTTGTTGTATCTCATTTGTAGAGGTAATGAGAACATCTTGTAGAAGACTTTGGCTGGTGCTTGTCCGTCGTGCAAGATTTGGGAAGACTTTCATGTTAACATGTTTTCATATATACACATCTTGATATGAATCATTATCACCTGGAGAAGTCTGACCCATCGAGTAACACCTCAGAGGATGGATAGTTGATGAAGTCGGTCTTTAGGATGTTGCTCCTGAGACAGTTGTTGATGCTGAGATTACAATTGGATTTTATCCAGGGATCCTTGTTGATGCTGAGATCATGGATGGAGGTCCTCCATATATCCTTGTTGAGACCGATATTATGGCCAGAGTTGCCCCAGAGACCGAAAAGTATAGAACCATGATTATCGACATAATCTTTGCTCATCCACCCAGTGAGTCTTTACATTCACGAACTAGTCGGTGAGTTGAGCATCTGAGGGTGTACTGGGGTTTCAACCCAAATTCTCCTGAACAGTGTGACTTTACTGTGAAGTGGCTTCGTCAGGGAATCGATGTTGTTGCATACAGAAGCAGCAATCTCCATTCTGGATGTGATCGGTGAAGATAAGAAGTTCTTCAGTCGCTCAAGGTTTGCAATGTAGAGAGGTTCCGTTGATGACGTTTCATGGAATCACATCAAGTTTCCATGACTTGTTATGTGGAACATATTTATTGAAATTGATATGAATTGATCTTTTCAACAAGATCAAGTCCCCAAGTGCATCCCAGAGGTGTTCATCTGCTTAACATAAAAATATATATTGAAGGAGTTTGTGATGTCCATGGATGAATGACGTTGCATCTGCTTCAGAAGTCTTTTCATGGGGATATTGAAGACTTATCGATTGTAGTTCAGTTACACTTTGATCGTGTTGGTGTTGAATCAGCGTGTCATCGTCGAGATTTTATGTTGAAGCTAGGGGCACAGGTGTACTATTTGATTGGGAGTACAATTTGAAGTCTGCTTAAGCGTTGAAGCGTCACATCTCTTAAGCGTCGAATTTCTTAGGCTTGATCGTCTCGGCTCCGAGTATGTTCGTTGATTCAGAATTCCTTTTACGGTGGGATCCCAAACTCGTGCATACATCAAAGCTTTATCACACAAACAATCCTGCAAGGCTATGGAGAAACGCCCAAAGTGTTATTTTCCATGCTTGGATATCATCTCAGTTTTGAATGTCTAAGTGAGATGCTCGATTCAGAGAGGTGGTGAAACTATCCATTAATAACGTCTTGCATAGTTGCTAGTAAAATCGAGTCCCATGCTAGGATAGCATGTGAGGAAATAAATGACGTAGACATGGGAGGAATGAGATTTTCCTGAGTGTGGAACCTCTTGATGAATTCCTATGCATCTTTTGTAGGTTGTTGCTTCAACCTTGTCAGAGTTCGAAATTCCTCCAAGTGCTCTGATGATGGAATGTCCGCCGGTGAGATAAATTCTTCGTTGGAGAGATATGTAACCAAAGGCGTTTTGTCAGTAGCCATCTTTTCAGCGTGGATCCACGCTCGTCTGAGGATCATGTCATAAATATTCCTGATTATGTGAAACTTGGTTTCTGCCCAAGTTGAATATATTTTCACTTTGAGAGTGATGTAGCCGTAAGCATGTCTGAGCATTCCTTCATGATCTCTGATTGAGGTGGGAGCATGAATAACTTCTTCTCTAGTGATGCATGCGGCTATGAGGGTTTTTAGTGAAACAATGTTGATAGTTGTGCCAACATCGATCAACATTCTCCCAAATTCGTTCATTTAAGATTGACTGTGGTAAGAAGTCCCCAGTCATACATCTCGTGCGGATGGAGGATCAAAAAGTATTACCGGGAATGGACGGTCGTCTCCCTGACACGATGTGATTCAGTGTTATGAACATGGCTTTCCTTTGTGCCTTCGACAGATAGAGAAATTCATATATATGTTCGACCAAAGATTGAACTGCTTCTTTGACAGGTTGTTCAGAGACTGGGGTATTTATTGGGAGAGGGTCTTGTGTACTCCTTTAGTCCCCAGTTGAAGCTCTCTTGGGATTCTCTGTTTATTCTTCAGTTGGCTATCTCCCGATGAATGGAAATTTGATTGCACCATCTTGAATCTAGACTTCCAGTGACTCGATCACTTCTTTAATGTGAAGAGAGAGGTTTGAGTCTGTCTGATCATTTCCCCGTTTTTTGGTGCTAGGTCGAGGTTTGTGCATTTCAGGATTGGTTATCCTTTCTTTGCGCTTTCAGAGGAGCCTGAGAGATTGGAGGAGAGTGCTTGTGCTGTGGTGCCTCGGCTTTCCTTTTGCTTTCTTCTGCAACAACATTTGTGGAAGGTTGGAGATTGTATTATTCGTTGACTGAGTGTCGGATGTCGCGAGTTCCACAAGGTTCCTCAATCTTTGTAGACTTTGCTCTTTCTAGTAAAGCATGCGCGGTAGTTGCTGATCTCTTAGTTGCTTCATGAATTCTTGAGAAAGTCTGGAACTGGAGATTTTCCAGTAAATATCTGTAGACTGGATCATTCCATTAATGCACAAGTCTGCAAATTGATGCTTTGTGACATTTGGACCATGACAGTCCAGGTCTTTAACTCTGAACCTTTTCACATAATTATTAGGATGTTCATTGCTCCTTCAAAACATCCTTCCAAGATCAGAGAGAGTGATTTGCTCTGAAAGGAAGAAATATTTTCTATAGATACCATTAACCATTTCTCCCCGACTAGTGATACTTCCTGGTGCGATGTTGTTGTACCAGGTATACGCTATGCCTTTCAGAGACTTTGAAAATTCCTTTAGACGGACGACATGGTTGTGCTCATGTTCACCCAATGCCTCCAGAAATCGAGAAATATTTTCTCGAGCATTTCCTGTTCCATCATAAAGGGTGAACGTTGGAGAGGTATAACCATTTGGCAGAGGGATCCTTTGTGTAGCAGCAGGGTATGAGGTTGATGACTGTGTACAAAGGACGTCTTATTTTCTCCTCGATCCTCCAAGAGGCATTCCAAGTCTTCACGAGTGATGAAACTGGACGGCTCCTTTGCTGATGGGTTGTCTGTAGATTTGCGGCCTTCTTCATCATTCTTTCCGTGTTGCAGTCATGTCAGTCCGAACCTTCATGAGATCAACTACGATAAGCTGATTTCCTATGGTTTCTTCAAGATATTTGCTAGGAGGTGGATTGTTGATATTGCCAGTAGCATTGCCTGCAGCATTGATAGGAGTGATCGTTGGAGCACCAGCACTCAGAGGAGTAGTAGTAACATGTGGCGTGACATTGCTGGACACAGGAGTAGTGTTAGCGGTACCACTAGAGCCTGAAACGTTGAGAGGAGTAGTACTTGCAGTGGCAATACCACTAGAACTTTCAATGTTAGAGTTGGGTGTTGAAACCAGATTGGTAACTGGACCAGACTTAAGACCGACCATCTTTGTAAGAATTGAGATTACAACCGAGAGATTAATCTCCCACTGTGGTCATCAAACTGTAGATGGGGAAAAACGATTTTCTGGTTTTTAAGGAATTTAGGAGAGGACCGTGCGAAGGAGACTCCTTGAACCGAACAAACTACTTAACCTCATACAGATGCACTGCCAAAGGGAGTGGAGATATCAATCTGTAAGACTCCGTCCTAAACCAAGATAATGGTCGTTCCAGAGTCAATTCAGTCACAAGAGAGGATGGGTCGATCTGTAGGAGGGAAGCTGAGAAATGTGTGAGATCAATGATGATCAAGGATTGTGAGTGTGTTTAATTTTTATGCAAGTTTGAACCGTTGAGTTAGAATAAGTTTTGGTTGGTTAATTGAATTCTTGAGAGTGATTGCTCAGATCAGAATTCTTCTGTTTTTTCAATCATGGGTTCAGAGACTTATTTATATTGCCAGAAATATTAGACACATTGATCCCATGAAGTGTGACAGTTGCTGGAGTCAAAGAGTGGGAAAGTGGTAAATCGTGTTAAAACCAGTTGCTCATCGTGCGAAGACTTGGTTGATTTTCCACCCACTACTTTGTTAACTCCTCTAACTGTTTGCACTACTTTCTCATATTCTCGTGGATGAACACACGTGATGTAGACCGCCAGACCAAAACCATAGTTGATATCCCCCATGTGACACGATTGATGTCTCGTGATTGTGGAGTCTGCAAGGCAGACGTATTTGTCAGTTGTTGACTTGATGAGACGATGAGTCTTTGTATTGTTGAGTCGAACATGATTTACAAATGTTCCAAGACTCATGAGTTGAACATGTCTGTTGAGACAGAGGTATATTTGTCGAATGAATATTGATAGTTAAGGTGAGCAAATGTTGCTCATTCGATGAATTGTTGAATATTGATAGTTGAACCAATATTTCTAGTCTTAGCAAATATTGCTCATCTGAGCAAATGTTGCTCATTTTGTAAATTATTGGTAGCAGGACCAAATAAAATATTAATTTAAGATACTGGCAACTGGACCGGGTATAATAATTAAAGTGTTGATTATGGGATCAACATAAAATTATTAGTGTTTGAATATGGAATTATGAACCTTGGATTCGAAACCTTAATTTTGATCAATTGTTGATCAATTGAAAATCAACCACGGAGTGAAGGAGGGATCGACTACATGGGATGATGGGACGACCATGTAGCGCCCAAATGCTCGAGTGAGCCAGCACCAAAGTCTCTTGAATACCAGTTGGTGAAAGGATGATTAAATGCTGGTTTAATCATTTATTAAAATAATGCTCGTCTGAGCCTTAGGTGATAAAACCTAATTATGACAGAATGAGGGACCAACCAAGGGATCATTGAACCAGCCCTGGTTGGTCATGGGACCGACTGACGATCGTTTGATGAAATTCCAAGTTGTTTGGAAGAGTTTGAACCTAATATGAACAAATTAGGTCAAATTATGAAAATATGTGGGACCGGCCTCTTACAAGCCAAAGAGCCAACCTTGGTTGGTCAAGGTAATATGCCCATGTCACCAGAGTGTTCGTGTCTTAGTCCTGAGACTTTTGATATTTTCTGATGTGTATTTGAGTAACATTTGGGAAAATATGAAGAAATCAGGGTTTTGCTCAAACCAAGGAGGAACTTCATAATATGAAGGAAATAATAATAATAAAATAAGAAATTAGTGTGGGACCGGCCATGGCTAAGGCATGGTCAGCCGCCTAAGTAGCCCGGTCCCATGGCACCTTTCCTAATTTTATATTATTTTCATGATTTGAAGGAAATATCATGAAATTAAGGAGTTTGTTGAAACGAAGAAGTTTCCATGAGATGAAGGAAACAATAATAATAATAAAATAAGGGATGTGTGGGACCGACCATGGCTAGGGCGTGGTGGGACGGCTAGTGGCCCGGTCCCGTGAACTTTTCCTAATTTTATATTATTTCCTTGGTGTGAAGGAAATATCATGAAACTGAGGAGTTTCATTAGATGAAGGAAATAATAAGGAATTAAGGTGTGGGACCGGCTAAAGCTAGGGCATGGCCGACCGGCTAGTAAGCCCGATCCCGTGACACTTTCTCTAATTTTATTATTATTTCCTTGATATGAAGGAAACACCGTGAAACTGAGGAGTTACCTTAAAACGAAGGAGTTTGTTCAAACGAAGGAATTTTCATGAGATCAAGAAAAATAATAAAATAGGATAAAATATGGGAAGAGGCATGGGTCCAGTCACGGCGGCAAGTTCGGCCGGCCGGTGGGCTTGGTTCCTTAGCGCCTCAATTAATATTTTTTTATTATTATTTTCTTTCTTAGTTTGCATAAGTTCATCGTTCCTTCATAATTTTTGAATGCTCGTTCGTGCATTCAGGTGCTCGTTAATGCATTATTGCTGAGTACACTTGCACCATTTTCGTCGGGGCTTACTCGATAGTGGCTCAGATGTGCGTACGTTGAATATTTATTACTAACCCATGGAATTCTGCTGGGAAGAGCCATAAATTGAAGTAATGAAATATTATGAAGAACATAGAATATTTTCTAGGGATTCAGTTAATGAATCTAGTGACTAGAAATAATTAATTAATGACTCTATACTGGCGTGATGTATAGAAGCATTAATTATTCGAGGATTGAGCGATATGAGCTAGTTGAAGTATCATATTTATTACGGATAGTCAGGGAAAACGTTGTTGCATCCTGAAGATGTTATCGTTGTATACCTAGCAGGCAAGCTGTCTAGGAGTCGTCCAATCATTAAGATTCTATACACATGTATTTTATATAGTCAGGGAAAATATTGTTACATCCTGTAGACGTTATCGCTCTATACTAGCAGGCAAGCTGTCTAGGAGCCGTCCAATCGTCCGATTCTATATAAAAGTGATTACTGAAATTGCTCAGTATTCATGAAATGTGTCGTTGCCTCAATCGAGAGACTGCATATTCATGTATGCTCTGAGAGACAGTAAACTCAGTCAGAGGTTATTGTGGCATGAGTTTTCATACTTTAACGAGAGACATAAGTCTCAATATTCGTCTGACTACTGGATCAGGAATATGTAAAATTATAATTTTATCCCTTGCCAAAAATCCACCATCAACAGAGAGATACCGTAGTTGCGATTATAATATCTTTCTTAGGATTGGTTTAATCACCTAAGTGATTAAATTGATCTGTAATTAGTTTTACTATAAGAAGACGACCAATACAAGGGATTAGTTAGTTTCCTTAGATGACATTAAGCCATCCATCTAAGACTACCCTGGATAAACGACAGACTAGTATCTTGACCGGTGTCTATTAGGGGCAAGAACATTATTGAGACTGAATTTTTGGCAAGGGCTAAAATTATAAGAACATTATAGGTGAATTTGACTGCCTTGTTGCCCTTTAATTCGCATTCTTGCCTTACATTCTGTTGCATTTATTTAGTCTCTACCATCATCTAGCCGTATCGGCAAACAAAACCCCCTTTTGGTTACTCTTTGTTCTAAGTCAGTTGTAGTGAGACCATATTTTCAACTTATACCCACCTTGTCCCTGAGGATCGACCTGGACTTGCCCTGTGTTGCATATCGACACTGTGCACTTGCAGTTATCATTGTAGGTACTGTTTAGAGACCTACCATAGCCATATATGCTTTGATTCTTTTTCATAATATTCCTTATTGGGACATTTAGGAGAGAGATTTACAAACCCGAGGCACTTGAACCATTGGGGAACATTATCGTTATTCCAAAAAAAAAATTCTTCCTAATCGAAGGATCTGAAAGAACTAGGAGATTTTTTTTTTACGAGACCTTCTTTTTTTGTTTCTGTAGATGGTGAAATTTGGATAGAGGGCAAAAGTGTCGCTTCAAGACCATAGACAAAATTCAACTCTCACGGGAGATATTAAGCCCTTGGCCCTCAAGGCACTCTTAGCCACGATTTCTAGTATATGTCCCCGCGAGACACTGCTGGTTGTGATGCCGTGAATCCTAGCGCACATCCCCGCGATATACTACTGGTCACATAGGTTCTGTAGAGCGTAAAAAAGTCCCCGAAATACTTATGAACCAGAACAGCCACAATTCTAGCATGTCTTCGCGAGACGCAGCTGATTGTGATTCCATGATTCCTAGTATACATCCTCGACGAGATACTGCTGGTCATGTAGGATTTGTAGATGCGTAAAGACGTCCCCGACGGACTTATGACCCAGAGCGGAGATATACATGTCTCATGTAAGCACGACTCACCCCATTTGAGATTAAGGATTGATTCCTAGTACATCATCACGAGATACACTGGTCATGTCTGCTCTAGACTCTGACTCGACTTACTAAGGTTTTCGAATAATTCCTAGGACATCCCCACGAGATACGCTGGTTATTCTGCCTCCAGTCCTTTTCAATAGACTCCTATAACATTCTTTCGAGATACACTGGTCTTGTTGGCCCCATCATATGGACACATAGTTGATTCCTAGCACATTTCTTCAAGATACGCTGGTCAAAGACAAGTGAGCTTAAGTCCCTCAGAGGGATTAATCGGGCGTACAAAGCTTTTTTCTCTCTCTCCAGGACGAGTCCCAGCTGACCATAGAGAGATTCGGATCCGTTAGGAAATATTCGTAGAGATTTTGATCCGTTTACAAAATCTCGGATAGATTCAAATCTCTTTGCAACATCCCGAAAAATTCAAATCTCTCCGCAAGATCTCAGAGAGATTCAAATCTCTCGGGAAATCTCAGACAAGGATGAATATTCCCAATAGTAGGTACGAGCCTCATGTAGGAATCAAGTCTTCTTTTAAGATTCTACACACGAATTCTGAGGCATCCCATGCCTTTTCACATGACTCATTCTAGTCATTCTTACAAATCAGAGATATCTCTCTATCTTGG
The DNA here is from genome assembly GCF_003573695.1 of Papaver somniferum. Classification (NCBI taxonomy): domain Eukaryota; kingdom Viridiplantae; phylum Streptophyta; class Magnoliopsida; order Ranunculales; family Papaveraceae; genus Papaver; species Papaver somniferum. Next base: position 9,453,694 of record NW_020622492.1, on the reverse strand, counting down.
CCAACTCGTCTAAAGAGAATATTTCTCTCTCAACACATCATCACAAAGGCTGTCTCAGCTTCACATAAATGGGAGGATAATATTTAGGGTTTTGATCTGGCGGTCTACGACATGTGTGAGAAATACGCGGCTTATTTCTCACCACAGAAGAGAGTAAAGGCGGTGGAATAATAAGATAAAATTGTTGATAGGGTAAAAGTGGGAAGGAGAAGCTAGTCCAAGCCACAGAAAACCAAACCCTTAGAGGTAAGAGAGAGAAAATGAGAAGGAGAGAGAGAGGGATGAATCAAGAGTCCTTTTCTAAGTGTTAGAGCATTTATCGGTCGACCTCGCATGCATTGCTATCTCAAGCATGTTTGTCAATGTTAGTGATCAAAACTATAAGTCTTGATTTCTAGTCTACTATAGCTAAGGTATCGAAATAGGATAGAAAGTGTGGTTGAGCTCAAGAACTCCATGGCGATCATCATACAAGACGAAAGACTGCTCAAGGAACTGGTGGATCTTCATCGACTAAAAGGTATGTGGAGACTTGAACTTATCTATCACTCAAAAATATAGACTTTGATTATACACATTTGTTATTTCGAGCCGAGTTTATCTCGCCTATCTATTTCTTGAAATATGTGTTGGTAAGATTTTGCTTTGGCCAAACTTATCTTTACCTAGTGACGAAAGTCATGTTATGTTTCAATCACTTTGAAAATGGCTTTGATGACGATAGTCAGTTCTTTATGTCTAACGACTATTATAACATTATAGAAGAATGTTTTAATGGTTGAAATGAGAGTTTAGATTATATAACCAATGGTGGATATAAGCATTGTTGTGGAAACACATATATGTATAAGTCCTTATTCCTTGAACCGAAGTTTGCGAACTTTGTTGATCAAGAGAACCGGAACAAGAGCCGTGAACTCAGTCCACGAACTCAGTCCGCGAACCCAGTCCGCGAACTGGCGGAAGTTCTCGACTCGAGAAAATCTGTTGGAGTTTGAGAACTCCTTCCGGGAACTTAAGTCTGCGAACCCAGTCCGCGAACTTGAGTTAGTTTATATTTAAAGACGATTGTTTTTGAACTCATGTTTATATAAATTAAGGAATGCAAGTTTGCAAACCGTGGCTATAAATTTCATAAACCGATTCGAGTGAATCAAATCATTTTTGCTTCAACTGTGTCTTATATAGTTACATAAGATTTCCTTGCAATTGAACAATTTTCTAACTAGTTCTTTGAGTCATTTGAACTGGTTATGGTGAAGAAGAGATTGGTTGATATGAAAGTACTCATATGGCTAACCATTTGGTTAACTACTATTGAACCAACAAATGTACATGTTTGGGTATGGTTACACAAACCTAAAATCGTACATTTCACTTGTGTGTAACAAGCTAGGTTTTTCGATCTAACGGTTGAAAGATATTAGCTTGAATCTAAATCAGGTTTTCATCTAACAGTGAATATTGAATGTTTTTTTACCAAGATAACATTGATTGCAAACCCTGATTTTAAAGACTATATAAAGGACAACTCTAGCAACTGGGAAACCTAATCCCCACACCTTCTGTGTGATACTAGTTGCATAGCTAGAGTCGATTCTCCTTTAACCTTTGGTTTATTCTTCTAAACGAGGTTAACGACTTAAAGACTTCATTGGGATTGTGAAGCCAGACCGATACTACTTTCTTGTAGTTGTGTGATATGATCTTGCATATTCTATCGTACGAGTACAATCACAAGGATTGGATTGAGATTAATATCTCCGATAGGCAAGATATAAAAGTAATCACAAACATCTTCGTTTCATCGTTTCTTATTCCACAACATCTTCTATCTCCGTGTCGATTAAGATTGTTGTGAGGTGATTGATAATACTAGGCTGTTCTTCGGGAATATAAGTCTGGTTTATCAATTGGTTCATGTTCACCTTGATTTATCAAAAGACGAAGCAAAAACTCGTAGGTATTTTTGTGGGAGACAGATCTATCTATTACTATACACTTTTCTGTATGATACAGATTTGTTTATTAAAGTCTTCGACTTTGGGTCGTGGCAACTCTTAGTTTTGGGTGAGATCAACTAAGGGAATCAAGTACGTAGCATCCTGTTGGGATCAGAGACGTAGGAGCATAACTGTACCTTGGATCAGTGTGAGATTGATTGGGGTTCAACTACAGTCCAGACCGAAGTTAGTTTGAAGTAGGCTAGTGTCTGTAGCGGCTTCATACAATGTGTGTTCAATCTGGACTAGGTCCCCGGGTTTTTCTGCATTTGCGGTTTCCTCGTTAACAAAATTCTGGTGTCTGTGTTATTTCTATTTCCACATTATAATGTTTATCTTTATAATTGAAATATCACAGGTTGTACGTTAGAATCAATCAATTGGAAATCCGACTTTTGGTTGTTGATTGAAATTGATTGATACTTGAACATTGGTCTTTGTTACCGCTCAAGTTATCTCTCTAGTATTTTATAAAGACTCGCATATTTCTATTTGCTTGAGTATAGATCAAATCGAGAGATTGAGATATTAACTCTTTGATATACTTTTATCTAGATTGAGTCTGACTGTCTAGTTGATTCTCTAGAAAGTATATTGGAGTTTGTCCATACAGATTGCTAAGCGAAATATTGGGTTTGGTTGTTGTACCCAGGCTTTTTTAATTGGTATCAGATCAGGCAAACACGTTGAAAGACCTTACAAGTATGTGTTTGTAGTGATCTGACTTTATGGACGAGTCCATCTCTAATAACGTACCAGTTCAGAAATTACCAGACGATTCTAAAAGCTTGGATTCACCTGAGAGAACTGTCACATCTAGGTCCATATCTAAACATTCTTTTGATGTAAAAACTGTTGATTAGGAAAATCTCCTAGAAGAACAGTTGGATGAACTTTCTGATGAAGGTGATTCAGATATTGATAGAGATGTTGATGAGGAAGTCTCAGCGTATGTTAATTTTTTGGATTCGTGGAATATGAAGAAGATTACAACTTCTCATGTCTCACCTCTTCTGACTCCTCTCTACCGAGAAAACAAGAAATTGAGAAGATGTTACGCATGTGTTTATTTTACGAACCGTTCTAACGAATCGATCCTTAATAATTCTGAGGAAAACCTACGTATGAAGTCACTTGAATGTGATAATCTTTATCAAAAGTACTTTTTGTTGGAATAGAAACTTGCAGAATCTAAAACAAGGTTTAACTCTCAACCAATTAGTTTTGATGACAGAGAAAGTGTTGTCTTGCTCGAGAAAAACGCATTGAGGCTGATTTAGCTGCTGCACTTGATGAAATCAAGATGTTGGAAGATGACTTGAAAAAGTTCAATACTTGTTCAAGAAAATTAACCACTATGATAGGAGCAAGTAAAAATCATCGTGATACACGAGGATTGGGCTATAAAAGAATAGATGCTCCAAGTAAAAGAGGTAAAGTTTGTCAAGGCTAGTGATTCTTCTCAACAAAAGGTTTCCACTGATGGCAAAAGTGAAATACCTTCACCGGCAATTAAGGTTCGAAAGAGCAAAGTATATCAACCTCCAAAGTCAGCACATAGGGATCGAGGTAAGAACATTCCTTATGTTTGCCACTATTTCAGAAATAAAGGTCAACTAGAAAGGAGATGTCGTTTTCGTATAAGGAATGAGAAACTTAATGATGTTCTTGTTTGGGCATCACAAAAGTTGTGAAACCAAGATCATATGTTAAGGCTAATCCCCTTAATGCTACAGGTTGTAACTGTCCAACCTTTAGGCAAAGGAATCAGTGTTGTGATAAACCTGTTTTTTCCTATAAACGTCATACGAATCCTTTTCACAATTGTAATGGTTATCAAAAGGATAAATTCGTAAAGACGAAGACAAGATCCGATGTTCCCAGTTGGAGAAAGACTAACTTGCAAAAGAATAGTAAATCCAATCCTCTTTAGAGAAATCTTGAAGAGAGTAACGGGAAGAAGGTTCTGGTTGGTTCTAAATGCACTCATAAGTGGGTTACAAAGAAAGTAAATGACACTTTGAGTGTGAAAAGGAATGATCTCTCATAAAATTCCATGACTATGGAGAAGGCAGTATCTATGATGTTGGAACTTAAAGAGTTATTTGGAAAGATGGATTTGGATGTGAAAGGTTCTAAAAGTGATATATTTCATGATAATCCAAAAGTCACTTGTGTTGATCAAGACATTTTTCACCTCAACACAACTTTAGTGTGTTTAAGTGCATCCTCACCAAGGAATGCCCTATTATGTATACGGTGAGGGAAGCACGAAAATTGGGGCACACAGATTATGTTTGGTAAGGCTGTAGAATTCAATTGGATTCATCTAAAAAGGTATGTCTATAAACTTGAGCAAGATTTGTTCTTTTATTTTCTTAGAGAACTTATAATGATTCACGTACCTTTCTTATCGTTCTTTTCTACCTAACTTGATATGTGTTTAAGGTTCTTAAATGTTTAGGTTTGAAAATAATACTTCAGGATGTTTGGACTACATGATACACATACCAGGTATGCATAACATCATTTGAAATCAAAATACAGGGGTTTAGGTACGCATACCCGTTTGCATACTGCTCCAGGATACGAAAATTCGTTTGCAAACCCGTATGCATACTTGACGTCGATACTCGGTAAATTTGTTTTGGCCGTAACTTCTTCGTCCGAACTCGTAATGACCTCATTATTTTTGAATTCTATTCCTCTTTGAATTATCTTAAAAATGGTGATGAAAAATCCTAAATGTGAATGAGTTGAGGTTGGTCTTTGTCTCGTATCTTGTTTTTGAGTGTTTTGCTCCGTTTCGTCGCACTTGTTCTACTGGATTTGGGCACTTGGATTCTTGGAGTAATTCTATTCTAAGTTCATTTGTAGATTTTACAAGAATGATGTTGGTGAATCACAAAGAAGGAAATTCAAGAATGGGCAGTAGTACGCATTGCTATGGGATTCTTGAATGTTCACAATCATCTTATGTGAACTATGATGCGTGGTCTTTAATGACTTTGTATGATCTTCTTTGTTAAGAAAATATTTTTATACGCTTTTGGTAACCACTCTTGGTGTAAATCCGTGCGAAAAAGATTGATTCTACCTTCTAAGGACAAAAATTTATTTTTGCAGTATTAATCTTTATGGTTTTATATATTGCAATTTGTTATGGGATATGTGTGTTTGCGTCCGTGAACTATGATTGTCCCATACCTTGTCAAAAGTAAAGTCTTTCGTAAGTCGATATTCATGTATTGATAACAGAATGAATGGACTCTTGACAAATACAAAATTTAAGCCTATTATGCCAATTATTGATGGAAGATAGGTTAAAATCTTTTGTTTGCAAGGATTATGTCTATTGTATGTCATTGTGCGAATAATGATGGAAAATAGAATGAATCCTTGTGTATTCCGCAGTATTGATCTTCCCTGATCTATAATCTTTTATGTATTACAGTGAGGCTCCGTAAGTTATCTTATGTTGAGCATTATTGACTAAGTTGATTATTTTCTTATGATTAACTTAGTTATCGCTCCATAGATTCTCTTATGTCGAGCATGATCAATTAAATTCGTCACCCTTTGTGGTTGATTTGGTTGTATATTTCCGGTTAGACTAATTATGGGTTCTCTTGTGGTTAATCTAATCGAGTATTTTTGGATTCAAATTCATACTTGTATGTGATTTGTTATGTCGAAAGAAATCCTTATTTTCTTTCGAAATTAAGGTCGCTCTTGTTGTTATTTCGTGAATGACATCAAATGGGGGAGAGTTCTTTTGAACTTGTGTTTAATTGACAAATCTTTGTGGGGAAGTGCGGCTGTGGAATATTATAGGGGTTATCTTGTATTTTTATAAACTCCTTGATGAATGCATTTAGCTTCGGCTTTATGACTGCATCTAAACAGGTTGATATGTGCTTCCTTCGGTCATGAAATGTCTCTTACGGAAATTTCATTAGGATCCCGTTCTTGTACCTTTGCTAATTTTATTGACAAAAAGGGGGAGAATTAATATGTAGTTCACACTACAAATAAATATGGTTTCCATGTGAGATGGAGTATTGACTAAGGGGCAGTGATAATATCACCATAGTATTGTTGTCAAAGTTGTGATATAATTGAAATTTGATACTGTGTAATGATATTATGACACTGCATAACAATGATCCAGAACTTTGTTTTCTCGTTGTTATAGGTACGGATTTTCAACAACGATGATGTTGAACTTACAACCTTTGGGATCATTGGAGTACTTAGAAGTGACGAAGATTTTGAGTAATGTTGAAGATTAGGCATGTGGAATAGGAGATACAAAAGATTATGTAATTATATTTGTATTCCATATGTATTAATAGTTTTGTCACTAAAATTGACAAATGGGGAGATTGTTAGAGCATTGCTCGGTCGACCTCGCATGCTTTTCTATCTCAAGCATGTTTGTCAATGTTAGTGATCAAAACTATAAATCTTGATTTCTAGTCTACTATATCTAAGGTCTCGGACTAGGATAGAAAGTGTAGTTGAGCTCAAGAACTCCATGGCGATCATCATACAAGACGAAGGACTGCTCAAGGAACTGGTGGATCTTCATCGACTAAAAGGTATGTGGAGACTTGAACTTATCTATCACTCAAAGTCTATCTACTATATCTCCTATCTTGAGACAAAAGTCGTTGTGCTATATAGACTTTGATTATACACATTTGCTATTTCGAGCCGAGTTTATCTCGCCTATCTATTCTCTAAATATGTGTTGGTAAGCTTTCGCTTTGGCCAAACTTAACTTTACCTAGTGACGAAAATCATGTTATGTTTCAATCACTTTGAAAATGGCTTTGATGACGATAATCGATTCTTTATATCTAACGATTATTATAACATTATAGAAGAATGTTTCAATGATTGAAATGAGAGTTTAGATTATATAACCAATGGTGGATATAAGCATTGTTGTGGAAACACATATATGTGTAAGTCCTTATTCCTTGAACCGAAGTTTGCGAACCTTGTTGATCAAGAGAACCAGAACAAGAGCCGTGAACTCAGTCCGCGAACTCAGTCCTCGAACTCAGTCCGCGAACCTAGTCCGCGAACTGGCAGAAGTTCTCAACCCGAGAAAATCTGCTGGAGTTTGAGAACTCCTTCCGGGAACTTAAGTCCGCGAACCCAGTCCGCGAACTTGAGTTAGGTTATATCTAAAGACGATTGTTTGTGAACTCATGTTTATATAAATTAAGGAATGCAAGTTTGCAAACCGTGGCTATAAAGTTCATAAACCGATTGGAGTGAATCAAATCGTTTTTGATTTAATTATGTCTTTTGTAGTTACATAAGATTTCCTTGGAATTGAACAACTCTCTAACTAGTTCATTTGAGTCATTTGAACTAGTTATAGTGAAGAAGAGATTGGTTGATATGAAAGTACTCATATGGCTAACCATTTTGTTAACTACTATTGAACCAGCAAATGTACATGTTAGGGTACGGTTACACAAACCTAAAATTGTACATTTCACTTATGTGTAACAAGCTAGGTTGTTTGATCTAACGGTTGAAGGATATTAGCTTGAATCTAAATCAGGTTTTCATCTAATGGTGAATATTGAATGCTTTGTTACCAAGCTAACATTGATTGCAAACCCTGATTTGAAAGACTATATAAAGGACAACTCTAGCAACTGGGAAACCTAATCCCCACACCTTCTATGTGATACTAGTTGCATAGCTAGAGTCGATTCTCCTTTAACCTTTGGTTTCTTCTTCTAAACCAGGTTAACGTCTTAAAGAATTCATTCGGATTGTGAAGCCAGACCGATACTACTTTCTTGTAGTTGTCTGATCTGATCTTGCATATTCTATCTTACGAGTACAATCGCAAGGATTGGCTTGAGATTAATATCTCTGATAGGCAAGATATAAAAGTAATCATAAACATCTTCATCTCATCGTTTGTGATTCCACAACATCTTCTTTCGCCGCGTCGATTAAGATTGTTGTGAGGTGATTGATAATACTAGGCTGTTCTTCGGGAACATAAGTCCGGTTTTTGAATTGGTTCCTGTTCACCCTGATTTATCAAAAGACGGAACAAAACCTCGTAGGTATTTCTGCGGGAGACATCTCTATCTATTACTATAGACTTTTCTGTATGGTACATATTTGTTTATTAAAGTCTTCGGCTTTGGGTCGTAGCAACTCTTAGTTGTGGGTGAGATCAGCTAAGGGAATCAAGTGCGTAGCATCCTGCTGGGATCAGAGACGTAGGAGCATAACTATACCTTTGATCAGTGTGAGATTTATTGGGATTCAACTACAGTCCAGACCGAAGTTAGTTTGAAGTAGGCTAGTGTCTGTAGCGGCTTAATACAATGTGTATTCAATTTGGACTAGGTCCCGGGGTTTTTCTGCATTTGCGGTTTCCTCGTTAAAATTTTTATGCTGTCTGTGTTATTTTTATTTCCACATTATATTGTTTATCTTTATAATTGAAATATCACAGGCGTTAGAATCAATCAATTGGAAATCCGACCTTTGGTTGTTGATTGAAATTGATTGATACTTGAACATTGGTATTTGGTACCGTTCAAGTTATCTCTCTAGTATTTGATAAAGACTCGCAGATTTCTATTTGCTTGAGTATAGATCATTGAGTGATTGAGATATTAACTCTTTGATATACTTTTATCTAGATTGAGTCTGACTGCCTAGTTAATTCTCTAGAAAGTATATTGGAGTTTGTCTATACAGATTTCTAAGAGAAATATTGGGTGTGGTTGTTGTACCCCCTCTTTTTCACTAAGTATCATTTCTTTCCTTTTATAATAATCTCCCATCCTCCTCTTATGAAGAAGCACCCATAAGATCAATATATTACAAAACTACCACTTCCCTTTTCTTCAAGTTATTATGGGCCTAATAAAAAGGGTTTTGGATTGGAGTGAAGCCCAACTTTTCCACTTTTTCCCTTGTTGGGATAGGATCATCCATTACCCTATGGATTGGGCCTAGTCCCCAAGTATTCATCTATTAAGAGGAACTCCTAAAAGGTTAAGAGGATCCATCTTTTCAAGGATAATTATTTTCATGTATCAACATTAGTCTCCTGACTGTTGAAGAGGCGTAGTCTCATCAACGTCATATCAGTTGATAAAGTATTGCTCGAAACATGTGAGTCGTTTAGGTATGAATCAGCAAGGTTTATGCAAGTTGGTAAAACATGATGAATGATCTAGATTCATGATATCTAGTCTCCAGGGCTAGCATGTGATCCAATATTGATAGTGTTCCAATCACGATAAGCTTACTATATGTCACATGTGGGTTTATGGTCTTCATCCTAGTGTACACAGGGTATTACTAGCATAGTGTGTGAAAAAGGTGATATATGGTGGTGTTGTTGACATTTCTATAATGTAGTCTCTGTGTGTTGAAGCAATTGAGTTTTGAGTCATGACAAATAAATTATGTTTTATGTACTCGCATATACGCCTATTCCACATGGAGGCACAAATATATGAGAGTCACAACGCATGACGAGGCGGCTTACAAAGAGTAGTTTTAGTTACATATCGATCGGCTAGCTCAAGCGGATATGTAATCTTACAGACAATAGGTGCGCGTATATGTGTGTTTCATGGTCTCAAATGGTGAGGTTGATTGCGCTGCAGGCTTGTTTGTGATTAGTATCGCTCGCATGAATAATAAACTCTAAAATCCTCTTAGAGATCAACTCCTGTCTTTTTAGGATATATTAAGGCGCTTCTTTAGCGCCTCGCGTTTCAAAGTGATATGGTGGGTGCAATTTCAATTGTTTATATTTTTTAGGTTTTAAGCTCGGCTTTCTTCTCGTGTGTTATGAACCTCCACACTTTAGGCCATGTTAAGGCGCCTTTTGAGTGCCTCGCGCTTTGAAACGATATATTGAATTTTATTTATATCACCCGCTTTGTGCATCATGGTGAGGGCACTGTGAATTAATCAAATATAACTGAAAAAGTAGGGGTCTATCTATGTGGACTAACTCCAATATACTTTCAAGAGAATCAACTAGACATCCAGACTCAATATTAAGAAAAGTATATCAAGGAGTTATATCTCAATTTCTAGATTCAATACTTACTCAAGCAAATAGCAATCTGCGAGTCTAATTGAATATAAGAGATTAACTTGAACGGTACCAAAGACCTATGTTCAAGGATCAATCAATTTCAATCAACAACCAAAGGTTGGATTTACCAATTGATCAATTCAACGCACAACCTGTGATATTTCAATTATATACTCCCACTGTTTCAAAAAGACTGTCCTCTATTCCATTTTGGTTTATTTCAAAATTGTGTCCAGCTTCTGTTTATAGTCATATTTTTCCAATGAACTCTCTAATATATCCTTAAGTTTTTTATATTCATAAATTATTTTTTATGACACCCAATCTAAAATATTAATGAAATTTATATAATTGAGGAAACAAAAATATCTTTTATTCCTTTCTGTAATTCCTATTTACAATCCCATACAAGTTTTGGTATTTTTTATTACTAACAGTTTTATCAAAATAAATTAGGCAAGTACTTAAGGGTAGGCATGTAAAATGCTATGGTCTCCTTAATATCTTGACAAAGTCAAAAGAGGACTGTCTTTTTGAAACGGAGGGAGTAACAAATTATAATGCGGAAAAAAAATAACACAAACACCAGAAATTTTGTTAACAAGGAAACCGCAAATGCAAAAAACCCTGGGACCTAGTCCAGATTTGAACACCACACTGTATTAAGCCGCTATAGACACTAGCCAACTACAAGTTAACTTCGGTCTGGAATGTAGTTGAACCCCAATAAATCTCACACTGATCCAATGTACAGTTGCGCTCCTTACGTCTCTGATCCCAGCAAGATACTACGTACTTGGTTCCCTTGGATGATCTCACCCACAACTAAGAGTTGTTATGACCTAAAGTCAAAGACTTTATTAAACAAATCTGTATTACACAGAAAAGTCTACAGGAATAAATAAATCTGTCTCCCACAGAAATACCTACGAGTTTGTTCCGTCTTTTGATAAATCAAGCTGAACAGAAACCAATTGATATACCGGTCTTATATTCCCAAAGAACATCATAGAAATATCAATCACCTCACAATAATCTTAATCGACTAGCGAAACAAGATATTGTGGAATCACAAACGACGAGACGAAGATGTTTGTGACTACTTTTCTATTTTTCCTATCAGAGAAATTAATCTCAAGCCAATTTTACAATTATACTCAATACGATAGAAACAGCAATATCAGATCACGCAATCACAAAAAAAATAGTTGGGTTTGGCTTCACAATCCCAATGAAGTCGTCAAGTCGTTAACCTACAGGGTCTCGATAGAAACCTAAGGTTAAAGGAGAATGGACTCTAGATTATACAACTAGTATCACACAGGAGGTGTGGGGATTAGGTTTCCCAGTTGCTAAAGTTCTCCTTTATATAGTCTTCAAATCAGGGTTTGCAATCAATGTTACCTTGGGAACAAAGCATTCAATATTCACCGTTAGATGAAAACCTGATTAGATTCAAGCTAATATCTTTCAACCGTTAGATCGAAACTTAACTTGTTATACACAAATGAAATTCACGTTCATTTAGGTTTGTGTAACCATACCTAAACGTGTACACTTAGTTGGTTCAACAATAGTTAACCAATGGTTAGCCATATGAGCACTTTCATATCAACCTTATTCATCTACACCATAACTAGTTCAAATGAATCATAAGAACTAGTTAGAGAGTTGTTTAATTGCTTAGATCTCATAGAAGTATATAAGACACAATCGAAACAAAAACGATTTTGATTCACTCGAGTCGTTTCGTGAACATTATAGCCACGGCTTGCAAATGTGCATTCCTTAGTTTATATAAGTCTTAGTTCATGAATAAACCGTTGTTAGCAAATAACCCACTCAAGTGTGCATACCGGTACGCATACTTAAGTACCCGGATTGAGATTGTTTTTAGTTCACAAACTCCAGCAGAAATTCACGGGATGTGAACTTCCGGAAGTATGCGTACGGGTATGCGGACTTAGCTGACGGACATCCTGAATAGTAAAGTACGCATACTTTATTTCAAGGATTTTGGACTTACACAAGTATGAGTTCACATACAATGTTTATATCCATTCAAGGTTATATATTCAATCATTGAAACGTTCTTAGAGGATGTCAAATATAGGTTATTCACACACTATTTTTCATCAAAGCAATTTTCAAGATATTGAAATAATCAACATGACTTTCGTCACTTGTAAAGATGAACTTGGCCAAAGCGAAAGCTTACCAACACATATTTCGAGAAATAGATAAGCGAGATAAACTCGGCTCGAAATAACAAATGTGTATAATCAAAATCTATATAGCAATACGAATTTTGTCTCAAGATAGGAGATAGAGTAGATAGACTTTTGAGTGATAGATAAGTTCAAGTCTCCACATACCTTTTAGTCGATCAAGTTCCACCAGTTCCTTGAGTAGTTCTTCATCTTTGCATGATGAACGCCGTGGATTCTAGAGCTCAACTACACTTTATATCCTAGTTTGAGTCTTAGCTATAAGTAGACTACAAATCAAGACTTATAGTTTTTGCAACTAAACTTGACAAACAAGCTTGAGATAGCAACGCTTGCGAGATCGACCGAGCAGTGCTCTAAAAATCTTCCCCTTTATCAATTTCAGTGACAAAACTATTAATACATATGGAATACAAAATAAATAAACTTTACATCTTCTCTTCCACATGCATGATCTCCTTGGTTCTTCAACATTACTCGAAATCTTCGTCACTTCCAAGTACTCCAATGATTCCAAAGATATTCAAATAAGCGTCATCGTTGTTGAAGATCCATAGCCATAACAATGAGTAACAAAAGCTCTCAATTATCGTTACACAGTGTCATAATATTATTACACAACATCAAAAGTTCAATTTTATCACAAATTTGACAACAATACTATGGTGATATGTATCACTCCCCCTTAGTCAATACTTCATCTCACATGAAAACCACTCCCCCTTACACAATGATCCGAAAAACATATGTATTTGTAATATGAACTACACATTAATTCTCCCCCTTTTTGTCAAAAAAATTGGAGAAGGTACGAAAATTAGTGGGATCCTAATGAAATTTACATAGAGACACTTCATGACCAAAAGAAAGCACATATCAACTTTTTAGATTCAATCATATAGCCGAAACTAAATGCATTCATCAAGGAGTTTATAAAGATACAAGATAACCCCTATAATATTCCACAACCACACTCCCCACAAATATTTGGCAATTAAGCACAAGTTTAGTTAACAACTCTCCCCATAAAATGTTATTCTCGAAAGAACAACAAGAGCGACCTTACTTTCACAAGAAAAGAAGGATTTCTTTGGAAATTACAAATCACATGAAACATGAATTTGTATCAAAAAACTCAATTAAATTAACCACAAGAGAACCCATGATTAATCGAAAATGCTCAATACAAGAGAAATTACGGAGCCTCACAGTATATACATAAGAAATATGAATCAGGGAAGATCAATATTGCGGAATAAACAAAGATTCATTCTATCTTTCATCACTATTTGAACAATGACATATAATAGACTTAATCTTTGTAAACAAAATCTCATCCTTTCTTCCATCAATATTTGCATAATGACATAAAAGGCTTAACTTTTGTTTTTCAAAAGTTCATTCAATCTTTTAGCAATACTTGCATATCGACATACGACAGACTTGACTTTTGACCACTTATGGGACAATCATAGTTCACGGATGCAAACACACATATCCCATAACAAATTGCAATATATAAAACCATAAAGATTAATACTGCAAAAATCATCTTCCAAACAAACTTTAGAATTTAAACAAATAAATCTAAAAACATTGAAGATGAAAATCGTTGGACATAACTATGTTACTCACAATAATGGCTATTCCAAACTCTAGTTATTCTTCTTAAAAACACAAGAATAAAATTCTCATAAAAATATTTCCTAGACATTATAGATCTTTCTCAGAGCATCTACCGAGAATTCCTTCTCATTATTGAAAAACCCATTGATTATGGGATCGTTCAATTCCTCTAAATCTTCAGAAATATCAGTCAACTCACCAAGTTCTCTTTTTAGCTTATGCAAGGTGTTCTTTGTTAGAGACAACATTTGCTCATAGTGAGTTATCTTTTCTAAAGACGAAACAATTTGAGATTTTAAATCATTTCTTTTGCTGATGAAGTCTTTCACCATACCTCTAAAGTCCTTATCAAAGTAACAAACTGACAAGAGGCAGTTAGAAGAAGACCCTTATCCATCATTTGTAGATCTCTCTTTCTTCTTCCTTGAGGAAGTGATTCCTTCACACAGATACACATTAACTGCTTCGACTGCATCCCTTTTTGTGGTACCTCTAGTTACAAGAGCCATGAAACTGTATCTTTCAAGGGGAAAAGAGATGAAGGACTTGATCACAAATGATTATAAATAGACTTATGGCCACCAAAACTTTAGAAAAACTTTGAAAAAGTTTTTCATGGTTTATTATCCATTATCAGAATTATTAGGAGAATATTTGCTTAACAAAAAAAGAAAAGAATACACAAATACAAGGACTTGAGCCACTTTTGATGCAAGCCTCATTTTCTCAAGCTAAAGATGAGGATGCGAACGTCACTGGTATTAGACGGTGACGGAGTGAGCCGAATGCTCACATATTTTACCAACTAGTGGATTATCAAGGTTTGTTGTATAAACAGATTTCTTACCTCGTCTGAATCTGGAATTTCTGGATTTTTTTATGAAAACCATGTGATCATCCAACTCCGGATTCATCCTATGCATGTTATCCTGAAGTTTGGTAATTATTTTGTTGTTCCTATTGAATCTACAACACATACTTTGAACAAGATTTGCATTCCACAAAATGAACAAATCAATAAAGATTTTTTGTTTTGTTGAATTGCCTTTTGTTATCACAACACTCAACATACACTATTCCAGCATTAGTTGGAACAAGAGAATTCTTTGTGTTTATAGTTTTAATTTTAAACCCAAAACCATTTGTGTTTACAAAGGACTTCTGACCAAATAACATTGCTGAGATTTTGTGAGAATTTTCGGATAACATTTGCAGGTCATTCTTAAGAGTATTAATCTATTTTTCCTTTAGTGACATAGTTCTGGTGAATTCATCACTAAAACAACCTATCTCAAGATTTTTCACCTGGAGCGAGGATTCGAGTTTCTTTAACGTCAAGTACTTAAGGGTAGGCATGTAAACTGCTATGGTCTCCTTAATATCTTGATAAAGTCAAAGCGGACTGTCTTTTTGAAATAGAGGGAGTAACAAAATATAATGCGGAAAATAAATAACACAGGCACCATAATTTTGTTAACGAGGAAACCGTAAGTGAAGAAAAACCCCGGGACCTAGTCCAGATTGAACACCATATTGTATTAAGCTGCTACAGACACTAGCCTACTACCAATTAACTTCGGACTGGACTGTATTTGAACTCTAATAAATCTCACACTAATTTAAGGTACAGTTGTGCTCCTTACATCTCTGATCCCAGCAGGATACTACGCACTGGATTCCCTTAGCTGATCTCACCCACAACTAAGAGTTGATACGACCCAAATTCGAAGACTTGATAAATAAATCTGTCTCACACAGAAAAGTCTATAGGATTGAATAAATCTGTATCCCACAGAAATACCCAAGAGTTTTTGTTCCGTATTTTGATAAATCACGGTGAACAAGAACCAATTGATAAATCAGACTTATATTCCCGAAGAACAACCTAGTATTATCAATCACCATACAATAAACTTAATCGATTAGAGAAACAAGTTACTGTGGAATCATAAACGATGAGACGAAGGTGTTTGTGATTACTTTTCTATCTTGCCTATCGGAGATATAAATCTCAAGCCAATTTTAAATTTGCACTCAATCACGGTAGAAACAGCAAGATCAGATCACGCAAATACAGAGAGAATAGTTGGGTCTGGCTTCACAAT
This sequence comes from Papaver somniferum, assembly GCF_003573695.1. Lineage (NCBI taxonomy): Eukaryota > Viridiplantae > Streptophyta > Magnoliopsida > Ranunculales > Papaveraceae > Papaver > Papaver somniferum. Next base: position 9,437,625 of record NW_020622492.1, on the reverse strand, counting down.
CCCAATGAAGTCTTCAAGACGTTAACCTATAGGGTCTCGTGAAGAAACCTAGGTTTAAAGGAGAATCGACTCTAGTTATGCAACTAGTAACACACAGGAGGTGTGGGGATTAGGTTTCCTAGTTGTTAGAGGTCTCCTTTATATAGTTTTCAAATCAGGGTTTTCAATCCAAGTTACCTTGGTAACAAAGCATTCAATAATCACCGTTAGATGAAAAAACTGATTCAACCAAGCTAATATATTTCAACCGTTAGATCGAACTTAGCTTGTTACACACAAATGAGATGTACCCTTATTTAGGTTTATGTAACCGTAACCAAACGTGTACACCATGTTGGTTCACAAATAGTTAACCGAGGTTAGCCATACGATTACTCTAATATCAACCTTATTCATCTTAACCATAACTAGTTCAAATGACTCAAATGAAACTAGTTAAAGAGTTGTTCAATTGCTATATTCTCATGGATTTTATAGATGGGGAAAAACGATTTGCTGGTTTTTACGGAATTGAAGAGACGTCCGTGTGGAGACTCCTTGAACCGAGCGAAATGTTGAACCTCATACAGATGTACTGCAAAAAGGGAAGGCTTTAAGTTCGAGAGATCAATCTGTAGGACTCCGGCCTAAACCAAGAACAGGTCGTTCAATAGTCAATTCGGTCATAAGAGAGGATGGGTTGATCTGAAGGAGGGAAGTTGAGAAATATGTGAGATCAATGGTGATCTGAGATTTTAGGTGTGTTGTGAATTCAGCGTAAGAACGCTATGGATGATTGAATTTTACTCAATTGAGAGTGATTACTCAGACGACGAGTTCGTGTAGACGAAAGATTGTCTTTATGAACTTGTCAAGAAATTCCTTATCCTTTCAATCATGATTCAGAGGTCTTTTAGATTGCTAAATTGAAAACACCATGATCCCATTAAGTGTGATAATTGCTGGAACCATAGAATAGGGAAGTGGGAAATCATGTCAAAACCAGTTGCTCATCGTGCAGAGACTTGGTTAACTTTCCACCCACTACTTTGCTGAATCTTCCAATTGATTGCACGAATTGCTCACATTCTCGTCGTGTGTATGAACACACGTGCTGTAGACCGCCAGACCAAAACCCTAGTTATTATCCCCCCATGTGACACGATTGATGTCTCGTGATTGTGGAGTCAGTTGCTGACTTTATGGGACGATGAGTCCATGCATTGTTGAGTTGAACATGATCTGCAAATGTTCTAAAACTCATGAATTAAATGTCTGCTGAGACGAGGTATTATTATGTTGATAACCGAAGACGAGCAAACCGTGTTGCTGAATCATTGAATATTGATAGTTGAACCAATATTATTTAATATGAGCAAATATTGCTGGTTTGAGCAGATATTGCTAGTCTGAGCAAATATTGCCGGTTTTAGCAAATATTGCTCGTTTGATGAATTGTTGGTAACATGACCAAATAAAATATTAATTTAAGATACTGACTACTGGGTCGAGTATAATAAAAAAAATTTTGATCGTAGGATCAACATAAAATTATCAGCATTTGACTCTGCTCAGAATTATGTTTTCGCAGAGCTATGGATTCAAAACCCTAATTTTAATGAATTAACGATTTATTAAAAATCAACGAAGCAGGGATTGCAGGGACCGGCTACAGGGGACGATGAGTCGACCATGTAACGTCCAGATGATCGAATGAGCAAAATTCCAAAGTCTCTTGAAGACCAGTTGGTGAAATAATGATTAAATGCTGGTTTAATCATTTATTAAAATAATGCTCGTGTGAGCTTCAGATAATAAAAGCTAGTCATGAAAATATGAGGGACCGACCAAGAGGTCATGAGACCGGCTCTTGGTGGTCGTGGGACCAATTGATGGTCGTTCGAGCAAACCCTCAATTGTTTGAAAAGAGTTTGAACCTAATATGAGCAATCGAGCAAATTAGGTTATAATCATTAAAACGTGTGGGACCGGCTGTTTGCAAGCCTTAGGGCCACACTTGGTCGGTCAAGGGGATGTGCCCGTGTCACCATGGTGTCCGTGTCTCAGTCCTGAGAGTTTCGATATTTTCCGATGCGCGTTTGAGCAATATTTTGAGAAAATATGCAGAATCCAGGGTTTTGCTGAAACTAACAAAAATACATGAGATTATGAAAAATAATAGATAAAACAGGGAATTACAAGGTGTAGGACCGACCACGGCTAGGGAATGGACGTCCGGCTGACAAGCAAGGTCCTACACTTTCCCAGTTTTATGTGATTTTATGTATTTCCTCTGATTTGAGGGAAATTCCATGAAACTGGAGAGTTTTATGAAATTAGGGAACTCCCATGAGATGAGAGAAATAAAATAATAATAAAATAGGGAATGATGGAGTGTGGGACCGACAATGGCCAAGGCACGGTCGGCCGGCCAACGGGCATGGTCCCAGGGCACATTTCCCAATTTTATGTAATTTTCATGATTTTAGGGAATTTTCATAAAATCAAAGAGATTTGTTGAAACCAAAGTATTTTGTTGAAATCAGGGAGTTTTCATGGAATGAGGAAAGAAAAACAAGTAATAATAATAAAATAAGGGACGTGTGGGACCGGCTAGGGCATGACCGGCCGGCTAGAGCCCGGTCCCATGGTTTCCCTAATTTTATAATAATTTTCATGGGTTTAGGGAAAATTCATAAAATCAGATAATTTTCATGGATTGAGGGAAATAATAAAATAATGGGGAACTGAGGTGTGAGACCGGCCACGGCTAGGGCATGGCTGGCCGGTTGATGCTCGGTTCCGTGATACCTTTCCCTAATTTTATTATTTTCCTTGACATAAAGAAATATCATGAGATTAGAGAATTTCCTTGAAACGGAGGAGATTTGCTCGAATGAGAGAATTTTCATGAGATCAGGGAAAAATAATAAAATATGATAAAATATAAATTTGGCATGGGACTGGTCACGACATGACTGGTCGGCTGATGAGCTCAGTCCCCTAGCGCCTTCGCAAATATTTTATTATTATTTTTTTTTTCTTCCTATTTTGCATAGGTTCATCGTTCCTTCGTGTTCTGAAATGCTCGTTCGCGCATTCAGATGCTGGTATGTGCATTATTGCTAATTACACTTGCACCATTTTAGTCAGGGCTTATTCGATGCTCAGATGCCTGCACGCTGAACATTTATTACCAACCCATGGCTTTCTGCTGGGAAAAACCATAAATTGAAGTAACGAAACATTCAAAGAACCGTAGAATATAGTTGAATATTCATCTACGATTAGAGATAATAAATTGATGGCTCTATACTAGCAGGACTTCCTATCTAGGAGCATTAATTATCTGAGAGTTGAGAAATATGAACTTGCTGGAGTGTCATATTTCTCCTATATAGTCAGGGAAAACCTGGTTGCATCCTGAAGACGTGGGTGCTCTATACTAGCAGGCATGCTGTCTAGGAGCCGTCCAATCTTTCGATTCTATACAGAAATAATTACTGAAATTGCTCAGTATTCATGAGATGTGCCGTGGCCTCAGCTGGGAGACTAGACATCTACATATACTCTGATAGACAGCCTTCTCAGTCAGAGCTTTTATGGCATGAGCGTTCATGCTTTATTGAGAGACATGAGTCTCAATACTCATCCGATTGCCGGATCCAGAGTATGTATAATTATGGTTTTATGATTTTTCCCTTGTCGAAAATCCACCATCTACATTATGTCCCCTGCTTAGTGAGGGACAGTCATGTTCCTCAGTCAGCATTGAATGGTGATTTTCCAGGTACTGACAAAAATAAGTAATTGAACTCAAAAGATAAGATATTAACGGATTTCGACCGAATGAGCAAACCATGGTTTGATAGAAAACCCCAGTGGCATAATAGAGCATCATAAAGTGAACATAAATTGGTGTAGGATCGCTGATTCGATGGTGGAACCTTGGTTGATTTAGAATTCACGGGCCTGCCCGAAAAGGAAATCCTTATGGAATTAGGTTTTGGAAATAAAATTTGATATAAAAGGGAATTAATCCTTTTTTTTTATTTCTCCACTACACGACCGACCACCACCTTCATCCTCTCACCTCCTTCACGTCAACATCAGGAGGAGCGAAAAAAAATTCGCCGTAGTCCGGCCGGCGCCGACAAGGTACCCAACCATTTTTTTTTTTTGCTTTTACTTGATGATTTCATGAATTGTTGATGTTTTGATTATGTTGAAATTATATACATGTGTATATATTAGCGTGGGTTTTGTAGAAAAACCTTATTTTATTAAACGTATGTTCGTTCGATCATTAGTTCAAGAGACTTGCAATAAACCCTAACGTGAGAGAGATTTTTATTTTGAAATAGACCTGTGCCCAGTGATAAAATTTTGTTTATGAGCTTTCATGGAAACCAAAAATTTATCTTAAAAGATGTGAACTTTTCACAAAACCGAAAGAAACCTTCGTTTTAAAGAAAAACGATCATACATAGGAAATTAGATTTTTTATTTATATATGTGAAACCGTGGAGCTCCACAAGGAAATTTTCTTTTAGATAAACTCACGTGAGCCTGAGATCACGTCAATTTTTTTTTACGTGAGTTAATCACGGTTTTTTCATTGTTTCGTAAAATCAAAACGTGGGTTTTGAGTAACCCTCGAAATTTGACAATTTATTTATGATGAAATATTGTTTTGGTGTAAATTTCATAGCCCGGTTGTGGATGTTTATACTATGAAAATTGTGTCTATGATTTTATGAAAAATCAGTTTGGAAAATTAATAAAGCTTCGTTCGTTATTGCAGGTTTCAGGGAACGAACTAATTTTGGAGTGTTAACTCTTACGGCACAATCACCATCGTTAGTGGAATTGTAAAGAGGTAAGAGTTAAGAATTAACATTTTTGTAGATGGATTTACTACAATGTCGATAATTTTATGCTCCTGGTTCCAGAAAATATCAACTTCCAACAGCAGCAATTATGATTATAGCTATTCCTCCAGCTCTTCTGACGAGGATTCCAGAGCTTCCGCAGCCAAATCAAAAGCTAAGACAACTCATGATGAGGGGGAAAAGCCTAGCGTACCCCTTAATGATCGGAGGGTCACTTATGCTGAGCTTATGAAGAGAAAAGCCGAGGATGATGAGGCAGAGGATCGTCAGCGCAGAAAGGATCGAATCCGGCGCAAAATACTAGCGGCTGAGGAGAGACATCGATTCTTCGATGGGATACTTCTGACTCTGATGATGACGCTTCCGAAGAGGAAACTATGTGGGTGTTACCAGAGCGCAAGATCAAGCCTGACCGGCATACCAGAGAGTTCCAAAAGACTATGAAACAAATTGAAGCTGAAGCAGAAGAAGACTCGGACTCAGACGATCCTTATACCCATCCAGACTTCATCAATGGTTCTGACGGCGATTCCGACGAAGAGGAGGATTCTGATAAGGATAGTGATGACGAATCTGAAAACTCAGATAAATCAGACGAGTAGCTTTACTCCTGATCTTTTTTAAACATTTGAATGTTTTTTTAGCCTTTGTAGTAGACCTCTTATTTGAACATCTTCACTTAAGCATCAAGAATTTTCCTTTTGAACGAGAGATCCTTTTATTAATGTTGGTTCTTCTTGATTGAATCAAATAAAATGAGCCAATCTTCATCCGCCGAACCCATTGTGATCTCTCTTTGATTGCTTTACGGTTTCCATATGTGAAAATATCCAAACACGTCACAGAAGACATGTGACACACGGGACCGTGTGACTTCCTGACCATGCCTAACTTTGGTTAGTCCCCAGTGCATTATTTTACTCCGCATCTCCAATATTGACCTTGTTCGAGACTTCGGGTTTCAGTAAAACTCGCAACTGAATTGACTATTTGCAGAAGATAAGTGTCTGCCGTATCTTGTGTATATCTAAGATTTAGGGTTTAACACTTGCGCAGATATTTCTTCCGTTCCTGAGTTAGTTTCATCACAGAAGAAATTTCGATTGTCATAGCTTTCATCACCATGTCTAGTGATAGTACTTCTTCTCAAAGCGAACTTCAGTCGAAGGATGAAATAGAAGCGTCTATCTCGGTAAGTTGTATATATTCTTCGTCTCTGTTTGATCAAAGTTATTGATCGTAAGAAAATTATTTGTTGCAGGATAATCAGAAGAATCCTTCTTCTCACAATTCGAGGCCCAAACGGACTGTTAGAGCCCCTGCCCGGTATAGGTCGGCTCATGCTGAGGCTGGATCATCTGTAAGCAATCTTATAACTTTTGAAGCTTTACTACATTCAATTTTGATAAATTAAATACTCCTTCATTTCGTCGCAGGCGGATGTTCGTGTCGTTGTTGACGCTAGAAGGAGAAGGAATTGAAAGTCCGTGTCCGTGATTGAAGTTGAAGATAGCAGCAATTGGGTCTGTGAAGACTCTGCAGAATCCGTGGAGGATGGAAACAGGATTCACGCTCGTGAATATCCAACAGCTGGACTCTTATGTGAAGCTCCTTTGATCAATACTTTCCCGCACAATGAGGTGGTCGGTGGATTCGTCATTCCCAAGTGTCACACACCTCTTACACCAAATTCTGGAAAAGATATGGGAATATTGCTACGACCGAAGTGTGGAAAGGTTTTCTACCAACCCTCCTGACTACATTTGCAGGGTTGTTACCGATCATTGAGGAGATGGAACATATGCCCCATGTTGTTGTAAGATCTAGATATTCTCTGTTTGTAAGCCTCCACATACTTTTCTACTTTAGCTCTCTTTGATTTGAGCATGTCCAGTTCAGAAACTCTTGACTTTGACACTTCAGCTTCATTCCATCGTATTCCAATGGCCTTTGCAATCCTTGCTGAAGGAATTTTTATCTCAGCTGGGAGTATAGCATCATCCCCATAGACGAGCGAGTACGGTGATGTTCCAATCAAGCTCCTTGGTGCAGTCCTGTAAGCCCACAAATCCATGGGTAATTGCTCATTCCACGATCGTGGATTGTCATGAATTGTTCGACTGATAATCCGGATCAAAGTATTGTTGGTACTCTCTGCTTTACCATTTCTTTGGGGATAGTATGGTGGAGAGAAAATCGGTTTGATCCCGTACTGCTTGAGCAATTTCTCGACATCCTTATTGGCGAAAGGATTCCCATTATCTGTGATGATTTGTTTAGGAACGCCAAATCTACATATAATGTGTTCCTTGATGAAGGCTGCAATAGTTACTCCCTTAGTACCTCTGAGTGGGATTGCCTCGACCCACTTAGTGAAATACTCAGTAGTTGTGATGATGTGTTCATGCTGTTTTGAAGATGCTGGATTGATATTTTCGATGATATCAAGTCCCCATCTATAGAAAGTTCATGGACTATTCACAGAGTGTAACGGGAGACAAGGGGTATGAATAAGGTTACCGTGGACCGAACATCGATGACACTTCTGAACGTACGCGTCTGTATCATCTTCTATAGTCGGCCAGTAATACTTCTCGTGAATTTGAAGAAACAATTTCTTTTTCCCCTGGTGTTCTCATTCATGGGTTTCTTTCAGGACTGTCAGAATTTCATCTCCAGCCAGGCATCTCAACAAGTCTCCTCCAAAGCTTTTGCGGTACATGATCCCGTCAAGATAGACAAATCTTTTAGCTTTCTGAATGAGTTTGATTGCATCTTTATTTCCTGGTGGTGATTTTTTGTCTCGAAGGTATTCAATGTAAGGCTGCCTCCAGTCCCCGGTATGATGAAGATTCAGGGCCTCTAAATGATGAGGAGGCGTCTGACAATTAGGACAAGATCCATGCAAAGTTCTTAATTGTGCCTCCATGGAGGGACAATAATACCCGAGCCTTTGAAGTCTTCTATAAAGTGTTGTCACCAGCGTCTGTCCATATATTTCTTGATGCACACTTTCGAGATTTTCCTTCACTTCTTCATCGCCAAGGAACCGTGATAGAGAGGCATCGAGGTTACGATGGTACAAGTCCCTGTGGAGCAGAAAGAAATTCTTTAGATCCTTAAGGCTGACTGCTCCTTTTGTAATGGAACTGCTCAGTTCATGAATAATAGGTGTTCTCCAGTCGTTTGCTTGAGCATCTTCGGTTTGACTAAGCCATGTGGATGATACAGCTCGTCTTTGTACTATGATAGCTTTCTCTGACCCTTCGAATTGCAATTTGGAGGCGAGGGTTGCTAAGCAATCAGCATGTCTATTGTTGGTCCGGACAGTATGGGTGATAGTTGCATCAGAGAAATGAGTTAGGAGTCGCTGCTCCTCATCCCTGGATGGAGCAAGCGTTATCTCCTTGAGAGAGTATATCCCATTCATTTGATTGACCAGCAGTTTTGAATCTCCTCTGATCTCCTGATGCATCGCTCCTTCTTGTTTATCTAAGGATAATCCTAGCAAGAAGGCTTCATATTCTGCTGAATTATTTGTACAGCGGAAGTCCAGCTTAAATGAATGTGAGAATACTTCACCATATGGAGAGACTAAGACTATGCCCGCTGCTCCAGTATCGTTGTTAGGAGTAGCAGATCCATCAAAGTACAACAACCACGTTTCTTCCTTGACGACTGAAATTTCTGGAAATTCACCTGGTACATCGTCCTGTAATGTCGTGGAATCTTCTCCTCGAAAGGCAGACAGTAAATCTGCTACCGCTTGACCTTTGATTGCTTTGGGAGAAACGCATACTATGTCGAACTCTGACATCTGAAGCAGCCATTTTGCAGGTCTTCCTATTAGAGCGGGTTTTGAGAGTAAAAACTTTATGGGATCATCTTCGGAGACGAGCACAACCTTGTTGGACAACAAATAACATCTGAACCTCTGCATTGCATGAGCTAATGCCAGGCATGCTCTTTCAGCTTTCGGGTATCTGAGTTGAGCGTCCTTCATGGTTCGGATGTAATAGTAAATTGGATATTCGACGCATTCTTCATCTTCTTGAGCTAGCAGTGACCCGATAGCAACATCACTGGAAGCCGTGTATAATATGAGTGGTCGTCCTTGTACTGGAGATCTCATGACTGCGGGCGATAAAAGTATTTGTTGTATCTTCTGGAACGCCTCTTGCTGAACAACTGTCCAGGTGAAACTTGCTCCCTTCTTCAGCAGAGGAGTGAACGAAGCAATAAGTTGAGCTAATCCCGGTATGAAGCGTCTGATGTAATTTACCTTTCCCATGAAACTCTGTAGTTCCTTCACAGTGCGTGGAGGAGGCATGGTAGTAATAGATTTTGCTTTGTCTGGATCAACTTTGATACCTTCGGCATGGACCAGGAATCCTAGAAACTTCTCATAAGAAACTCCAAAAGCGCATTTCAGAGGATTCATCTTCAACTTGTATTCTCTGCATCTTTCAAAAACTTTCCTCAGAACTTCTATATGCGATGCTCGATCTTTCGATTTCACCACAACGTCGTCGACATAGTCTTCTACTTGCTTATGCATCATATCGTGAAATATTGCTTTCATGGCTCGTTGGTAGGTAGCACCTGCATTCTTCAATCCAAAGGGAATCATAGTATAGTGAAAATTCCCAATGGGAGTGCGAAACGCAGTCTTGGAAGCATCATGTTCAAACATTTTGATCTGGTTGTATCCACTGTAACCATCCATGAATGAGAACATACCGTGGCCGCTGGTTGCATCGACAAGCATATCAATGTTGGGTAAAGGAAAATCATGGACAACATTTATTCAGGTTCCTGAAATCTACACAACATATGATTTGACCATTCTTTTTCTTAACTGGAACAACGTTAGCCAGCCATGTTGGATGTTGAATGGGTTTGATAAAATCCTACTACTAGCAATTTCTGAATTTCGACCTTGATTTGTTCCTCGACCTCAAGCCTGAACTGTCTAGGCGGTTGTTTGACATATTTGGAGCCGGGAGTGATATGTATACGGTGAGTGACCAGTTTGTCATCCAGACCAGGCATTTCTTCGTACGTCCAAGCAAAGATATCCCGATACTCTTTCAACAAATCTACCAGGCCTGTGCGTTCCTCCAGTGATAGTGCAGAACTGATTAAGATTGGTCTCGGATATTCTTCTGTGCCGATGTTAACCATTTCAATATCATCAGTAGTAGAATTCGTGTCATCTTGCAACTATTGCGAAGCATCTTGAACCTCATCATCAGGTGTTTGCTCGATCTGACATGATTCATTAGTGCGGGGAGACTCTTGATCAATCTCCCCTATTAATTGATAATCTTTGCGCCGCCGATAAATGACCCTCTCTTCTGCATCATGAATGCTCATAAAATTGGATCCTGGGGCCATGACTTGGTCCTTACGGCGTTTAAACGGTGTAGCAGGTGATTTGACCGATTCTTCTTCTGAAGGTAGTGATGACATGTCAGCATCTGCTTCGATAGTCTTCCAACTTGGAAGTGGAGTGCTGTAGATCTTCTTAGGAGGTTCAGGAATTCTTCTCTGGGGTTCGATGAATTCAGCATCATAGGCCAGAGCGTAAGGAGAGATGAAGCAGCTATGCGAACGATCTTGTTGTTGAGTAAATCCTTCATACATTGATGGTAGGTTGAGGGACCCACCTTGTTGTCATGGAGCCACGGTCGCCCAAGTATCATGTGATAGTCAAGTTCTTGCTCGATCACATGAAACTTCACTTTTGATTGAATTGGCCCTACCCTCAAATCTATATACGCATATCCATATGTATGGCTTTGGCTTCCTTCAAATCCTGTAATTAGAATGGGGTGGCGAACAATTTTACCTTGTGGGAATCTGGCCATCCTGGGAGTTTTCATAGTGACGATGTTTGTGGAAGCGCCTGTATCAACGAGAACCCTCCTGAATTCAGAGCCCTTGACGAAACCAGTCACGTACAAAGCTCGATTATGTCCTTCATCTTCCACACGATATTCTTCTCAAAAAGTGATGTTGTCGATCGAATGTTCAGACACCATGGATAATTCTTCAACTGCTGGGGTTGGTGGAGTTATTTAGGCATCAGATGATATCTGGCTGAGTGCGGTAAACGTGTCTGTACGCTTCTCCCTGGAAAAGTGTAAATGTTCACACAAATTTTCGATCAATTGTGTAACTTCCTGATCCACCGACTTCTCATAAGTAGTGAAGCTATTGCTTTGAGGGTCAGGTGACGAATCAGTCTCCAATGTTGGGACTTCTGAAGCGGAGATGCCGCCTAACTCAGATGTCAGTTTGATGAGGAAATCGAGTATGTGGTTCATCATACTCTTCATTAGATCCATGTTCCTGGTGTGAATCTCCAGGATTTGAGTAAACTCTGTCAGAGTCGGGGTTCTTCCGTTTTTCGTGCCGTCGGATGTAACGTTGGAAGGTGGAACATTGCATTTTAAAGGTTCTGGATCGGGTTTGGATCAGTTGAATTAGTCCTAAGACCAACCATCTTGTGAAATTGTGAGAATGCAACCGAGAGATTAATCTCCCACGGCGGTCGCCAATCTGTAGATGGGGAAAAAGGATTTGCTGGTTTTTACGGAATTGAAGAGACATACGTGTGGAGACTCCTTCAACCGAGCGAAATGTTGAACCTCACACAGATGCAGTGCAAAAAGGGAGTGCTTTAAGTTCGGGAGATCAATCTGTAGGACTCCGGCCTAACCAAGAACAATGGTCGTTCCAGAGTCAATTCGGTCACAAGAGAGGATGGGTTGATCTGTAGGAGGGAAGCTTAGAAAATATGTGAGATCAATGGTGATCTGAGATTGTAGGTGTGTTATGAATTCAGCGTAAGAACGCTCCGAATGATTGAATTTTACTCAATTGAGAGTGATTGCTCAGACGATGAGTTCGTGTAGATGAAAGATTGTCTGTATGAACTTGCCGAAAAATTCCTTGTCCTTTCAATCATGATTCAGAGGTCTTTTATATTGATAAGTTGAAAACACCATAATCCCATGAAGTGTGACAGTTGCTGGAATCAGATAATGGGGAAGTGGTAAATCATGTCAAAACCAGTTGCTCATCGTGCGGAGACTTGGTTAACTTTCCACCCACAACTTTGCTGACTCTTCCAACTGATTGCACGACTTGCTCACATTATCGTCGTGTGTATGAACACATGTGTTGTAAACCGCTAGACCAAAACCCTAGTTATTATCCACCCATGTGACACGATTGATGTCTCGTGATTGTGGAGTCAGTTTCTAACTTTATGGGACGATGAGTCCATGTATTGCTGAGTTGAACATGATTTGAAAATGTTCTGAAACTCATGAATTAAATGTCCGCTGAGACGAGGTATTATTATGTTGATAACCTAAGACGAGCAAACCGTGTTGCTGAATCATTGAATATTGATAGTTGAACCAATATTATTTAATCTGAGCAAATATTGCTGGTTTGAGCAGATATTGCTAGTCTGAGCAAATATAGTCGGTTTGAGCAAATATTGCTCGTTTGATGAATTGTTGGTAACATGACCAAATAAAATATTAATTTAAGATATTGAATGTTGGGTCGAGTATAATAAACAAAGTGTTGATCATAGGATCAACATAAAATTATCAGCATTTGACTCTGCTCAGAATTATGTTTTCGCAGAGCTCTGGATTCAAAACCCTAATTTTAATGAATTAACGATTTATTGAAAATCAGCGAAGCAGGGATTGCAGGGAACGGATACAGGGGATGATGAGTCGACCATGTAACTTCCAGATGCTCTAATGAGAAAAATACCAAAGTCTCTTGAAGACCAGTTGGTGAAAGAATGATTAAATGCTGGTTTAATCATTTATTAAAATAATGCTCGTGTGAGCGTCAGATAATAAAACCTAGTCATGAAAAGATGAGGGACCGACCAAGAGGTCATGAGACCGGCTCTTGGTAGCTGTGGGTCCAATTGATGGTCGTTTGAGCAAACCCTCAATTGTTTGAAAAGAGTTTGAACCTAATATGAGTAATCGAGCAAATTAGGTTAAAATTATTAAAGCGTGTGGGACCGGATATTTTCAAGCCTTAGATTCACCCTTAGTCGGTCAAGTGGATGTGACCGTGTCACCATGGTATCCGTGTCTCAGTCCTGAGAGTTTCGACATTTTCCGATGCGCGTTTGAGAAACATTTTGAGAAAATATGCAGAATCCAAGGTTTTGCTGAAATTAGCAAAAATACATGAGATGATGAAAAATAATAGATAAAACAGGGAATTACGAGGTGTGGGACCGACCACGGCTAGGGCATGGTCGGCTGTCTGACAATCACGGTCCCACACTTTCCCAGTTTTATGTGATTTTATGTATTTTCTCTGATTTGAGGGAAATTCCATGAAACTGGAGAGTTTTATGAAATTAGGGAACTTCCATGAGATGAGAGAAATAAAATAATAATAAAATAGGGAATGATGGAGTGTGGGACCGACAATGGTCAAGGCATGGCCGGCCGGCCAATGGTCACGGTCCTAGGGCACTCTTCCCAATTTTATGTAATTTTCAAAGAGATTTGTTGAAACCAAAGTATTTTGTTGAAATCAGGGAGTTTTCATGGAATGAGGAAAGAAAAACAAGTAATAATAATAATAAAATAAGGGACGTGTGGGACCGGCTAGGGCATGGCCGTCCGGCTAGAGTCCGGCCCCACGATTTCCTTAATTTTATAATAATTTTCATGGGTTTAGGGAAAATTCATGAAATCAGAGAATTTTCATGGATTGAGGGAAATAATAAAATAATGGGGAACTGAGGTGTGGAACCGGCCACGGCTAAGGCAAGGACGGCCGGCTGGTGCTCGGTCCTGTGATACCTTTCCCTAATTTTATTATTTTCCTTGACATAAAGAAATATCATGAGATTAGAGAATTTCCTTGAAACGAAGGAGATTTGCTCGAATGAGAGAATTTTCATGAGATCATGGAAAAATAATAAAATATAAAATTGGGCGTGGGACTGTTAACGGCATGACTGGACGGCTGATGACCCCAATCCCCTGGCGCCTTTGCAAATATTTTTTTATTATTATTTTTCTTTCTATTTTGCATAGGTTCATCGTTCCTTCGTGTTCTGAAATGCTCTTTCGCGCATTCAGATGCCGGTCTGTGCATTATTGCTAAGTACACTTGCACCATTTTAGTCAGGGCTTATTCGATGCTCAGATGCCTGCACGCTGAACATTTATTACTAACCCATGGAATTCTGCTGTGGAAAACCATAAATTGAAGTAACGAAACATTCAAAGAATCATAGAATATAGTTGAATATTCATCTACGATTAGAGATAATAAATTGATGGCTCTATACTAGAAGGGCTTCATATCTAGGAGCATTAATTATCTGAGAGTTGAGAAATATGAACTTGCTGGAGTGTCATATTTCTCCTATATAGTCAGGGAAAACCTGGTTGCATCCTGAAGACGTTGTTGCTCTATACTAGCAGGCATGCTGTCTAGGAGCCATCCAATATTTCGATTCTATGCAGAAATAATTACTGAAATTTCTCAGTATTCATGAGATGTGTCGTGGCCTCAGTTGGGAGACTACACATCTACATATACTGTGAAAGACAACCTTCTCAGTCAGAGGTTTTATGGTATGAGCTTTCAGGCTTTATTGAGAGACATGAGTCTCAATACTCATCCGATTGCCGGATCCGGAGTATGTATAACTATGGTTTTATGATTTTTCCCTTGTCGAAAATCCACCATCTCCAAATTTATACAAGAACACAATTGAAGCGAAATCGGTTTGATTCACTCGAATCAATACATGAACATTATAACCACGGTTTGCAATGATTGCATTCCTTATTGATACACACAAGTGTGCATACTTTAGGATCCTACAACCTTTTTGTATACACACAAGTATGCATACTTGAGGCTCCCGGTTTTGGACTTATACACTAATGTGCGAACACACTATGCTTATATCCAATAATGGTTACAGGATTCTAAACTCTTTATTTCAATCATTGAAACATTCTTCTATAATGACAATAACCGTTTTCACACACTATTAGCATCAAAGAAATTTTCAAGATATTGAAATAATCATTATCGAAACATTCCAAGTCTTACACCAAAT
The DNA here is from genome assembly GCF_003573695.1 of Papaver somniferum. Lineage (NCBI taxonomy): Eukaryota > Viridiplantae > Streptophyta > Magnoliopsida > Ranunculales > Papaveraceae > Papaver > Papaver somniferum. The sequence goes on along the minus strand of NW_020622492.1, from coordinate 9,422,616 downwards.
GATTGTATCACACAAACCATGTAAGATGTTACTCTGCAATTTTCTCATGATATAAGATGAACTTGGTCAGAGAGAAATCTTACCAACACATATTTCGAGAAATATGTAAGCGAGATATACTAAGCTCGAAATCTTAAATATGTATAGAGAAAACTATATCGTAACACGACTTATGTCTCAATATAGGAGATAAAGTAGAAATAGAATTTTCAAGTGATAGATGAGTTTAACTCTGCACATACCTTTTGTCGATGAAGTTCCACAAGCTCTCCTTAGTAGTTCTTCATCTTCAAGTGATAAGCGCCGTGAAGTCTAAGCTCAACTACACAAACTATGTCCTAGTCCGAGGCATCTATAAATAGGATAGAAATCAAGACTTATAATTTTGATCACTAACATTGACAAACATGCTTGAGATAGCAACACATGCGAGTTCGACCGAGCAGTGCTCTAACAAGATGATGTAGTAATCTATAAAAGTTTGGTAGCGGTGTTGTTTTATGCAACCAGGCGACAGTGATACTATGAACTGGGTTCTGCATTTACTTTGAACTGTGCTCTGCATTCTCATTCAAGGGGATCGTCGTCGGTTTCCTTTATCTAGTAATTCTATTATCATGACTTGGCTAACAAAAACTAGTTATATCCAATTTTCAAGTCCGCCTTTCATTCTTATCTCGGCCTAACTAACAATAGGCGTGCTAAGAAAACTTCCCAAGTCCATTTATGCTCACGCTTTACCCTCTTTGCTTCTCCAGTAATCACTTTATTTACCATCTCCAGTGGTCACCTAAAGTGTAGGCACGTCGTCCGAATCGCTTTTGTGACTACTAATTTTCCCATAGTCCATGTAATGTATACAACTCAGAGGATCGAAGAATATGTGATACTGATACATCTGTTGAACTGATAATGCTAAGTTATAAAATATACTCAAGATCACGATAATAACGAAGGACACAAATATAATGTAAATGCAACTAAGTTATCATGAGACACAAGAGATTACGTGGTTTGACTTTCGTCTACGTCCACGGGGTAATGGGTGATTGTTTGTATTAAGTTTTGGTGGTTACAAAGATCTTAAATGCTTCGCAAAGTAATAGAGAGAACTCAAGTTGAAGTAAATACTTAACTTCTAAACATTAAATAGGTATAAGATTAAGACTAGATCTTCTTCTCCTAGGTATTGAATGCCCCTGATTTGTTGGTGAAGATTGGTATTTATAGCCCCTTTTGCTCTAGGTATATCTTTGTTGTCTTTGCATCCATCGTTTCCTGATATACCTTTGGTACAAATGGTAACTTCGTTCACCGCATGCTTTCTCCAGTCGGACTCTTCCACCTTAGCTGACCCACGTTCCTTTGGGAACTTCCCAGCCTCAGTACAAATTGTACCTTCTTTCACCGCTATCCTTTACCAATCAGACTCTGCCATATCATCTCTCTCCACGTGCTTTGGTTAAGTGTGTAGATAAGAGATTTGTTCATTTAATGATGATTATATATGTCATCTACCTCTGTCCCTTCGCCAGCTGCCTCTCTCTAGACTAGGCTTTTACTTTTTTATCTTGGTCGTCAAGGTATCCCTTCTTGGGATAAGATAAAGTAGATCTAAGAAGGTATCTTCTGCTACTCAGGTTTCTTTGTATAGCGAGAGCTATACAATTATCTTGTATGCGACCACTGAAACCGCGACACGTGCTCCGCAAAATATTGATATTCACAGTTTGCCCCTTTTCTTTCATATTCTACCGTTTGGTAGGATTCGAAGAAAAAACATTCGAAACGCTGCTATTTTTGCACGTACCGGTTGGGTGGTCCCCATGTGTATTTTCATGCAATAACTTCCCCTTGAATTTCGGGACATCCAAATTTTTGGATTCTCCAGCCGCCTATAAGAAGAGAATAAAGATGAAATTTCATTAACTTTCCCTCTTCTCAGGAACTGTCGCTCTCTCTCCTTTCTCAGAGATTTTTTTTTGTCTTCTTTTCCTTTAACTGTCGTTTTCCTTCTTGTTCTTCAGAAGCTCGTTCTCGCTCTTCATCAATCAGGTTAGTATACACTCGCCTTTGATTTTGATGTAGTTTTCCGTATCCTCCATAATTGGTTATGTTTCCTCTTCTTTGATTGTTTGAATTTGTTGTTTTACTTGCATGTGAGAGTTTCGATTCTCATTTGCTTCTTGGTGTTGTATGAGAACTTGGGTTCGTTTTCATTTCGCATTTTCGCCATGATTGTGCCATGATTGTTCTTCATCTGCAACTATATTCATGGTGTTGAGCAATCCTCTGTTTCGTCTTTTGATAGGATTAGAATACTTTCCTTGGTTGGTTTAGATAAACCCATACCCAAAGTGTATTCGTTTTTGCCCTAATTTTTTTTTGGAGTAAACTGCAAATTTTGTCCGCCATTGTTGAAGGACTGTGTTTTCTGCTGATGTTAGGGATCATGAGGCTTCCGAAGAAACTGTGCGCAGGGATTGGAATCCCAGGTAGTCTACTGAGCCGGATCACCCGGATGCTACGCCCTATTCTCCCCCTTAGGATATTGAGATACCTGAGGGAACTGAGGTGGTTGCGGGATCTGAGGCTGTAGCAGACCCTGAGGTTGAAGGGATTGCTGTTGAGGATCTTCCTCCTCCTCCACCTCACTATGATCTTCAAAGGCTGCGACTGTGTGACAAAGATAGCTACACTCACTTGTCCTTGGATGAGATCTCCAAGTCTTTTCGCCTTCATAAGTTTAACATCTCATTTGTTAATGTCCTTGATGTTCTCACTGAATCTCTGATCCGGAGCTTCCCTTATGATGAGAACAACTTGCTTATCAGTGTTGGACAGTTGGATGATGGTATGCTCTTGCCTTTGTTTAGTAGAAATGATCCTTTCTACTATGATGTTTTGTCTACCAGGGATAACCCGGTTGTTTGAGGATAAAAACTGGTTCTATTGTTTTTGGTAAATTTGCGGGTGTGTTGATGAGAAATGAATTCAAACCCTAAACAAATGCACTGCACGAGAGTACTTTTCAGTTCGAGAGATCAATCTGTAAGACTCTGGCCTAAACCAAGAAATGGTCGTTCCAGATTCAATTTGGTCACAAGGTGAAGGATAAGGGTTGCTCTTAGGGAGAGAAGCGAAGAAGGTGTTTGAGATCAAAATGTTGAATTATGAAGGTGTGGATGTTTATGACTTGTATCAGAAAAATGGTTTCTGGCTACTTGTGTTGATAACACTTGTGTTGTCTGTCCGTTTGAATAAGTTGAAAACCTATTTATACAAGTCATTGAGCGCACCCCGATCTCTTAGGAAGTGGAGGAAGTTAAGTAGTGGAGAAGTGGGTTTGTGCGAAAGGTGGTGATCATTGTGTTTCCGTTATGAGGGAAGATTAATCACACGTTCACCCACTATCTCATTGTTGTTAACCGTCTGTTCTTTCCTGACACTTTCTCGTAATGGGCGCGTTGCACGCTGTAAACCTCCAGACCAATACCCCAGTGAGCATCCCCCAGTTTGTGACATGTTTGATGTCTCGAGTAAGTGGGTCGAGTCGTGGTACTCGTTGCTGAAAGCATCACACAATGCTTTTGGTCAAATAATAAATTATTTGCGAAACCAATATTTATAAAGCATTGCTTATAATCGATGTATGCAAAGCATCGCTTTCGAATAAGCAGCTGAAAATAATCGATGTGCTTGAAGCATCATTGTTTTTGAGCTCGATCGAATCAGTCACGGATTGAGCGTCTTAAAAGTAGCACGACCGACCATCTTTGGGTGATCGTTTGAGGACCTTATGGGCGTGCTATTCCTTGGTCGATCACTTCCTGTGGAGGAAGAGTGGACAACGATCACAATGCTGCTTTGTTAGCTTTCTGAAAATAAATCTACACCGTCCGAATAGGCTGGCGAAGTTGGACGGTCGTGATTGATTTGCGGCAGTTGTGTATTGTCGTTGATGTAATTTAGGGTTTAAGGGCCATGTGGCCCTCCCTATTTTGTCTAATCGAATCAAAGCACTGGTGTTGATTCGAACAGGCCATTTGGCGATGTGTGAAGATGAGCCACTAGTGAGTGCATTGACATCTTCTGGGTCATCTAAGATCTGATCTAAGCCACTCGATTCGGCTGGCGAAGATGAGTGGTCACGATCGATTTGTGATAGTAGCATACTGCCGCAAACATGAATTAGGGGGTTTAGTTCAATCGAGCGATTCGATGCTTTATTGACTTCTCACAGGTAAGTCGATTGAATGGTAATGAAGTTGGATCGACGGTGAACTCATGTTCACCTTCTTGATCATCTGAAACGCAATCTAAGCCGTTCAACTAGGCTGGTTTAAGTTGGACGGACACGACTGATTTGGGACAATATTGTGTTGCCGCAAAGCATTTTTTAGGGTTTTCAATCGGCGCGTTCTCCTTACTTTGGGCCGGCGATTTGATGTGTTCTTGTCTTGTTATGAGCAAGTCGATCGACCAAGTGTGGAGTTGGGTCGATGGTGAACACGTTAGCACTTCTTTAATTATTCGAAGGAAAATCTAAGCCGTCCAACTAAGCTAGCTAAGTTGGGCGGTCGTGAAGTTTTGAGACCATTTTGGCCGGTCTTAGCTCGTTTGAGCTATTTTTTAACAGCGCGATCATCCTACTTTGGGCAATCGTTTTGATGCTCCCACGGATTGCCGGGTGAGGTTCGATCGGCTAAAGATGAAGGTGATTTACCAGTGAACACAACGACGCCTCTTTGATCGCCCAAAACACGATATATGCCGTCCAACTTGGCTGGCTAAGTTGGACGGATGTGATGCTTCTAAGACCGTCATGGTCGGTCTAGATCGTTTGAGCCTTATTTTTAATAGCGTGAACGTCCATGTTCGGGCCATCGTTTGAGTGTGCAGCGGATGAGCTAAGGAGTTTCGACCGGCAGGGATGCTAGTGGGCCCGCCGATGTTTATCGTGACGATTGCCTAGTCCTGTTAGGAATAGGCTAGACCTGTTAAATTGTGTGGCCAAATCATGTGGACGTGATCGTTTCTTAATATTGTTATGGACAGTCTGGATTTCCCTTGAGGAATTTAAACGCGTTCGATCGCGCTAACTTTTATTTTTATTTTTTTTAATAGGAAAGGAATTTCATTCAACCAAAAATCTAATTAATACAGAGTTTTCATCTAACCAGATTGGGACATTATTTTCCCAGAAAATAGACTCGACAGCAGAACTATCATGTTTAGCAAGTTCATGCGCTACACTATTTGTTTCCCTTGGTACATGAGAAACAGACCACTTATTAAATTTTTTAAAAAGTTCCAGACAATATCTTATTATTGGATTTCTTGTCCACTGTATAGAGCCTTGAGAACCATTCAAAGCACTGACTACATTAAGACAATCTCCCTCCAGGTGAAGGTTGACAACCCCTTTTTGCTTTGCCAACTTTATTGCTTCGTATACAGCTAGAGCCTCAGCTACTGCTGGTATACTCCCTTCCCCTTGAATTCCACCTGCATCATCAATTTTTATTAGTCCAGAAGCCATTTTCTTTGTCAACTTATAAAATGAGGCATCAAAATTAACTTTATAGTATCCAGACTGAGGGATAGTCCAATGAGTTCCATTCACAGATGTTCTATTCATACTTCTGTTGGATATTAATTTCCTTCTATTCTCTTTCCAATCCACAATATCCTTCTTTATTATTATCACAAGATTATCTACCTGTATTTGAGCATTATCAAAAATAACAACACATATCATCTTCCGTATTTGCCAGAGAGTATAACCTGCAATTAGAATCATATCATCCATGTTTCCATTGTTATTACTACCTTGCACTCCATTAGATTTCCAACTTATGATCCATTCATTCAAAGAATACATGTTAAAAAGTGACAAGAAAGCAGGGTTTATGGAAGACCAAACATGTTTAGCAATATTACAACTCAGCAGAATGTGATCCTGAGTTTCAGGCACACAATCACAAATAACACAATTAGAGTCTATGCTACTAACATGCCTAGAAAGTTTATCCCTAAAAGAGTGACATTCTTGCAAACATTTCCATAAAAAGTGTGAGATTTTAGGTGGAAGGTATAACTTCTAAAAATGTTTCCATTCATTGGTAGTAAGTCCGGCATTAGGCACCTGAACATTATCTTCTTTATCAGTAGCTCTGTAAGCACATTTGACAGTGCAAATCCCATTATTGGCAGGTTTCCAAATAAGTCTTTCTTCCCCTCTAATGGAATTCTGATTTTCCTAATTTCCCTAACTGTTACACTATCAAAAAGCGTATTTAATAGCTACGTTCCAGTCAGAACTATTAGGCATGATCAATTGATCAACAGTTTTCAGACTTGACGAGGAAAAAGTGTTTGGAACAAAATTTTCCAAAGAAGGGACCCACCTGTCTTTCCAAATTGAAATTTTAGACCCATCTCCTACCTTCCAGCAATAATTATCCCTAATCAAGTTTAGGCCTCTACAAATTCCTCTCCAAACCCAAGATCCACTTTCACCTATACAATGAAGAGGGTTATGATCAAGAAAATATTTATGATGCATGATCTGAGCCCAAGGAGAATCCAGCTCAGTCAACATTCTCCGAGCTAACTTATCAAGGAGAGCTTCATTTAAAACAGCAGTTTTCCTAATGTTCATACCTCCATGTTCTTTAGGTTTAGCTACAACATCCCACTTCCTAAAGAACAAACCTTTCACATCCTGTTTTTTTGCTCCACCAAAAATTTCTTTGAATGCCATCCAACATATCTATAATTTTCTTTGGCATAGAAAACAGAGCAAGAAGGTGGGAAGCAAGAGTACCAAGAACATATTGCACCATAATAGTTCTACAAGGTTGGTTAAGATTCTAACCTTTCCAGCAAGTTAGCCTATCTTGAAAAGCACCTGGTAAGTGGCTGAAAGTTTCCATTTTATTCTGCTGAATCAACAAAGGAACACCCAAATACTTATCTTTTAAAGCTAAGGTTTTAATATTTAGTATCCCAGCAATAGTACGTTTGACTCTACTATCCATTTTTGGGCAAAAGCCATCTCAGATTTATCTAGATTAATGGAATGACTTGAGTATTTACTAAAGGTCTTTATAATGTCATCTAAGGTTTTAGCACCCTTAATGGTTGCTTTAGCAAACAAGAGACAGCCGTCAGCGAAAAACAAGTGGCTAACAGGAAAACAAGTTTTACTAGCTTTAATTCCTTGAAATAAGCTATCATTCTCAGCAATACAAAGTTTCCTAGATAAACACTCCATACAAATAATAAATAAATAAGGAGATAAGGGGTCTCCCTGTCTAAGACCCTTTGTAGGATAAAAGACTTCACCAGGAGCACCATTAAGTAAGATATAGGCTGAAACAGTAGATATACACTCATAGATCATACTACGCCATTCTTCATGAAAACCTAATTTCTGGAAAATGGAAATAAGGAAATTCCACCCAATTCTGTCGAAGGCTTTCGACATATCTAACTTAACAGCCATAAGACCTTTCGTAGCTCTAGTTTTCCACATAGTATCCATTAACTCATGAGCAATAACTATATTATCAGTATATTTCTATTAGAAAGAAAAGATCCTTGGTAACGGCTGATAAATTTATCCATAACCAATTTGAGCCTACTAGCTAGAAGTTTACTAATAATATTATACGCTACATTACTAAGGCTTATAGGTCTAAAATCAGAGGCTTTTTTGGGAGCTTCATTCTTATGAACTAAAGATATGAAACTGTGATTTAATTGTTTTAGAAGATGCTTAGAGTGGAAAAAATCCTGTACCATTTTGAAAGTGTCCTCACCAACAACATCGCACATCTTTTGGTAAAAACCAGATTGGTACCCATTTGGACCCGGAGAGGTCCATGGTTGCATCTGAAAATGATGTTCCTAATCTCCTCAGGGGTAGGTATTCTAACAAGAATGTTGTTCTCATCATCATCAGTGATGCAAGGAATTAAATCAGATAGAAAAATATCAGGAGAAGGAGGATTAGTAGTAGTACTGATATTAGAAAAATTTCTTCTTGATTCACTAGCAATAAAAAGAATTATTTGTTAACCAGACACCTACATCAGATTGTAGAGATTCTATCTGAGTTCTTTTCCTCCTAAATTTGACCTTATCATGAAGATATTTTGTGTTTCTATCATCAAAAGTAAGAAAATTTTCCTTAGCCCTTTGTAAATAGAAATCATGTTTTACATCATACTAATAACTTAGTTTCTTTTCTAGTTCATCTATCTGAGGTCTATTGGTGACACTATTATGAGATAAAGAAGCTATCTGATCTTCTATGTCCCTAATATTTGTTTGAACGTTCCCAAATTTATGTAGATTCCAATCCATAAGCACACATTTTATATTCCTAAGAGAACCAAAGAATTTAAAGGCATATGAGCCATTAACATCCACATTCCAGTTATTTTTTATTAACTCAACACATTCCCTGTCAAGCAACCAACATTTATTGAATTTATATGGTCTCATGGATTGATTAGACTCTCTGTCACTAACTAAGAAAATAGGACAGTGATCACTGCCATAAGGTAAAAGATAGTAGACCACACTTGAAGGAAAATTATTGAACCACCCTCCATTACCTAAAACTCTATCAAGTCTCTCCAAGACCAGACTTCTGCCAGCCCTTCTATTATACCATGTATAGGGATTCCCTACAAAAGGCACATCAACTAGGTTCAGATTTTCTAAGTGATAATTAATTCTATCAAGTTCAGTTTGAGAAGGAACATTCCCCCCAAATTTTTCTTCCTTGCTAATGATAAAATTCATGTCACCTATAATCACCCGGGGACTGTGAAATCTACTAGCAAGACCATATAGATAGTCCCACTGCTTTCTAACCTCATCATCATTAAGAGCATCGTACATGAAGACAACCAGAGTTTTATCACTCCTAGCATCAATAGTAGCATGGAAAACAATAAAAAATTTATTGGTATCAATAACATCTAACTGAATACCATCTTTCCAAAGCAAAAAAATACCACCTGAAAGTCCTATAGGATTACATAACAATAATTCATGAATCCTAAGTTAAAGGTATAACTAATCATTTTCTTATCCTTGTTCTTGGTTTCTGACAGGAAGATCATATCTGGATCATTATCTTGTATCATGTTCCACAAGTGAATCCTAGTATATTTATTCCCAAACCCCTGAACATTCCACGACAGAAACTTCATGCCGGAATTATGTTTAACAAGATTGAAAACAAGATAATAGCAGAGAAGTCTCAATCCAAGGAAGTAAAAAAATCCTTAATTCTGCGAAGAAAAAACCACGAATAGCAAACAAATTGAAGAAAACAAAATTAGGGTTATTAAGATTGGGATTGGAAAAAACCTTATGTTGAAAATTAACTAAATTAAAAATAATTTTAAAATTAGAGGAAAAGTTAGGGTTCAAAGTATAAACCTGAGTATGACTTGAAGCTTTCCCATAGCGCTTCTGTGCATTTTCCCCAGCGAGATTAGATGTTGAGCTATCATCTGCTTTAGGATTCGCCTCACCATAAATGCCCTGGTATTCCATCATATGCTCTATAGGGATATCATTAATCCCAGTATTTTCCTCATCTTGATAAATCAGGTTACTATGAGTGATAGTTGGATTTGAATCATGGGTAATAGGGTCTCCCATTGAGTCTTCTTCTCTAATTCTTTTGTTTTTCCTCTGATCAACATCTTCGATCCCTAAGTTATCACTCGATTCAATTTGGGAAACAATTGTAGAGGTGATACTAGTAGAATTACTAACAACACCCACATTTTGTTCAACAACATCCTCCATCATATCGACATCCGAGTTTGTAACATATTTAGCCAGAAAAGCTTTTCCTTCACCCGTTTGGCTCCAAACTGCATACTCTTCATCTGTCATTGCTTTCACCTTTTTTTCCACGGCCAATCTCTTACAGGCCTTGTCATCATGATCAACTACCCAGCAATCTTTACAGATTTTAAACGGTTGTATTTCAAAATGATAAATAACACATCTTCTTTGGCCATTTGGTGTATCCACCCAACCTCCTCTTCTCAAAGGTTCATTTAGTTTGACTTCAACATACACAGTGCTTGTCACACTTCCTCTCGGTTGCCTTCTTCTCCCTCCTGGTACAACTTTCTTTCCAATATCTTTGAAGATTCCTATAAGAATATTTTCATTAAGAATGATGTTTCCTAACTGTAGATGGTGAATTTTCAACAAAGGGAAAAACCGTAAAATCATGATGCATGTTTCTGACACGGTTTTCAGACGAGCGACAATTCATATTTTACGAAGCCACGGTGAATATGTCTTTCGAAAAGCCTCCACTAGCTGAGCGTTCGATCCCTGGCATTTCGTTGAGCCCTCTATGTAGAATAACATAATTGGGCGGTTCTCCGTAAGATTGAGAGCAATAACTCCCTCAGGACGTCGGTGACACTCACTGTTCCCTGACTACATGAGAGAGACCCCCCTCTACATAGAAGAACGATTGGGCAGTTCTCCGTAAAATTGAGAGCAATAACCCCTTCAGGACGTCGGTGACACTCAATGTTCCCTGACTATGTAGAGAGACGTGTATAGACCTAGGCGGTTCTCCGTAAGATTGAGAGCAATAAGGTCTTCAGGACGTCGGCAACACTCACTGATTCACTGACTATACGCAAGAGATTAAATTCTACCGTGACATTCACCACTGAATTCCTAGAAGATAATCTATCTTATCTCATTACTCCTATTTCATGATCGAAATGGTAACAGATAAATTTATTACTCCGATTTCATGATCAAATCCACAGCCGATCTCATGAAATGGTAATAGATATTACTCTGATTCCATGGTCGAACCCACGGCTGGTCTCATGAAATGGTAATATCACTACTTATTTTATTACTCCGATTTCATGGTCGAATCCATGATCCCATGGAATGGTAATACATATTTTATTATTCCGAATTCATGGTCGAATCCACGGCTGATCCTGTGAATTGATAATAAAAAGCTACTAACTTTTATTACTCAGTTTTATGAATCATTCTCCACTGAATTTCATAAATTAGTGATAAATACTCAACAATCGGGCATCTGGACTAAGCCCTATAAAATAGTGCAAGTGTACTCGACAATGATGCACGAACGCGCATCCAAAATATGGAAAAATGAGGAATACCGCACAAAATAGGAGATAGAAAATAACAATATTAAAATAATGGAGAGGCGCCCAGGAGCCAGGCCCACCGGCCGGCCGGCCGTGGCCGGTCCCAGGCATCCTCCATTATTTTTCCTTATTTTTGTTGTTTTCATAAACTCATGAAGACTCCTCCATCTCAGCAACTTTCATTGTTTGAGCAAAACTCATGGTTTCTCCAAATTTTGTGGTTTTTCCAATTTTGTACAGTTTCACGAAAAATAATAATAAAAAATAGGGAAAGGTGTTGCGGGACCGGGCAACTTGGCCGGCCGACCATGCCCTAGCCGTGGTCGTGGCCGGTCCCACACCTTGCAATCCCTAATATTTCATAAATTGTTATTTTTCTCATCTTGTGAAACTTCCCAAAAATCGTGGTTTCTCCATATTTTCTCAAATATTGCGCAAATCATGAAAAAGCCAAAAGTCAACATGGTTGCATGACCAACTAGGCTACTCACGAAAAATATATTAAAATATTAATATTTTAATATTCACAAAATATTGATCAAACGAGCATACCTGATCATTCGAGCAAAATTGAGGATTTCAGTCAAAGATCGAACTCTTCTGAAAATCCGAAATATTGCTCAAACGCACATCATAAAATGCCGAAACTATCATGACTGAGACACGAGCCTTATGGAGACACGGGCATGCTCTCTTGACCGACCAAGGGCGGCTCTAAGGCTTGCAATAATCCGGTCCCACACGTTTTCACACTTTTGACCTAATTTGCACAATTGCTCATATTGGGTCCAAACTCTTCACAACCAACTCAGAGTTTGTGAAAATACCCATCAGCGGTCCCACAACCACCAAGGTCCGGTCTCATGCCATCCCTCTTGGTCGGTCCCCCACTTTTATATAATTAGGTTTTACCACCTAATGCTCAATCGAGCACTATTTCAATAAATGATGAAACTGACATTTAATCGTCATTCCTTCACCAACCGGTCAACTCAAGACCCTGACGTATGCTCACTTGAGAAATTGGGCATCACATGGACGTCCATAGTCCCATGTGGTCGGTCCCTCCTTCTCTCATGACCTATTTTCAGCGATTCGATAATTAATGGGCAATCGATAAAAAATTAGGGTTTCGAACAAACGCTCCACGAACCATCATTCTGAGCAGGATTCTAACACTAATTAATTTATGTTGATCTAGCAATCATCATCTGGATTAATTATTTAATATTTAGTAGTCTACCAATATTTTAATTAATATTTTATTGGGTCACGACATCCATAAATAATTTCCCGAATTGAGAAATACTTGCTCAGTCCACCAAAATTCAGTAAATTATCAGTAATTTGCTAAATTGAGCAATACTTGCTCAATTGCTCGAATATTGATCCAACTATCAATATTCAATAATTTATCAGTAATCCGTCGGATTGAGTAATACTTGCTCAATTGCTCGAATATTGATCCAACCATCAACACCCAGTAATTCGTCGAGAAATACTTGATCAGTTACTCGAATGTTCCACTGAGCAATTCGTCATTTATGCTCAATTCAACAAAACCTAGACTCGTTGTCAAAATCAGTCAATGTGACTAATTAAATGCACGTCTGCCATGCAGACTCCACGATTTGTGAGACATCAATCACGTCACAAATGGGGGATATCACTTAGGGTTTTGGTCTGGCAGCCTACAACACGTGGATTCATCCACAACGAGAAATGTGAGTAAGTCGTGTCAACGGTTGAAGGAGTTAGCAAAGTAGTGGGTGAGTGATCAACCAAGTCTCCGCACGACCTGGAAATGGTTTCACTACGATCTCCCACTTTCCCACTCTTTCACTCAAGAAACCGTCACGCTTACAGGGATCAGGGTATTCATAATTCTTGCAATATAAATAAGTCCAAAATCGAGGACAACATCATCATCAACGATCATCATTCGTCAACAACTCGATAAAAACTTATTCACAGAACTCAACTTCAGCAGTTCACCATTATTGCAGAAACCTTCAACATATCCACAATCCTTGATCATCACTGATCCCACACAATTCTCAGCTTCCCTCCTACAGATCAACCCATCTCCCTCTTTGCGACCGAATTGACTCTGGAACGACCATTAACTTGGTTTAGGCCGGAGACCTACAGACTAATCTCTCGAATCTAAGCACTCCCTTTGCATGGCATTTGTGTGAGTTTGAGCAGTTTGGCCGGTTAGAGGAATATCCATCGCACGATGATTCCCTCATTCCCTAAAAAACCAACAAACCATTTTTCCCCATCCACAGATTGGCGACCACAGTGGGAGGTTAATCTCTTGGTTGCAATCTCACATTTTCACAAAATGGCTGGTCTTAGGTCTGGGTTGGTCACAAATGCAAATGATGCTAGCACTAGCAACAATTACAATGATGGTATTCCAGAAACCATCCCTGATTCCAACAATGGTGGTGACATTACTCCTCCTGAAATCAATGTGGAAAATCATCCACTCTTCGATCGGCATCCAGAAGAAATCAGAGAAAATCCACCCACTATCGCTGATCTCATGAAAGTCCAGGAAGTTCTCGCCAAAAATCAAACTGATATGGCTGCTTCTCAGAAGGAGATATGGAATTACCTCAAAGCTCTTACTGACAAGATGTCAGACAAAACTCAGGAGAAAGAAAAATACAAGGAAGCATCTCCAAGCACGGATCTGAAGTTATTCCAGTCGACGACGATGACGAGGCCTACAAAGCTACAGAACCCGCTGGTTTCATCACTCGTGAGGACCTGGAACGTTTTATGGAGAATCGTGGAAAGGGCCGTCATCAACCTCCATATCATGCTGCTACGAAAAGAATCCCTCTCCCAAAGGGCTACACTTCTCCAACGTTCACACTCTACAATGGAACGGGGAATGCTCGAGAACACATTTCTCGATTTTTGGAAGCATTAGGAGAGCATGAATACAACCATGTTGTCCATTTGAAGGAGTTTTCAAAATCCCTGATGGGTCGAGCGTATACTTGGTACAACAACATCGCATCAGGGAGAATATCGAATTGGGGGAAAATGATTAATGCTTTCTACAGGAAATACTTCTTTGTTTCTGAGCAGATTACCCTTTCCGACTTAGGAAGGATGGCTCATAAGAATACTGGAAATCTGAACGACTATGTGAAGAAGTTCAGAATTCAGGCTTTGGATTGTCATGATCCTAATGTTACTTAGCAACAACTTGTGGACTTGCATCAACGGAATGATTCCAGTCTATAGAGCCTTATTGCAGAATCTCCGATTACAAACCTTTTCAGAACCTCATGAAGCGGAGAAGAGATCAGCAACCACTTCTCCAGCTTTGTTATAAAGAACAAAAACTATCAAAGTCGAGGAACCGAACGCTCGAAGCAGTACCAACATGCGTTTGATCAACAAGCAGTATAACGTTGAAGCTTCCATGAATGTTGCTGAAGGGAGCAAGACAAAAGCTGAGGCACAACAACATAAGAATGCTCCTCCAGCGTCTCACCCTCCAAAAGCACCAAGGAAGGACAACCAGACCAGAAACACATAACCACCAGTTCAGCCTCAACAGAACGATCAGGAAACACTTGACTTCCCTTTTCATATTGAAGAAGTGATCGAACTATTAGAAGTTTGGATTCAAGATGGTGCAATCAAATTACCTTCCATCAAAAAAGAACCAACTGAGGAACAAATGGAAAATGCACGCTACTGCCATTTTCATAGGTATGTCAGCCATCCAACAAGTGACTACAGAACTTTGAAGCGCATATTCAAAGAAAAGTCCGACTCAGGAGAACTGGGGACTGAAGGAGTGCAAAAATATCCTCTCCCTATATGAACGTTTGCACCCTATGAGCAACCGGTCAAGGAAGAAGTTCAATCCCTAATTGAGCATATCTGCGAGTTGCTGTACTTGTCAAAAGCTCAAAGAGAAGACATGTTTGCTGCACTAAACCACATTGCGGCAGGGAAACGACTAACAATTCAGGAGACGCTCCCTGAACCTCAGGGACGGCCCTGACGCTATGCTTCCCCAAAGAACACTCAATAAATGTTGCCCCTTTCCGTAGATTAGGAGCATAAAGTGGCATGTACGTTCTCACTGTGCTCCAATTTACTGGATCAAAAATGTGTATATCTCTAAACTCAGCGCCTTCATTCTCACTCTTCACATCATAGATATCATTCCCATTGAGATCATTCATATCATTAGCAACATTTCCATAATTCTCATTATCATTAAAACCATTATCAAAAGCACCAATATAGGCATTCCCTGAATCCCATCATTAAAACCATTATTAGCAACACCATCATCCACATTCCCCTCGTCAATAATACCATTAGCAGCATCCATCATCATTCCCATTCCCCTCATTCATGTCATTATCAACTGTAGCATCATCTTCATTGGCAGCAATTTCGACTATTGGTTGATTCCTAACCAAAAACTTATCAAAAAAATCTGCTAGAGATTTAGTAGATGCCCATCTACTTTTTTTTTTTTGTTCTTCTTATTTTGACATCC
This sequence comes from Papaver somniferum, assembly GCF_003573695.1. Lineage (NCBI taxonomy): Eukaryota > Viridiplantae > Streptophyta > Magnoliopsida > Ranunculales > Papaveraceae > Papaver > Papaver somniferum. The sequence continues at coordinate 9,406,881 of NW_020622492.1, read as the reverse complement.
AGAAGCTTGTTTTCTTTTAAGAACCATACCTGCAATTGATCCAACAAAGAAAAAAGCTCAACAAACAAGAACAACAAACAAATTTTTTTCTTCAAAATAACTCTGAATTATAACTCTACAATCAAAAAACTATCTGGATCATGTAACTGCCAAATATATGCATGATTATTAGACTTTATTGAGAATATATTGTAGAGCATGAATTGGCTGAACATTTTTTGCCCTAAAAAATACAATTTTGTAGCACAAACAGAAAATCAAAATCAAAAGATTGGATATAAAATCAATCATAGAATTTATACATGATAATCTGTTCTTTGGATTGGGGTTTAAAATTTGTTGCCTTAGAAATACAATCAAGTACTACAATTAACTGAAAATCAAAGACTAGATTTAAAATCAATCGTATTGAATTGGGGGTTTAATTTCACTTACAATGGCTATGGAGATGGTGGCTCAAGTGGAAGTAGTGGTGTAGGAAAGGAACCAGAAGAAGAAGACGAGAGTCTGATGAGAAACCGATAGAAAAAAAATGGCCTCTGTGTAGTATATGAAATTTGTCATATATTTACCTATAAGCCTTGAAAATTAGTTCTTATTTACAATATGTCCCTAAATATTATGCTACACATCCTTTCTATTTTCTATAATCACGATTTAAACCTTCATTTTTCTATTTAACACCAAACCACCCCTGAAGAAAATCCTATTTTTGTTGCCCCGTTGCGGTGATGCCCCAAAGTCAACCTTCGTTGACTTTGCCTCAGGGCCGGCACTGCTGAACCTCCTGCAACAGACAAAGAGATGTATAACTGGGGACTTCTCACTACAGTCCATCTCATAGGAAATGAATTCAGGCGAGCGTTGGTCGATGTTGGCACTGCTGTTAACAGCATCCTCTTGAAAACCCTCAGAGCCGTTGGCATCACTCGACAAGAAGCAACTCATGCTCCTATCTCAGTCAGAGACCATGAAGGAATCTCCAGAGATGCTTACGGTTACATCATTCTCAAGATAAATAATGATTCAATCTGGACAGAAACTAAATTCTTCATAATTAAGGAGGATCCAGGATATGACATGGTCCTTGGGCGAGCATGTATTCATGATGGAAAAGTTATTGCGATATCATCATCTTCAGCTGTGCATTTCTCCATTGAAGAAAGCTCTGACTCGGAAGATGATCAACCATTCGAGCATTTGGGAAAATTCGAAGCCTTGATGGAACTCACACAAAAACCTCGGGAAAGCGCCCACGAATTCGTCAGAAGGTTTTGCACTCAGGCAAGTCTCATTCCCCCTGATACATATGTATTACCAACTTTAAAATATGCTTCCCTAGTCTGGGGACTCAGTTCCGCTAAAAACCTAGCTATCACCAAACGTTATGAGTGGTTAGTTTCGCCTCAGCAATACTTCACTAAGTGGTTAGATGCAGAACCTCTCAAAATTCAGCACTCCACCAACACGGTCATCTCTAGAATTATGGCCGAGTTTGATAAACAGTATCCTAGATGCTTCCTTCTGCGGGAGTGTCCACATGTACCACAACCATGGAATTCCAATGCTCGGGGAATCCCAAATAAGCAAAAGATATTCAAGGTACGTACAACCAAGCCTGACAAATTCCAGGAAGGAGATTTAGTCCTTAAGGCAGCTAAACGTGATCTCCATTCTGCAATGAGCTCCAATTGGGAAGGACCTTTTATGGTTGCAAAATCCATAATTGGAGGATACTACAAGCTAATCAACATGGATGGCAGGACTACACCAATAATTCATGAGAATTGGCTCAAAGCTTTTGATGTCTGGGGTATTCGGCAATTCAGACGTTCCCTACCAGACACGGAAATATTTGGTTTGCTTTTAGGATTTTCTTTCACATGTATTTTCAATTCCTCCAAAACGTTTGCAATACTTGCATCCAGTATTTGAATTCAGAAATTTATCAGAGTTCTTTATTTAAGAAAAGTCTCTATCAGATCCAAAATTCAAAAGAAAATCCTTAGTCACTCATAAATTCAAAACTAATCAAAAGTTGAAAACCAAAATAAAACCTCGCAGAATTTCAATGTTCGGAGATAATCGAAAGAAAAACCAAAGAAAGCCATCAAAGTATGATTTCTTCTTCTCAGCATTCTCCAAGACTTGCAAAAGCGCTTTCTCCAACTCCATCTTTTTGGTCAGCTCAGCAATCTTGGTCATTTTCTCCATCATAGCGTCACTTATAAAATGGATGTTACTCACTACTGCATCCTTGATGGCATTGATCTTCTGATGGATCCACCTCAAGTTAAAGCCAAGTATCTCAGAATTCTCCAAGTTGTACTCCCAATCAAAGAGCACATCTCGAGTAACAGTATCTTTGGCCCTGGTTCGCATATCATCTATAACACGCAATATGTTTCGTAATTTCATTGTCAAGAAGTATCTACGTTCAGGGTCTCTTGTAACGATAATATGGCCATACATCTTCCACAACTTCTCATACATGTTGGCATACCCTGTGGGAACGCTGAATCCGCCAACAAATACATGATATGGGAGTAGCGCACCAAAGGGAGGCTCACAAATAATCCCTGCATTGGGATATTCGTGTATTACTATACGATTCTCAACTACTGGAGAAGCCTCTATTGTCATTGCAACATCCTCTTCTGGGACACTCTCTTCTGATCTTGGTTCGGTTTCAACAACAACTGGAGTCTCAGTTTCCTCCATAGCTTCAACAGTGATATTATCATAACCTGGAGGTGTAGATATGGTGATGCCACTACTTCGATTCACCACATTTCTCGAATTATCAACATTGATTCCGTCACTCTCAACTTCAATATTTGGTACCTTATGTGAAGATTACATGGGATTAGAATGATTCAAGCATGGAAATCAAAGACAACCATAAAATTCATAATGTAAGTGAACTAACATCATCTAAGTTACTTATTATGCACCCAAGAAATGCGCAAATAGTGTAGAAGTCATGAAACACGTTTTCAAACAAGCTCAGTTGAAGAGATTTTACACTTCCCTGTATTCAACGGCGAACTGGGAGCAATTGGTAAGTAATTTAAGGTTGGTTCATATACCATTCTCTTCGTATGGATGTTATATACAACATATCAAAATTTCATAGGAATTGGATAAACGAGATAGGAGATGTGTCCAAAACATCGGACGACATACAATCTGAAAAAGTCCTGAAGGTCTCCTGGAAGTTCACTATTTCGCCATTTTCAGGCCCTAAACATGCTCAAAGTTCAAATATTCGATGATAAAGCTTGTAAATCTCCGGGGCTTGAAGATACATATGCAGAGCAAGAAAATATGACCTCAGACGAGAATTCTACAGCGTTTCTAATAAAATCTGAAATCTGAAATTTTCTGGTGACGTATTTCGGCAAAGTTGTCCATAAATTTACATGGATTCTCATTCATTCATTCACAAATCAACAATTTCATACTTCTATGAAGAAATTACAAGAGATATACTTACTAGAGGAGTCTCTGAATCATTCGAAGACTCGGCAATGCCGGAATCTACATTGGAAACTCCACTATCTTCATTCGGTTCGGGGTTTCGGGAATCCTCCATATTCTCATGTCCCAAAGAAGAGTGTTCTTCATCAACATGCTGCTTATCTATAATGATTTCCTCCTGGATACACCGAAAACAATAATCACCATCATTTCATTTGAAGCCGAAATCACTTACATGAAAGGATACTCACATCAACCTCTCCATCGATGCTGGATTCCTGAATTGTTCGTAAGAAGGAAAGATGAAGACCGTCAATAACCGATGGAGCAAAAGTATGAAACAGATTAACAGCATTCTTTTGGAATCCTAAATTGCATGGACAAGAAAATCACAACAGAAGTGTTAACAACTTACCAAAGAAGTCGCTGGAGACTGCGTATTATTTGCTATCATTCTATAATTCATCCTACTCCTGCTTTCTCCACCCTGGGGACTGTCTTGCCATTCGTAAAAGTCCACATGAATTCGAGGTCTCATAGAACGACCACCCTACAATGATTTGATCGAAACAATCAAAGGTACAATTATCATGCTTTTGCCAAAATCATAAGAGAATATCTACCTGTGAGGATTCTGGAGATGTTTTATCACCACTGGAAAGAGGTTTCAACCGAGGGTGATCCAAGAGTATTTCAGCAGAAGGAAACACCCATGTCGGAGATTTTACATCCACTACAAAATTATATAAGCGCTCGAGTTGCTGATTCCAGAATTCTGCATAACCCGGAGTTACATAAACATCTTGGTCGGTAAAACAAGACACATAATCGTTCCCTTCCACATGTATGTTATCTAAATGAGCCTTCATATACTCAACCGATGGTTTACTCATTCGATGACCTGGAGCACACTGGTCGAGACCCATTTGTCGAGCCGCTCTGTCAATATTGTATTCTTCCACCTAGAATTCTCCTTGCATCACTGACACTATGTAACCAGGAGTGCAACTCAGCATAAAAGATTTCTCCCCTTCACTCAACTCAGTGCCAGACTTCAAAGTGATGATCTCTTTAGTATCATTGAAAGTGATCAATTGCGAGAAGAAAGGAGCAGCTGTCGTCCATGGACGAAAATTAAATTCAGATTCAGTGTCTAAAATACTAGCAAGGCAGGTCTTTTTCCGTGGTCACTTTGTAGACCAACGCATAATCCTAACACTATTTTTCTCAACGATGATATGACGGGTATCCACCTTGGGTCCTTGCAAGAGGCTACGAGGAGTTGGAGCATATTTCTCAAGGTTCTCCCACATTAAGGCTTGGAGGAATGCGGTATTAGCATATGTCTAAATTTTCATGAAACCATTGGAGACGCTGGAATCCGTGACTAAAGAATCCAGATTAGCAAACAGTGAACCCAGAAACAAACTACCAATGGGGAGTTTCTCACCTTTAGCCATTTTTATAGCAAAAGGGATCACAAACGTCTTCAATAAATGTCCACTGTCTTCAAGTATGTCTCGGGAGAGCCACAAACATAGAAGAGCAGCAATGTTCAACGTACCAGGTTCTTCAGGAATCACGTCTCCCGGCCACCAGTGTTTCAGCCATCGAGCATAGCAAACTATAGGCGACTCATTAAGCTCTTGTATTTTGGATTCTAGAACACTAGATGTCGCGTTTTCCTCCGTTGAGAGCTCTTCAGGGAAATTACCAGTAATTGGGAGATGCAATAAAGCGACTACATCCTCCAAGGTGACAGTGAATTCTCCCCATCTGCATATGAATGTGTGAGTAGGAATGCACCAATGAGCAAGCAGAGCCACCATACCTGGTATGTCGTGATTGAGCACCAAATACCTAGTTGCTTGAATAGCTCGTGTCACCTGTGCATGATCCAGCATAGTTCTTACATGACTATAGCCCAACATATGACGTGCCCATCCGGAGAAATGCGCTAGGGGTTTTCGAGAAAGTTTGAGTTTCACGTGAGAACCTAAATAGTGCTTCCCACTCAAACAGAACCTGATTATTTCCTGAGGAGTTACCAGCTTGTTCTGAGTAGTGCTTCTCGGATTTATTAGCAACCGAAATGCAGAACATGGAGGACGCCTTTCGGGTTTGTACTGAAACACGAAGAACTCGTCATTAGCATTTAGGATGTTCTTGGTTTTATCCTCCTTTCTCTTAGAAGACCTAAAATCATCATTTCTGGAAGATACATCAGCAGAAGTATCCTCTCTGGAAGAATCCTCTCTAGAAACATCCTCTCCAGAAGAATCCTCTCTGGAATCGTCCTCTCTGGAAGACTCTTCCCTAGAAGCATCTTCAGAAACGCTGTCGTGGTGATCTGTCATTTCTACAAAGTTTCTGTGACATCCACACATAAATTTCATCAGTGGAATTAAAGTGAAGGAATAATCATGATCCTCACGTCAACTTCTGCAAAAATGGTAATCCTCAACTCTTACCTATTTTCGATTTCACGAACTTAGTGATAACAACGTAAAACTTTGAAAACTTGCTCGCTTCTTCAAACCTGCAAGGATGAGAAAAATTTAAAGTCAAACACTTGACTTTACATGAAACCATGAATGATCCATATAACCTTCCATATGAACATTCGCTGATTTTTACGTGTACACACATTATAAAATCACCAAACTCATGCGTACACTACGAGTTAACAAACTCACCGAATATTGTTTGCTTTCAAAAATTGTTCATAAATCAACTTTTGATTTCGAAACAAAAACGTGAATAAGTCACGTAATTTAAAAAAATAATAAAAAAATTTTGTGAGATAATAACTCACGTGAACTTTTATAAAAAAAAAAGAAGTTTTTTTGCTCACACGAGCATTCGTCTATAAAACGAGGGTTTTACTACTTTTGTGAAAGTCTACATGTTCCAAACAAAGTTTTGAAAGTTCACACATAAATTTTATCATGAACTACATGTCTTTTCAAAATTTCCTCCAACTCTAAAGATTATTATTTACTACTTCTACTACGAACGAACCTACGTTCCTAAAAGTATTTGTGAAAGTTCATGCTTTCAAAACAAATTTTGGTTTTCATGAATCCTCATAAACAAAATTTTCTCTAATACGACTGGACCATGTCTATTCAATAATATATGTGTCTCTTTCATATTAGGGATTTTTGCTCGTTTCTTAAACTATTGAACGAAAGTCATACGTATTTTCAAAAGCAACAAAATTTCATAAAACCTACGCATACATGCACACATGGAATTCTTTTTTGAACAACTCATGGAAAATTCATGAAAACACACAGAAAAAAAAAATCCAGACTTATCTGATCGGCGTCGGCTGGAATTTGGCCGACGGTGGCTGGTGACGGTCAGCGGCGACTGAAGTCCAACGAAAATCTTCCTTCCCTGCTGTTACTCGCGTGAGAATGGTGAAGGGAGGGAAGTGGTGGTTCGATCAAAAATAAAAGAACTTGAGGGTTTCTTCCCTTTTATATCAATTTTATTTCCAAAACCTAATAAAACATGGGTTTCCTTTTTTGGGCTCGGGTCCGTAAATCCTAAATTGACCAAAACTGGACTTTCCACCAACCAAATCAGTGATGCTTCACCTCTCCGTACTCACGGAATCGAAATCAATCAACTATCAGAGTCCTCACTCACGCGTTTGCTCGTACATGACATCATTGGAGTAAATTGAGGATTCCGAAACTACCTTTGTAGATTAAGTTCAACCACTGATCTCTCGTCGACTGAAAATCAACATTTAATTCTTACTGCGGAACATGACTGTTCCTCACTAAGCAGGGGACTTAATGTAGATGGTGGATTTTCAACAAAGGGAAAAATCGTAAAATCATGATGCATGTTTCTGACACGGATTTTAGACGAGCGACAATTCATATTTTACGAAGCCACGGTGAATATGCCTTTCGAAAAGCCTCCACTAGCTGAGCGTTCGATCCCTGGCATTTCGTCGTGCCCTCTATGTAGAATAAAATAATTGGGCGGTTCTCCGTAAGATTGAGAGCAATAACGCCTTCAGGACGTCGGTGACACTCACTGTTCCCTGACTATGTAGAAAAACGTGTATAGACCCAGGCGGTTCTCCGTAAGATTGAGAGAAATAACGTCTTCAGGACGTCGGAAACACTCGCTGATTCACTGACTATACGCAAGAGATTAAATTCTCCCGTGACATTCACCACTGAATTCCTAGAAGATAATCTATCTTATCTCATTACTCATATTTCATGATCGAAATGGTAATAGATAAATGTATTACTCCGATTTCATGATCGAATCCACGACTGATCTCATGAAATGGTAATAGATATTACTCTGATTCCATGGTCGAACCCACGGCTGATCTCATGAAATGGTAATATCACCACTTATTTTATTACTCTGATTTCATGGTCGAATCCACGATCCCATGGAATGGTAATACCTATTTTATTATTCCGAATTCATGGTCGAATCCACGGCTGATTCTGTGAATTGATAATAAAAAGCTACTCACTTTTATTACTCAGTTTTATGAATCATTCTCCACTGAATTTCATAAATTAGTGATAAATACTCAACAATCGGACATCTGGACTAAGCCCCATAAAATAGTGCAAGTGTACTCGACAATGATGCACGAACGAGCACCCAAATGCGCGAACGCGCATCCAAAATATGGACAAATGAGGAATCCCGCAAAAACAGGAGAGAGAAAATAATAATATTAAAATAATGGAAAAGTGCCCATGGGCCAGGCCGACCGTGGCCGGTCCCATGCTTCCTCCATTATTTTTCCTTATTTTTGTTTTTTGCATAAACTCATAAAGACTCCTCCATCTCAGCAACTTTCCTTATTTGAGAAAAACTCATGATTTCTCCATATTTTGTGGTTTTCCCAATTTTGTGTAGTTTCACGAAAAATAATAATAAAAAATAGGGAAAGGTGTTGCGGGACCGGGCAACTTGGTCGGACGTCCATGCCCTAGCCGTGGCCGGTCCCACACCTTGCAATCCCTAATCTTTCATAAATTGTTATTTTTCTCATCTTGTGAAACTTCCCAAAAATCGTGGTTTCTCCATATTTTCTCAAATATTGCGCAAATCATGGAAAAGCCAAAAGTCAACATGGTCGCATGACCAACTAGGCTACTCACGAAAAATATATTAAAATATTATTATTTTAATATTCAGAAAATATTGATCAAACGAGCATACCTGCTCATTCGAGCAAAATTAAGGATTTCAGTCAAAGATCGAACTCTTCTGAAAATCCGAAATATTGCTCAAACGCACATCAGAAAATGCCGAAACTCTCATGACTGAGACACGAGCCTTATGGAGACACGGTCATGCTCTCTTGACCGACCAAGGGCGGTTCTAAGGCTTGCAATAATCCGGTCCCACACGTTTTCACACTTTTGACCTAATTTGCGCAATTGCTCATATTGGGTCCAAACTCTTCACAACCAATTCAGAGTTTGTGAAAATACCCATCAGCGGTCCCACGACCACCAAACCCTTGCAGTACATTGTTTAGGTTTTAGACTCGTTTCTCACCAACACACACGAAATTACCGAAGTCATCAGAAACCGTTTTCACCCTCAAACAATTTGCGACCACAGTGGGAGGTCAATCTCTCGGTTGAAATATCGATTTCTAACTTTCAGTTTCATCTTTCAATTCTGATCTCAAGATGGTAGAAGCAAACAATCCGCTCGGGAATCATTGTCTCAGTTATCAGTTATCACACGACGAGGAGTGACTGGAGACTTATCGCGGTCAGGACGGCGTCACCCATAAAACTACGGCGGACATGCCTATGGCTAGGGTTTGCACCAAGATGGAAGAACAAGCTAAAGGAGGAACGCTGGAATACATACCTGGAGTATGCTCGTCGTGTTTCTACTAGCTCCAAGACGAGGGAATAAAACTGTCGATACGAGATAAAGAAGAGGGGTAGCGCCTTTTATAGGCATGATGTTTTTGGATCTCGAATGGAGGAAGATTTCCTATTTTTGGTTAAACATGGGAAGAGGCAACCGGACCCGCTAGAAACGCTCCATGGCGCCAACAGGACGTGGCCAATGTAGCGCCAAGAGACCGCCAGCGCCATCTCCACGCTCCAGCCGGCACCATCTCCGCATCCTAGTCGGCGCCATCTCCGCGTCCCCTCCACTCCTAGACAGCACCAACAGCTTGCATCCTTCCATCACTAACATCTTGCATCTTTCCAGCGCCAGGAGCTTGCATCATTTCCAGCGCTAACAGCTTGCATCCTTTCCAGCGGCAGCAGCTTGCATCTTTCCAGTGCCAGCAGCTTGCATCTTTTCCAGCGCTAACAACTTGCATCCTTCCAGCGCTAACATCTTGCATCTTTCCAGCGCCAGCAGCTTGCATCCTTCCAGCGCTAACAGCTTGCATCTTTCCAGCGCCAGCAGCTTGCATCCTTTCTAGCGCTAACAACTTGCACCCTTCCAGCGCCATATTTTCGCTCCACATCCATCCAAAGTCCAGCGCCATCTTCTCCACTCCACAACCATCCAAAGAAGCGCCATCCCCACCCTTCGAAACAGCTCCATGGCTCAGCACTCCGTGATCAAAACTGCGCCATCTCTGCACGATACACCTACGATCACCAAAACCATAGCCGCTTCCGCCACCCCAATGTTTCTTCAAGTATGACAGCTCCAACCGTCACCAGAACCGCTGATACTCCACCATCAGGGCAAAAGACTTGAGGAGCCGGAAGAAGCCGAACTCCTTTTACCACTACTGATTTGATGGAAAGACAAAAGGTTCTCGTAAGGCTCAGTCCGACGTGTCTATAACTCAGAAAGAGATACCTATTTCCTCAAGACACTAACGGAGCGGCCACCATAAGAGTCGCGTCAACCCAAGAGGGAGCTGACAATGAATACTTTTAACATCCGGCGCATGCACTTCAGTAGGACGTGCGTTTATAGATGAAGAGGCTCGCATTGCTCTTGAACGCCCAGTAGAAGGGAATCAACAATCCAATTTCATCACACGTAAAAAACAGGAACGACTTATAAAAAATCGAGGCAAAGGAAATCAGCAAACCTCCTGAGTACACAGAGACCCTCTTCCCGTCAAGAGCTGCATGATTTATGGGGACTTCACCCATAAAATCGTGCAATCTATGATGAAACATTTATGTGAGATTTTATGTTTCTCCAAGGTGTAGCGTCAAGACATATTTGCATCCCTCAACCGCACTGCATCAGGAAAGCAGCTGTTGCCAGCCAAGGAAGCTGTTTCCAAACCCCAACCTCTCATGGGAAGCACGATTGATAGATGGAACTGGGGACTCCTAACCAGTGTTCGCTTTAAGGATGTCGAATTTGACAGCACGCTAATTGACACGGCCTCCGACCTCAACATTGTAACCATCGAGGCTCCGAGAGTTGCAAGGGAAAATCAAACAGTAGAAGCGTATTCTTTCCCATGAGAGAAAAACATGACTTGCCGACCAGCACTATTCGTGACGTCTTCCCATATGCCATATCGTATCAAGTCGTTTTTCGAAGTCAATGGTTAATAGCGCCCTCACTGGAGTTTTCTCCAGGAGCCGCTTCAACGCTCTCTCCAGAAGTCGCTCCGCTTCAACGTTCTCCAACAGCGGCTCCGCTTCAACTTTCGCTCCAGCATCCGCTCCGCTTCAACGTTCGCTCCAGCAGTCGCTCCGCTTCAACGTTCTCCAACAGCGGCTCTTCTTCAACGTTCGCTCCAGAAGCCGCTCCGCTTCAACGTGCTCTCCATAAGATGCTCCATGATCCAGAGTCGAAGCTTCAACGTTTTGCTCCATAAGTTTCAATGTCGTCTCCAAGAGCCGAAGCCGATTCAACGCCTCCTTCCTTCTAAGGTCCGTGCCCGTATCCGCCGCTCCCTCCTGTCGAGGATCATGTAATAGCCTCCACTCCTTCTTTCAAAGGATCGTATCATAGTCGCCACTCCTCCTTTCAAGGATCGTGTCGAAGTCGCCGCTCTTCCTTGCTGAGGATCATGCCGTAGCCGCCACTCCTTCTTTCCTAGGGTCGTACCACACACTTCCCATGTCAAGGATCATGATTGCAGCCAGCTAATTTTCGTAGTCGTGGACACTTTTTGATCCATCCCGCTAAAGCTCGTGGTCTTGGACAGTTTGCTCGCTGACGCATCCAGCTAATCCCTTTACTTCCATGGATGCCCATACAATTCCAACCAACCTACTTTATTCCAACGACAATGTAGTCTCTTCTGATCACATCTGTTGCCAGGAACTGTTGCCGCTCATTTTTTGATACCATCCAGGGCTTCACCATAGCAACAATCACTACAAAGATGGAAACCCGTAAATCACACTTGAGGACTGAGGATCTACACGGAATCCCTTCACTGTCAAAGCTTAGAAGACACGAGCCACGACAAGGTCATCTACTCTTCAAGGGCGTAGCGTAAGAATATCATCACCTCTCTATCTAGAAGACGCTTACAACAATTTACGAGGCCGCGGTGGATCCCAAGCCTGCTCAGAGGAAATAACTTCAGAAATTAAAGAAAAGTGCGACTGGGGACTGCTCATCACAGTCCATCCTGACGACCATCAAAGATTCATGAGATAACTTCAGAGATGCAGCTGAAATATTTTCTTGAAGAAACAGAGGGAGCCACGATAAACAACATAACTCTCTCATTTCTACCTCTTCGCTATCCAAAATATTTCTTCCATTGTGATGTTCTGAGCATCCCAGCGTGACATCCATAAGAGTACAATAAGCTCGTATCAAATCCCGTGGACGTGGATTCAAGGCGATGCAATGAAAGTAGGCTACACATGGGGACTACCAGCATGGGACACTTTCACTCCCCTCAACCATGTTATTTTTGATTTCAACATCATCACTGTCGAAGTTTTACGAGCCGCAGAAATTTCTCAACATGAAGCCGTACATGTGCATCGAAGACCACAAAAGCACGCCACAGAGATACATTCACATGTTCGGCCATGACATCGGATCTAACAGAAATATAACTGGGGACTGCTCATCGCATCCCATTCCATACGACAGTCCAAGATTCATACGATGGTTCGAAGGATGTCTCTTGGAACAAAGTCCTTGAAAACTTGATAGCGGCACATCGGCAATAGAACGTCTCCCAACCCATCTATTTCATCCAGTGGCTCCGGAAGATTTCTACCGACAACGCAACCACAATATCCAAGGTTACCCCTGACATGATGGTTATCGAGCATATATTTCATCCACCCGTCCCAAGAATGCGATGGAGTTTGGTAAATTTTGGAATCCACTGGAGAGACACTACAGACGAAAGCACGGATCCGGACGAGCAACAGAAAACAAAATAGGGTTGATACCTCTTTTCATGTGTACGGAGTTTCTAGAGTTTGAACAGAATAAAGATTCCTTCTTGATCCATGAACGGGAATAGATGACTGGACGCGACTATGCCACCTCGGGCCCGCAACATCCCTTCTGAATTCTTCCTGAGTTTTACTGTCGGACTGTTTTCACCTCCTAAACGAAATCAAAACCTAAATATTACCGCTTAGGGAGATAGAAAATTATTTTCCGATCGGAATGGAGGGGTGGACCGTCAAAATCCGTGTTCGTTCGAGAATTCTACAACGATTTTAGTAAGGGGCGCTAATTAGAGTTTCGGCATGCCAAACCCTAATTTACACAAAGTTTCCATCATCCTTCCACGGAACTGAAGCCAGTCGTCATCCTTCCACAGAACTGAAGCCAGTCGTCATCCTTCCACGGAACTGAAGCCAGTCGTCATCCTTCCACGGAACTGAAGCCAGTTTCCATCATTCCGCAAACTGAAGCCAGTTTCCACCATTCTGCGGACTGTAGCCAAAGCAGCACCAACCGCTCACGCCCAAGACAGCGCTCGCGCTAAGTTTATGATAGCGGCTTCATTCCGAGCCGACCAATGCTGACGGCTCAATTCTAAGCCGACCAATGATGACGGCTCCATTCCAAGCCGACCAATGCTGACGGCTCCATTCCAAGCCGACCAATGCTGACGTCTCCATTATAAGCCAACCAACGCCAACAGTCCATTTCACGCCAAGTTTATGCTAGCGGCTACCTTCCAAGTTGATGCCAACAGTCTGCACCTCAGTTAGCAACCATCTCTACCACCCCGCGGCCTAGCCAGCAGCACCGAATTTATGCAAAGCCACCATTGCAAGAGTCAGGGATTCTCTTTACCTCCCCAAAAAAGGTTAGTCAGATCTTCCTGACCATCTTTTCATGATTTCCCGTTTTGATTTTTCCATTGTCTGTCACCATATCATGATTACCTCGCAACAAGGCCTATGTTCCGAGCTAAGCAGGGGACTTAATGTTGATGGTAGTTTTTAGCTTAGGTTTAAAATCGTAAAACCTTAGTCTTACGTGGCGTCACTTTGTAAGGAAACAGAGTCGTGAGTACCAATATCTCCACTAGCACATTTATTGAACCATTCAACATGTCTGCGTAAAATTACCGGGGTACCTTTTTTTATGTATATGCCATGCTCCACGGAAGAGCCCTAGGTACTGACTGGCATCATCTCTGCACATGTCAACGGCGCATGCTAGCCAAACGTGCCAATCACGCGTGCCACATATTTTAAACTAGGGTTTCGACACTCTAAACCTTAATAGCCATATCTCCGCGTCAAAGGCATGCCAACCATGCCAGCCTCACCATTGTGTCAATGGCATGCCATGCCATCCACATCTTCGTGCCAAAGGCATGCCAACCATGCCAGCCGCTTCATCGTGCCAATGGCATGCCATGCCAGCCGCATCTCCGTGCCAAAGGCATGCCAACCATGCTAGACGCACCATCGTTCCAATGGCATGTCATGCCAGCCACATCTCCGTGCCAAAGGCATACCAACAATGCCAGCCGCACCATAGTGCCAATGGCATGCCCTGCCAGCCACACCTCCGCGCCAAAGCCATGCCAACCATGCAAGATGCACCATTGTGCCAAATGGCATGCCATGCCAGCCACATCTCCGCGCCAAAGGCATACCAACCATGCCAACCACACAATAGTTCCAATGGCATGCCATGCCAGCTACACCTCCGCACCAAAGCCATGCCAGCCATGCCGCTGGCTGCCAAACAAAGGGTTGCAACAATCAACGGCCACCCTTCCTTCTGAGATGCAAATCTCAGCCGTCCAAGTTCTCCACCAAACGCGTGGCAACTTTTGGCCCAATGCTAAGCCCTAATTTTGGTCACGCCTAAACTATGCCAAAACCCTAATTTTGGTCGCGCCTAAAACTATGCCAAAATCCTAGCTTGGTCGCTCCTAAACCATGCCAAATCCATGCCGTCCATGCCTCCATGCCGCTGGATGCCAAACGAAGGGTTGCAACAATCAACGGCCACCCTTCCTTCTGATATGCAATTTTCAGCAGTCCAAGTTCGCCACCAAACGCGTGGCAACTTTTGTCCCAATTCCAAGCCCTAATTTTGGTCGCGCCTAAACTATGCCAAAACCTTAATTTTGGTCGCGCCTAAAAATATGCCAAAATCCTAGCTTGGCCGCGCTTAAACCATGTCGGCCATGCATCCATGTCGCTGGCTACCAAACAAAGGGTTGCAACAATCAACGGCCACCCTTCCTTCTGAGATACGAAATCTCATCCGTCCAAGTTCGCCACCAAGCTCGTGGAAACTTTTGGCCCAATGCCAAGACCTAATTTTGGCCGCGCCTAAATAATGCCAAAACCCTAATTTTGGCCGCGCCTAAAACTATCCCTAAATCCTAACTTGGTCGCGCCTAAAACATTCCAAAGCCATGATGTCCATGCCTCTATGCTGATGGTTGCCAAATGAAGGTTTGCAACAATCAACGGCCACCCTTCCTTCTGAGATGCAAATCTCAGCCGTACAAGTTCGCCACCAAACGCGTGGAAACTTCTGGACCAATGCCAAACCCTAATTTTTGCCGCGCCTGAATTATGCCAAAATCATAACCTGGCCGCGCCTAAAACCTTCCAAAGCCATGCCATGCCGGCCACGCCTCCATGCCGCTGGCTGCCAAAACGGAAGATTGCAATAATTAACAGCTACCTTTCCTCTCAAGATGCAAAATCTCGACCGTCGAAGGTCACCACCGAGCCGGCAAGCCTCCCAAGATAAACTTTACAAACAATAGCAACATGCTACACAAAATACTCGAGACATCAAAACATGTCACAAATTGGGGGATGCTCATCAGGGTATTGGTTTGGCGGTTTACAACGTGCGGCGTACACTACGCCTGTTACAAGAAAGTGTCATAAGAGTGAGGCGGTTAGTAAATACAAGAAGTAATAGTGAAACGTTTTCTTAATTATGGAAACATCAATTCCAGGCGTTACCCCTTACCGCTTTCTTCCATTTACTCAACCGTTTATACTTCTTATGAAACCAGGGTAAGTTTCGTTGCGACTTGTATAAATAGGTCTCACCTATTTCCACCAAACAACAGGTTTTGGTCAGGAGAATACAACACTCAGAAATCACTTGTTAGCTTCCCAATCTGCTAGCGTTTCACTTTCTGATACAAGTCGTCAAACAACTACTCTTCCAGAATCAACTATTCTGGTCTCAACACTCTCTTCGCTTCCCTCCCTAAGACCAACCCTTCTCCTTCACTTTGTGACCGAAGCAAGTCTGGAACGGCGATTTCTTGGTTTAGGCCGGGTTTGTACAGATTGATCTCTCGAATCAAAGTACTCCCTTGCAGTATATTATTTAGGGTTTAGACTCGTTTCTCACCAACACACACGAAATTATCGAAGTCAGCAGAAACCGTTTTCACCCTCAAACAGTAGCGAAACTAGATATTGCGGAATCACAAACGATGAGACGAAGATGTTTGTGATTTCTTTTTATCTTGCCCTATCGGAGATATAGTCTCATGTAAATTATTCAATTGAACTCATATGATAGAAAATGGCAAGATCAGATCGCTTAACTACAAGAGAAGTAGTTTTGTCTGGCTTCACAATCCCAATGAAGTCTTTCAGTCGTTAACCTACATGGTCTCGAGAAGCAATCTAAGGTTAAAGGAGAACCGACTCTAGCAAAACCAACTAGTATCACACAGAAGGTGTTGGGATTAGTTTTTCCAGTTGCTAGATGTCTCCTTTATATAGATTTCAAATCAGGGTTTGCAATCCAAGTTACCTTGGTAACAAAGCATTCAATATTCAGTGTTAGATGGAAAAACATGATTTAACCAAGCTAATATCTTTCAACCATTAGATCGAAACTTAGCTCGTCACACACAAATGAAATGTATTTCATTTAGGTTTGAGTAACCGTACCTAAACGTGTATACTTAGTTGGTTCACAAATAGTTAACCAATGGTTAGCCATATGAGTTCTTCCATATAACCATATTCATCTTCTTCACATAACTAGTTCAAATGACTCATAAGAACTAGTTGAAGAGTTGTTCAATTGCTTAGGTCTTTATGACTAGACACGATTGAAACAAAATTGATTTGATTCACTTGAATCAATTCATGAACAATATAGCCACGGTTTGCAAAGATTGCATTCCTTATTGATTTATTATTTAAGTTCATGAACTTCTGATTTGAGAAATATAACCAGCTTGGGTACGCGTACGGGTACGTGTACCATAGCTACCGGATTTAAGTTTATAAACTCAGCAAAAAAATTCGGTCGAAAACTTCCGTGGGTACGCGTACGGGTATCCGTACCTAAAGTGACTGGTTTAACAGTTTGAAAACTTACGAACTCAACCTGTCTCCTTCACCAATACCGTATGCACACATATGCACACACTTGGTTTTCGTCACATGGATTTATACACTAATGTGCGAACACACTATATATTCTTATATCCATAGTTGGTTACGTAATCTCAACTCTACATTTCAATCATTTAAACATTCTTCTATAATGTTATAACAGTCGTTATTCACAACTATCGTCATCAAAGCTATTTTTAAGATTGAAACGTCATCATGACTTTCGTCACGGGTTAAGATGAAAAGTGGTTAAAGCGTAATCTTACCAACACATATTTCGAGAAAAAGATAGGCGAGTAAACTCGACTCGAAATAGCAAATGTGTATGTATGAAAACTATCATACTTATACGACTTTGTCTCAAGAGTATGAGATAGAGTAGATAGACTTTTGAATGATAGATAAGTTCAAGTCTCCACATACCTTTTAGTCGGATGAAGTTCCACTGGTTCCTTGAGTAGTTCTTTGTCTTTGTAAGATGATCTCCATGGAGTCTGGAGCTCAACTACACTAAACTGTCCTAAACCGAGACTTAGCTATAAGTAGTCTAGAAATCAAGATATATAATTTTGACAACTAAACTTGACAAACATGCTTGAGATAGAAACGCATGCGAGTTCGACCGAGCAATTCTCTAACAATTAACCTTATTCATCTTAACCATAATTAGTTCAAATGACTCAAATGAAACTAGTTCTAGAGTTGTTCAATTGTTTATATTCTCATAGAAGTATACAAGACATAATTGAAGCAAAATCGATTTTGATTCACTCGAATCAATTCATGAACATTATAGCCACTGTTTGCAAAAGATTGCATTCCTTAATATATAAATGTATTAGTTCATGAACAAACCGATTTTAGAACATAACCTACTCAAGTATGCATACGGGTACGCATACCTAAGTGGTTGGACTAAGTTTGGGTTCGCCAGTACGCGAACGGGTACGCATACCTTCCAAACTCAGTTGAATTTCCGGAACTTGAAACTCACGCCAGTACGCATGCCTGTATGCATACTTAGTTCCTGGACTTTCATTAACCAACCAGTATGCGTACGAGTATGCATGCTATGGTTCCCGGGCTTGGAATAACTTGAAACAGTTAGCTTACAAGTACGCATACTGTGTTATATCCGATCATGGTTATTTGTTCTAAACTCCCATTTCAATCATGGAAACATTCTTAGAAGACGACAATAGTTGTCTCACATAAAATATTAGCTTCACAACATTTTTTATGTGATCGAATGATCAATACGAAACATTCCGAGTCTACATCAAATGACTGTCGCACACAAATCATGTAAGATGTTACAAGGAAAATTTTCACATGATCATCTTTTGACTTTCGTCAAGAATATAAGATGAACTTGGTTAAAGTCAAAGCTTACCAACACATATTTCGAGAAATATGTAAGCGAGTTAAACTCAGATCGAAATATTAAATGTGTATAATCGAAGTCTATATAGCTATATGACTTTGGTCTCAAATAGGAGATAAAGTAGATATAATTTTGAGAGACAGATGAGTTCAAGTATCCACATACCTTTTGTGGATGAAGTTCCACAAGCTCTCCTTAGTGGTTCTCCGTCTTCAATCGATGAACACCGTGAAGTCTAATGCTCAACTACACTTTCTATCTTAATCCGAGACTTAGCTATAAGTAGACTATAAATCAAGACTTACCGAAATTCACCATAAATAATTAAATGATGCGCGCTAATGAACAACACGCGCCAGTAAGAAAGAAAAATAAAATATGATGATAATAGCGAACCCGGAATCCAAACCTGATTAGAGTATATGTGCTGAACACAAACACACAATAATGCATTTAACACAACTCGAATACAATGAACGCAAGGCTGGCGACGCGCCTTTGACCGTTTCGAAAAAAGGAAAAGAGAAAGAAAGCCGATTACCATACTGCTCTATAAACAGCTGGGCGTCTCACCTTCCTTGCAAAGATCACTAACTCCCGTGCAACTTATACACACAAAAAAAATATCATAAAAAAAGAACTAGCGCCATCAAGGATATGTGTAGAGGATGCTAACGACCACTCTAGCGCCACACATAAGCAAAATAAAAGAGAAGCGAGAAAGAGAGAGAAGAGACAACGAAAGATAAAGTATTTCGCTTAGAATACAAATTCTAAACATAAAAATGAAACAAAAATGGGGAGAAAGCCGGTAATATTATACAATAATACTTCAAATACACTGAGGGTGAGGTCACTGACGCGCCTTTAAATGGGCAGTCGCATATTCCAATTCACGCTCATAAAAAATCCATCTTATCTTGAGCATCAGTAAACGACTTCAATAGTTGTGCACAATTGACTGATGGGAAAGTATGTTGAGCGCCTAAAACATCAGCTTAAAGATCTATACATGTAAAATAGCGCCTTTCTAACAAGGCGAGCCTTCCCCAGCGCAATTAGTCCAATGAGATTCCACTGACGATTATGCAACGACTTCCTTTAAAACTTTCCACCGTAAGCTAATCATCCGCACCAAGACAACTGCAACTCATGGTGTTTCCCCTTACAGCCTTATCACAATGGTAGAGCATCGCAGTTTTCAAACGTGCATATACACAGCAAACTAACCTACGACCACCTAATTTTAACGCATCAAGAGCTTCGCGTACATCATCAAGCGCCAATGATAAAAATATGTAAAATAAACTGCACCACTCA
Organism: Papaver somniferum; assembly: GCF_003573695.1. NCBI lineage: Eukaryota > Viridiplantae > Streptophyta > Magnoliopsida > Ranunculales > Papaveraceae > Papaver > Papaver somniferum. The sequence goes on along the minus strand of NW_020622492.1, from coordinate 9,386,898 downwards.
AGGAACACCAGGCGGGAACGCCAAAGCGTATTCTCGCTATCAAAAGTGATCACATGCGACGAAGAGTAAGTGATAGGCACATATTTTGTGTCTTATATAATCTCAATTGTATATATTATTAGTGCTCAATTTTATATTTATTATGGCTTTTTATGTCCCTGTAGGTATTTTTGGAGAAATAAGCTTCTGTGGCGAAATTGGCTAAAAAAGTGGTTTTTGCGCTCATGGGAGAAAATTATTATACGGACTCTCACTTTGGATAAGGGGTAACCTAATTAATAAGGGGTGACCCATTTCCAGGCATCTGCTAAAGGGAGACCATCCACGGATAAGGGGAGGTCATCCCCTACCTTTTGAATTTTGTGAATTGGCGGGAATATGTGCAGTCACGAACAGATTTTAGGGTTGGATTTTCGGGAGGTTTTTGAGGAGATTCAATTGCTAGAATTGGTTTCAGTGGGTCTGTTTTGGATTTACAGGTCTGGTATAGGCCTTTAAATCAACAGAGTTGGGCTTGATTATTGATTTGAAGAGAACATGGAACATGAGTTTGAGTTGCGAAGTTCTCTGGGAAAGGTTTTCGTCGAGAACTTCACGGGAATGGACTGTGGTAGGACTGTTGCGACAAGACAGGAGCAGTAGGACTTTCGAATCGAGAAAAATAAGGAAGCTTACACGGACTTTTGGTGAAACAGGGAATGTTATAATATCGGATTCTGTTTGGTGTGTGGAAGTTGCGTGTAAAGAAACTGAGGAGAATATACTACGAAGATTTGGTGTTATCCTAAGGAGAGTTTCCACCTCATACTACGCGTAAAAAAGGAAACAGGAAGACGCGTAAAGCAACAGGGAGGAGAAGATTATTTCCGAAACTTTTGGCGAAAGAAAACAAGATTATTTTTGGATTTACTCGACACTGTTGGGTATATATAGGTGCTGTGAGATTCATATAAGGAGTCGAGAGTTTGGGGGTAAGAAACGGAGGTTATAGAGCCGGAGTTGCAGAGGAGTATCAAGGTGCTGCATGGAAGAAGAACACCAACAATATATCACACTTTATAAAGACAGACATCTTTCCTTTGTAACATCAACCCAATTGTAACAGTGGGATTTGTAACAACTATCTCTGTTACAAACTCGCTGCACTATATTATTTTTCAATAAAAACACCTTTTGATCCATATTTCTATCTATTGGGTGTGTTTTTGACATGAGGAGCTAAACCCCAACACTGGGATGATGGAGGAATCCCTATTTCACAATCACTTGGTAACTATAATTGATTCTTTATGACTTTTGCACTTGTTTTAATCGATTTATGTTTTTTCTTGATTAGTTGTGATTTTGTTTGATGTCGCATGCTGGGTTTTAGGAACTTTTGATGCGTCATGCTTGTGATTTACATCTAATGCTTTATAAAATCTACTTTTGGCAAAGAAAAGAGTCAACAAAAGAGCTAGAATTGTTGAGTCATCATATGAACCAATTGAATGTGATTAGTGGTGAAATCCTAAGTCTCAGTACCTCTCGATATTCGTGACAACCTTGTGAATATATTTTTAGTATTTTTATTCTTAGTTCTTAAATCAAACCTTTACACAATCCGAGTTGAACGAACTTTACTTCCACTTTCTAAACTACATCAATTTTTGGCGCCGCCGACGCGGATTTGTATTAGGTTTTAGGTTTTAGATTTATTTTATTTCTTTTAGAATTTTTGTTCTCTTTTACGCCTTTGGTATTTTTCGATTCTTTTCAGATTGGAGCGAAGCTACAAGGAAAGAAAGAAGTACTATAAAAGGAAAGCATCGCCAAAGAAGGAAAGAAGAGAGGAATCCGAAAGGAGTGAAGAAGAATATTTTGTATATAGTTATTTTGTTTTATTTTTAGAAACTGTAAATAGGGTTTTAGTTTTTGTAATTTTTCTTTTTATTTTTGGGCTGGACATTATTTTTTAAAACCCTACGGAAGGGTTAAGATTAAATATAAACTGTTTGCAGGGAAGGACGACAGTTACGATACTGTCTCAGCCCCTCGGGTTCGTACACTGACATCGGTGTCGGTGGAATGAGTCGACTTCAACGGTTCATCGTCCGTATGGTACGGGAGGTAAGACTCTATCCACCCACGAATCCCCTGTCGGTGGGTTTTATTTTGTGTGACAACTCACACCCCTGCAATAGAATGTCGAACTGGTATTAAAATAGCCAATACAACGAATATCAGACTGAGTTTCAAAATGGACGTTACTACTTTGACCATAGTGTGAATAATGGTTGGGAACATCAGCCTTTTGAAGGTTATGGTCCATACCATGGTGAGCCCAATTACTATCCACACGCCAACCGGTCATACGAGCAAAATTCCTCTCTACTAGAGTCCACACGTAAGTTAGCTGAGTCGACACGTAAGTTAGCAGAAATGAATAACTTAGTTATGGACGAAAGCAATGCAACGAGTGAACTTTCTTTCCTAGATTCAATCAGGAAGTCATGTAAGTCGACTCAAAATATTTTGTTAGAGGCCCAGAACATAAGTGCTCTTAATTTCCAATATAGTGTTTCCAATAATACCTTTGAAAATGAAGATAGTTATTCACATAATCAAGATGACTAGGATAAAATTGGTAACACTAATTGTTTAGATGAGGTTCAACCATTTTCATGTTATTATAATGATGATTATGATGAGGATAGTATTGATGAAGAATTTGAAATAAGTAGGCATAGTGATCAGGAATTTGTTACTCCAATTGAGCTTAATAATGATAATGTTTCTACTTCAAATCCAAATAATTTTAATAATTATTCACCTATTCAAAAGGACGAGGATTTGACTAGAGATACCCCCGTTTTAGACGATGTAGTATTTCCTTTTGATTACGAAGTTAATAATGGTTTAGAGGAACGAGTTGTTTTTTGAGAATATTGTTTTAGAGTCTAGCGATTTAGAAACATTAGTCTTAGACAAAGAAAGTGAACTCGTAGAGATGAGTGAGGATGAACCTGACTTAGAAGAATCAATTGACCATTTTCAGGAATCTAATGACCTTGAAATTAGGGAAGTTGTAACTAGTCTTTCTAGAGACACTGAAAACTCTAAGTTTGGGGGTGATTATCATTCTCCATGTGCTTTAACTATTAGAAAGGTCCCTCACTTGGGACTTGACATATGGGCCTCAACCATTTCACAAGATTATCTTCATACACGTTTTCCTGAACCTAGTGATGTCCATAAGGAAGTTCAGTTGTTAGAAACCCATCCTCTGGTTGATATGGTTTACCCAGGCTATGATATCCAGATTGACTTTGTTTTCCCACCAAATATTTTTCAACCAATTGTGGGAATGTGTAAGTTTCAGATGTGTCAGTTATTAAGTTTTGAGACTAAACCTAATTACTTTAGAAGATTAGGGTCGACACATTTGTTTAAGGAAGACCACCACTCTTATTGTGGTCAGCTGTGTGAGTCAAAACTGATTGACTTTAAGGATCCACAATTATTCAGGTTATTATTATGTGCTTCTAAGTTTTTACTTGAGTTTTTCCATACTCTAATACCTGAACCGGACCTTAGCTTTGAGGAATTCCAGCGCATGAAAATATTTTATCTAGACCCTTTCATAGAACCTGAACCACAACTAGATGTAGTTGTCTTAAATAGGAAACTAGACAAGGGTGTTCTTTATTTGTTTATTTTCTTAACAGGTTGCAGATTCCTTTTATTTGTGATAGCTCTATTTGGTTTTGATGACCCACAGAAATTTCGGCTATTAGTTTATGATTCCATGAGGTGACTAATCATCTATTAGTCTCGCTGAAGATTTTAAATTTAGCACTTCTTGGGAGGTAACCCAATATTCATGTGACACGGTAATATATTTCCTTATCTCTTTTGCTTCAAATGGTAACAGTTTCTCCTTGTTCATGCTTTTAATTTCATCTTTAGAACATTGAGGACAATGTTAGATTTAAGTTTGGGGGTATGGGAGAAACTTTTTAGTTGCAGTATGAATAAATAAACTCCAGAGCTTAGAAATTTATGCCTATTTAGGATTGCACTAACTAATCTAAGTGGATGGAAGCATTTTGATCGTAGGAGTTGAGGAACCAATCTGATTAGATGGCAACATCTAGAAGAGTCTATTCATAAAAGCACAGAGCTCAGGTGTTAGAAATAACATGATAGTTTCACCATATCTCGTTGAGTCCTTTTCACTTCTATTTTTATTTTGTTTTTAAACTATGTTTCTCTAAGTGATAGGTGGGGACCACGATTCAAGTTGTTACCAATGCTAGGGTGAATTAGAGTGATTGAGATACCATGCAAAAAAAAAAAGTTGAAAAAAAAAAAAATTGAGACCAGACCATTTGACCAAAAGGAATAAATTCAATAAAGTCGACCACTGGTACCCTTGTATATGCCAGTTGTGTTGACCTAGAGTTAGGTTATCGACTACTGGTTCCCTTGTATATGCCAGTGTGTTGATATTAGTAAGACTAGTACCTTAATCCATTAGGATAGGTTCATTTTGGCGGAGGCCTTCAGACAGATATGGGAAACGCCGTTCACTTAGTAAACATAAAAACCATCTATGTTTTTCTATATCCATCTTCTTGATCTATCCATGTGATTAGTTTTGACTCCGGATATTGATGTCCATAGTGCAACTATTTGAGTAGAGCTCTGTCAATTTATATGAATTTTAGTATGCTTGAGTGCAAACTCGTGTACAGCAATTGGAATTTCGCATCAGGGTACTTCCTCCTGTAGTCAATAAGTATGCCAACCAAGGAGGTTCTTTAGTGCCTTCCAAGGTTCTGTGTAGATAGCTAAGGTCTGGAGTACAGGTTTTGTGGGTATATCTCTTGTAATCCCTCCCGAGACTATAACTCGGCCACTAGGGCCACCTAGGGGTTTAAAGGCTTATTGCATACGCTAAATGCAATCGACGATGCCTGCGACAGTGAGTTAGGATTTTATTTTCTATTTGATTTGCTCGAGGACTAGCAAATAATAAGTTTGGGGGTATTTGATAGGCACATTTTTTTGTCTTATATAATCTCAATTGTATATATTATTAGTGCTCAATTTTATATTTATTATGGCTTTTTATGTCCCTGTAGGTATTTTTGGAGAAATAAGCTTTTGTGGCGAAATTGGCTAAAAAAGTGGTTTTTGCGCTCGTGCGAGAAAATTACTATACGGACTCTCACTTTGGATAAGGGGTAACCTAATTAATAAAGGGTGACCCATTTCCAGGCATCTGCTAAAGGGAGACCAGCCACGGATAAGGGGAGGTCATCCCCTACTTTTTGAATTTTGTGAATTAGCGGGAATATGTGCAGTCACGAACAGATTTTAGGGTTGGATTTTCGGGAGGTTTTTGAGGAGATTCAATTGCTAGAATTGGGCTGGTATAGGCCTTTAAATCAACGGAGTTGGGCTTGATTATTGATTTGAAGAGAACATGGAACATGAGTTTGAGTTGCGAAGTTCTCTGGGAAGGATTTGGGAAAGGTTTTCGTCGAGAACTTCACGGGAATGGACTGTGGCAAGACTGTTGCGATAAGACATGAGCAGTAGGACTTTCAAATAGAGAAAAATAAGGAAGCTTACACGGACTTTTGGTGAAACAGGGAATGTTATAATATCGGATTCTGTTTGGTGTGTGGAAGTTGTGTGTAAAGAAACTGAGGAGAATATACTACGAAGATTTGATGTTATCCTAAGGAGAGTTTCCACCTCATACTACGCGTAAAAAAGGAAACAGGAAGACGCGTAAAGCAACAGGGAGGAGAAGATTATTTCCGAGACTTTTGGCGAAAGAAAACAAGATTATTTTTGGATTTACTCGACCCTGTTGGGTATATATAGGTGATGTGAGATTCATATAAGGAGTCGAGAGTTTGGGGTAAGAAACGGAGGTTACAGAGCCGGAGTTGCAGAGGAGTATCAAGGTGCTGCATGGAAGAAGAACACCAACAATATATCACACTTTATAAAGACAGTCATCTTTCCTCTGTAACAGCAACCCAATTGTAACAGTGGGATTTGTAACAACTATCTCTGTTACAAACTCGCTGCACTATATTATTTTTCAATAAAAACACCTTTTGAGCCATATTTCTATCTTTTGGGTGTGTTTTTGACATGAGGAGCTAAACCCCAACACTGGGATGATGGAGGAATCCCTATTTCACAATCACTTGTTAACTATAATTGATTCTTTATGACTTTCGCACTTGTTTTAATCGATTTATGATTTATCTTGATTAGTTGTGATTTTGTTTGATGTCGCATGCTTGGTTTTAGGAACTTTTGATGCGTCATGCTTGTGATTTACATCTAATGCTTTATAAAATCTGCTTTTGGCAAAGAAAAGAGTCAATAAAAGAGCTGGAATTGTTATGAGTCATCATATGAACCAATTGAATGTGATTAGTGGTGAAATCCTAAGTCTCAGTACCTCTCGATATTCGTGACAACCTTGTGAATATATTTTTAGTATTTTTATTCTTAGTTCTTAAATCAAACCTTTACACAATCCGAGTTGAACGAACTTTACTACCACTTTGAAAACTACATCAGTAAGTCCATTAGATGATCGAGATGCTTAATCACACTTACATAACACAAGAACATCGCCTACCATACGGCCACACAGGAAAAACAACTAAAGAATCACATGGCATGTACATCCAAACAACTGAGATCTCATGACAGACTTGATTACCATATAGGCGCGCATGTTAAGCATCTCTCCTACCTACCCCCTTGACTACCCAACGGGTTTTGTCAGAACAAAAGTGCATCATTTTTTTGATGATCGCCAGGGAATGTGATAAACGAAATAAATATAAACCTAGAAAGTGAATATAATCATAAAGTATGCTCTCAAAATATTTTAAAGACAAAATATAAATGAAATCGCCGATAAAGCTGTGAATATCAATATTTTGCGAGCACGTGTCGCGGTTTCAGCGCATACAAGATAACTATATAGCCCTCGCTATACAGAGAAACCTGAGTAGCAGAAGATATCTTCGCAGATCTACTTTATATTATCCCAAGAAGGGATACCTCGACGGCCAAGATAGAAAAGTAAAAGCCTAGTCTAGAGAAAGGTAGCTGGCGAAGGGACAGAGATAGATGACATATCTAATCAGAATTAAATGCACAAATCTCTTATCTACACGCTTAACCAAAGCACGTGGAGAGAGATGATGTGGCAGAGTCTGATTGGTAAAAGATAGCGGTGAACGAAGATACAATTTGTACTGAGGCTGGGAAGTTCCCAAAGGAACGTGGGTCAGCTGAGAAAGCATGCGGTGAACGAAGGTACCATTTGTAAGAAAGGTATATCAGGAAACGATGGATCCAAAGACAGCAAAGGAATACCTGGAGTAGAATGGGTTATAAATACCAAGCTTCACTAAAAAATCAGGGGTATTCAATACCTAGGAGAAGAAGATCTAGTCTAAGCTTATACCTCTTTAATGTTTAGAACTTAAGTATTTACTTCAACTTGAGTTCTTTCTATTACTTTGGGAAGCATTTAAGATCTTTGTAACCAACTGTTGATGGTGGTTTTTAGCTTAGGGTTAAAATCGTAAAACCTTACATCTGACATGACGTCACTACGGCCACTAGCACATTTATTGAATCATTCAACATGTCTACGTAATAATTACCAGGGTACCATTTTTTTATATATATACATGTGTCATGTTCCGCGACAGAACCCTTAGTATTGACCGACATCATCTTCATACCAAACCCTAATTCTCACACCACACGTGCCAATGGAAAACCATGCCAGCCACGTCTCTGCGCCAAGGCATGCCAACCATGCCAGCCACGTCTCCGCGCCAAGGCATGCCAACTACGCCAGCCACGTCTCCGCTCCAAGGCATACCAACCATGCCAGCCGCGCCTCCGTGCCAAGGCATGCCAACAGTGCCAGCCGCGCCTCCGTGCCAATGAAACCATGCCAGCCACGTCTCCGTGCCAAGGTATGCCAACCATGTCAGCCGTGCTACCGTGCCAATGGAAAACCATGCCACCCACGTCTCCGCGCCAAGGCATGCCAACCATGCCAGCAGCGCCACCGTGCCAATGGCAAACCATGCCAGCCACGTCTCCACGCCAAGGCATGCCAACCATTCCAGCCGCGCCCTCGTGCCAATGGCAAACCATGCCAGCCACGTCTCCGCGCCAAGGCATGCCAAGAGCCGAACTACCGTGCCAATGGAAAACCATGCCAGCCACTTCTCCGCGCCAAGGAATGCCAACCATGCCAGCCACGTCTCCGTGCCAAGGCATGCCAACCATGCCATCCACGTCTCCGCGCCAAGGCATGCCAACCATGCCAGCCACGTCTCCGTGCCAAGGCATGCCAACCATGCCAGCCACGCCACCGTGCCAATGGAAAACCATGCCAGCCAAGTCTTCGTGCCAAGGCATGCCAACCATGCCAGCCGTGCCATCGTGCCAATGGAAAACCATGTCAGCCACGTCTTCGCGCCAAGGCATGCCAACCATGCCAGTCGCGCCACCGTGCCAATGTCAAACCATGCCAGCCACGTCTCCGCGCCAAGTCATGCCAAGCATGCCAGCCGCGCCACCGTGCCAATGTCAAACCATGTCATCTACATCTCCATGCCAAAGCCATGTCGGCCCTACTACATGCCGCTGGCTGCCAAAACGAAGGGTTGCAACAATCAACGGACACCCTTCCATCTAAGATGCAAATCTTAGCCATTCAAGGTCGCCAGCTAACGCGTGGTAACCTTTCGCCCAACGTCAAGCCCTAATTTTGGCCGCGCCCAAACTATGCCCTAGTTTTTGGCTGCGCCTAAACTATGCCAAAATCCTAGCTTAGCCACGCCTAAATCGTTCCATGACCGGCCTTTCCTTCACGGATTCTAAAACGAAGGGTTGCAATAATCAACGACCACCCTTCCATCTAAGATGCAAATCTTAGCCATCCAAGGTTACCAGCTAACGCGTGGTAACCTTTGGCCCAACGCCAAGCCCCAATTTTGGCCGCGCCCAAACTATGCCAAAACCCTAGTTTTTGGCCGGGCCTAAACTATGCCAAAATCATAGCTTGGCCACGCATAAACCATGCCAGCCGCATCACATGTGCCAATGGCATGCCGTGCAACCTTTCCGTGCCAAGGCATGCCAACCATGCCACATGTGCCAATGGCATGCCGTGTCAGCCGCATCTCCACGCCAAGGCATGCCAGCCGCACCACATATGCCAATGGCATGCCGTGCAACCTTTCCGCGCCAAGGCATGCCAATAGTGCCACATGTGCCAATGGAAGCATATTTGAAAGTTACTAATATGATTGGTCATGAGTATGATTGAGTCCCCGTATAAAGGTAGCATATTTGAAAGTTGCTAATATGGAATAATAAGGGGGAATAAAACTTGCCTGCGCGCGGAATCTCTTGATAAATTCATGTGCGCTTTCCTCGTGCTTTTGTGTGAGTCCTGTTAAGGTTTGGACCTTCTCCAAATGCTCTAAAGATTGATCATCTTCCGAGTCAGAACTTTCTTCGACGGAGAATTGTGCAACTGAGGATGAAGATACCGCAGCAATTCTTCCATCATGAATCCATGCTCGCCCAAGAATCATGTCATATCCCGGATCCTCCTTAATTATGAAGAATTTAGTTTCTGTCCAGGTTGAATCGTTTCTTATGTTGAGAATGATGTAACCGTAAGCCTCCCTGGAGATTCCTTCGTGGTGTCTCACTGAAATAGGAGCATGAGTTGTTTCTTGTCGAGTGATGCCAGCAGCTCTGAGGGTTTTCAAAGGGATGATGTTAATAGCAGTGACAACATCAACTAATACTCGTTTGAATTCATTTCCCTTGAGATGCATCATAGTGAGAAGTCCCCCAGTCGTACATCTCGTTGTCTGTTACTGGAGGTTCAGAGAGCGTCTGCTGGATTTCTAGACACTTTCCAGACATAATATGGTTCAGCACAGTAAACATATCATCTCTCTGGGCCTTTGACAGGTACATCAACTCGCATACGTGCTCAATTAAGGATTGAACCGCTTCCTTGACCGGATGCTCGGAGGGTGTGAATGTTCTGATTGGGAGAGGATTTCTGTGCACTACTTTAGTCCTCAATTATCCTGAGTCGGCCTTCTCTTTGAATACGCGTATCAAATTTCTACAATCACTTGTTGGATGACTGACGTACCTATGAAAATGGCAGTAACGTGAGTTTTCCATTTGTTCCGCAGTTGGTTCTTTCTTGACATGAGGTAGTTTGATTACACCATCTTGGACCCAAACTTCTAGTAGTTCGATCACTTCTTCAATGGGAAATGTGAAGACAGGTACTTCCTGATCATCCTGTTGATTCTTTGGTTGTGCATTTCTAGTCTAGTTGTCCTTCTTTGGAGCTTTCGGAGGGTGAGACGTTGAAGAAGCATTCTTATGTTGTTGTGCCTCGGCTTTTCTTTTTCTTCCTTCAGCAACATTCATGGAGGCTTCAACATTGTACTGTTTGTTGATCAGACGTCGGGCATTGCTGCTTCGATTGTCTTTCGATTCCTCTACTTTGACAGTTTTCGTTCTTTCTAGCAAGGTGGGAGAAGTAGTCGCTGATCGCTTGGCTGCTTCATGAAGTTCTGAAAAGGTATGAAAGCGAAGATTCTCCAGCAAATCCCTATAAACTGGGATCATGTCATTGATGCACAAGTCCACCAGTTGTTGTTCAGTAACTTTTGGGTCATGACAGTCCAAAGCTTGAATCCTGAGCCTCTTCACATAATCATTCGGATTTTCGGCAGGCTTCTGAGCCATCCTTCCCAAGTCAGAAAGAGTAATTTGCTCAGAGAAAAATAAGTACTTCCGGTAGAAAGCATTGATCATTTCTCCCCAATTAGTTATGCTCCCTGTTGCAATGTTGTTGTACCAAGTATACGCTCGACCCGTCAGGGATTTTGAAAACTCTTTCAAGTGGACAACAAGGTTGTGTTCATGCTTTCCTAATGCTTCAAAGAATCGAGAGACGTGTTCTCGGGCATTCCCCGTTCCGTTGTAGAGTGTGAATGTTGGAGAAGTGTAACCTTTTGGGAGAGGAATTCTTTGTGTAGCAGCGAGATATGGAGGTTGGTGACGGTGCACAGAAGGTGCATGGATTTTCCTCGATTCTCCATAAAACGTTACAAGTCTTCACGGGTGATAAAACTGGCAGGTTCAGGTTCTGCAGCTTTTTGGGTTTCATCATCATCAGGGACTGGAATAACTTTTGGATCCGTGCTTGGAGATGTTTCCTTGTATTTCCCTTTCTCCTGAGTTTTTTCTGATATCTTGTCAGTGAGAGTTTTGAGATAATTGCATAGCTCTTTCTGTGTTGCAGCCATGTCAATCTGATTTTTGGCAAGAGTATCTTGCACCTTCATAAGATCACCTATGATAGGCGGATTTTCTCTGATTTCCTCGAGAGACCAGCCAAAGAGAGGATGGTTTTCCACGTTGGTCCGAGGAGGAGAAGTGTCACCACCATTGTTGGAAGCAGGAATGGTTTCTGGAATACCACCGTTGTTGCTAGTGTTAGCGATGTTCGCGTTAGGATTTGTAACTGAACCTGAACTAAGATCAACCATTTTGCGAAAATGTGAGTTTGCAACCGAGAGATTAATCTCCCACTGTGGTCGCCAATCTGTAAATGGGGAAAAACGAGCCGCCGATTTTTTGGGAAAGTGAAGAGTCGAGCGTGCTGTCGAGACTCCGCAGCCGAACAAAATATTAATCCTCACACATATGCACCGCTGCAAAGGGGGTGCTTAGATTCGGGAAATCAATCTGTATGACTCCGGCTTAAACCAAGACAATGGCCATTCCAGAATCAATTCGGTCGCAAAGAGGGAGATGGGTTGATCTGTAGGAGGGAAGCTGAGAGTTGTGTGGGATCAGTGATAATCAAGGATTGTGGGTGTATTGAAGGTTTCTGCAATATTGCTGAACTACTGAACTTGAGTTCTGTGAATAAGTTTATCGAGTTGTTGACGGATAATGATGATAATCGATGATTGATGATATTCGATTGATCCTCCCTGATATCCTCGATTTAGACTTATTTATATTCCAAGAATGATGTACCACTAATCCCTGTAAATGTGACGGTTTCTTGAGTGAAAGAGTGGGAAAGTGGGAGATCGTGGTAAAGTCAGTTCCATGTCGTGCGGAGACTTGACTGATCGTGCACCCACTACTTTGCTAACTCCTTCCACCATTTACATGACTTACGCACATTTCTCATTATGGATGAATCCATGTGCCGTAGACAGCCAGACCAAAACCCTGAGTGATATCCCCCATTTGTGACGTGATTGAGATTTCACGAATCGTGGAGTCTGCAAGGCAGACGTGTATTAGTTGGTCAGTTGTTGACTGATTTAGACTGTGAGTCTAATTTTGTTGAATCGAGCATAAGTGGTGAATGCTCGGCGATTCATGGATTGAACATGTAGTTCTCTGAGATGTCAATGAATTACTGACTAGAGACTGAGCAAGTATTGCTCAACTCGACGAATTGCGGAATATTGAGAGTTTGTCGAGCAACTGAGCAAGTATTGCTCAATTCGACGAATTTGATAATTTTGGTGTGCAACTGAGCAAGTGTTGCTCAATTCACCAAAACACTGATAATTTGACGTGCAATTGAGCAAGTGTTGCTCAATTCGACAAATTACTGATGAATTACCTAATATTGATGGTTGGATCAATATTCGAGCAACTGAGCAAGTATTGCTCAATTCAAAGAATTATTTACTGGTGCCGTGACCCAATAAAATATTAATCAAAAATATTGGTGAATTATCGAATATTATTAATTTGTATGTTGATTGTTGAATCAACATAATTTTGTGTTTGAATTTGCTCATAATGGTGATTCGTGGAGCGTTTGTTCGAAACCCTAATTTTTTGATCAATCCTTCAACAATTGGTGAATTGCTGAAAATTGGTCATGAGTACTTTGATTCGAGAGATCAATCTATACAAATCCGGCCTAAACCAATAAATGGTCGTTCCATACTTGCTTTGGTCACAAAGTGAAGGAGAATGGTTGGTCTTAGGGAGGTGTTTGAGGGTGAAAACAGTTTCTGCTGATTTTGGTAATTTCGAGTGTGTGGGTGAGAAACGAGTCTAAATCTTAAACAATGTACTGTAAGGGAGTACTTTGATTCGAGAGATCAATATGTACAAATCCGTCCTAAACCAAGAAATGGTCGTTCAAGACTTGCTTCGGTCACAAGGAGAAGGGTTGGTTTTGGGGAGAGAAGCGAAGAGAGTGTTGACACCAGAATAGTTGATTCTGGAAGAGTAGTTGTTTGAAGACTTGTATCAGAAAGTGGAAAACTAACAGATGGGAAAGCTAACAAGTGATTTTCGAGTGTTGTATTCTCCTGACCAATAACTTGTCCTTTGGTGGAAATAGGTGAGACCCATTTATACAAGTCGCAACGAAACGTACCTTGGTCTCGTAAGAAGTGGAAACAGTTGAGTAAATGTATGAAAGCGGTAACGGATAACGTATGGAATTGATGTTTCTATAATGAAGGAAATGTTTCACCATTACTTCTTGTATTTACTAACCGCCTCACTCTTATGACACTTTCTTGTAACGGGCGTAGTGTACGCCGCACGCTGTAAACCGCCAGACCAATACCCTGATGAGCATCCCCCAGTTTGTGACATGTTTTGATGTCTCGAGTGTTTTGTGTAGCATATTGCTATTGTTTGGAAAGTTGAGATTGGGAGGCTTGTCGGCTCAGTGGTGACCTTCGACGGTCGAGATTTTGCATCTTGAGAGGAAGGTTAGTCGTTGATTGCGGTTACCTTCCATTGGTAGCCAGTGGCGTGGCCACAGTGCTGGCATGGCTTGCGTATGCTCTTGGCGTGGCTAATTAGGGTTTGGTGTTGTGACCAAAGAATTTTCATAGCAAAGTGTGTCGTGGCCAAAGAGTTGGCATTATATCCAAGAGATTGCCACAAGTCGTTTGGTAGCAAGCTTGTACGGCTGAGATTTGCATCTCAGAAGGAGGGGTTGCCGTTGATTGTTGAAACTCTCCGTTTGGCGGCCAGCGGAATGGAGGCATGGCCAGCACGACTCGTGCATGCTCTTGGCGCGGCCCAAATTATGGTTTGGCACAAATCGTGGAACTTTCACAACGCAGCCAAGAGGTTGCCACAAATCGTTTGGTTTGGTGGCAAGCTTGTACGACTGAGATTTACATCTCAGGAGGAAGGATATCCGTTGATTGTTGCAACCTTCCGTTTGGAAGCCAGCGGCATGGAGGTGTGGCCGTTTAGCATATTCTAGGAGCGACCAAAATTAGGGTTTTGGCAAAACCGTGATGTTTGGCCTTGGCCGGAAGTTGCCATGCGTTAGGTGGCGAACTTGGATGGCTGAGATCCGCATCTCAGATGGAAAGGTGTTTTTGATTGTTGCAACCCTTCATTTTGGCAGCCAGCGGCATGAAGGAATGGCTTTGGCACGGTTTAGGCATGGCGAAACCTGGATTTTGGCATAGTTTAGGCGCGGCCAAAAACTAGGGTTTTGGCATAGTTTGGGCGCGGCCAAAATTATGGCTTGGCGTTGGGCCAAAGGTTTCCGCGCATTAGCTTGCGACCTTGGACGGCTAAGATATGCATCTCAGATGGAAGGGTGGCTGATGATTGTCGCAACCCTTCGTTTGGCAGCCAGCGGCATGTGGTAGACCCGACATGGCTTTGGCAAAATGGTGCGGCTGGCATGGTTAGCATGCCTTGGCGCGGAGATGTGGCTGGCACGGCATGCCATTGGCACATGTGGCATGGTTGTCATGCCTTGGCGCAGAGGTGTGGTTGGCGCGACATGCCATTCGCACAAGTGGTGCGGCCGGCATGGTTGGCACATCTTGGCGTGGAGAAGTGGCTGGCACGGCATGCCATTGGCACATGTGGCATGGTTGGCATGCCTTGGCGCGGAGGTGTGGCTGGCACAACATGTCATTGGCACATGTGGTGCGGCTGGCATGGTTGGCCTGCCTTGGCGTGGATATGTGGCTGGCACGTCATGCCATTGGCACATGTGGTGCGGCTGGCATGGTTGGCATGCCTTGGCGCGAAGATGTGGCTGGCACGGCATGCCATTGGCACATGTGGTATGGTTGGCATGGTTGGCACGCCTTGGCACGGAGATGAGGCTGGCATGGCATGCCATTGGCACATGTAGCATGGTTGGCATGCCTTGGTGTGGAAGTGTGGCTGGCACGGCATGCCATTGGCACATGTGGTGCGGCTGGCACGGCATGCCATTGGCACATGTGGTGCGGCTGGCATGGTTGGCATGCCTTGGCGCGGAGGTGTAGCTGGCATGGTATGCCATTGACACTGTGGTGCAGCTGGCATGGTTGGAATGCCTTTGGCGCGGAGATGTGGCTGGCATGGCATGCCATTGGCACATGTAGTGCGGCTGGCATGGTTGGCATGCCTTGGCGCGGAGGTGTGGCTGGCATAGCATGACATTGGCACATGTGGTGCGGCTGGCATGCCTTGGCGCGGAGATGTGGCTGGCATGGCATGTCATTGGCACTATGGTGCGGCTAGCATGGTTGGCATGCCTTTGGCGCGGAGATGTGGCTGGCATGGTTGTCATGCCTTGGCGCGGAGGTGTGGTTGGCATGGCATGCCATTGGCACATGTGGTGTGGCTGGCATGGTTGGCATGCCTTGGCGCGGAGGTGTGGCTGGCACGGTATGCCATTGGCACATGTGGTGCGGCTGGCATGGTTGGCATGCCTTGACGCTGAGGTGTGGCTGACACGGCATGCCATTGGCACATGTGGTGTGAGAATTAGGGTTTGGTATGTTTTTGGCACAATGACGTGGGAATTAGGGTTTGGCATGTCGAAACCCTAATTAGCATTAAAAAAGGTACCCTGTAAATTTCTCACAGACGTATTGAAAGGCTCAATCAATGCATTTAGCGGAACCATTATTACCCAGGTTATGTTTTTTTCCAGAGTGGCGTCAATGTTTGACTATGGTTTTACGATTTTAACCCTAAGCTAAAAACCACCATCAACATTAAGTCCCCTACTTAGCTCGGAACAGGGGCATTCTTGCGAGGTAAGCATAAGATGGTGACAGACAAAGACAGAATCGAAACACAAGTCATGAAAGATGGTCAGGAAGATTCGTCTAACCTTTTTCGGGAGGTAAGTAGAATCCGTGATACTTGCATTTGGCAGCTTTGCGTAAATTCTGCTCGTAGCACTGCAGGTTAGGCTGCGGAGTGATAGAGGCGATCGCTGGTTAAGACGCAAGATGTTTTCCTCGGTCTGGAATGGTTGTGTGTCCTCTGGGCTAGGCTTTAGAACGCATAACGGAGCCGTTAGTATATATTTGGCGTGAAGGGAAGCCGCTAGCATTGGATCGGCTTAGAATGGAGCCGCGGGTATCGTGCGGCTTGGAAAGGATTCGCAGGCATTGTCTTGGCTCGGACATTGACTTGGACCTGGAGTGGCAGGGACTTGGTGCGGCAAGGTGCAGACTATTAGCCTGGCATGGCACTATCTTGGACTTGGCACGACATGGTGTGGACGTCGGTAAGGCGGGGTGCCGGTGTTGGCACGACATGGCGCAGATTCTTGGAACGGTGAGGCAAGGCATGGCGTGGACTGTTTGGGTACCGTGATACTTGTTATTGCGAGCCCAATTGCCTTTATTCCATTCACGGGTCCAATAGGGAATCCTTTCCTTTTTCAAGTTCTAAAAGTGTCATGCCTATAAAAGGGGTCGCTCTCCTTTTATCTTGTACCTTTGTTCTCACGTCCTTGTGCTAGCGGCAGAGTGGTAGAAATAAAGCGAGTAAGCATTCCAGGTATGTACTCCAGGGTTTCTCTTTCAATCTTTTTTTTTATTATTATTGGCGCAAACCCTAGCCATAGGTATATCTTTAATGAACTTGTAGAAATATTTCAGCGTAAACACCTCAATAGCGTTAAGCACCTCAATTATTATGCAATAGTAGGTATGCATGGGCAGGTGACTGCCACCAATTCCTCTCCCATGAAAACCTAGTTGTTTAGGGTTTCCTCTTTCCTTGGTGCGGCTGTGTGTATACCGTGTGTATAGTTTCCGCAGTGGAGCATGCTTTCTTGGTCGGGTGCGTACTTTCCGCTGCAAGGTGCGGCTTTGCAAGGGGTTTGCTTTCCGTGGCTTCGTAGGGTTTGGTAGTCTCCATTTCTTCAGTTATGCGTGTTATGACTTTGCAACTTAAAAAAATTTGGCTCGCGCCTAAAATGGATTCTCCATTGCTGACAAAATAGCTTTCATGCACCTTGTAGTAACTTCTATTTTTTTTTGTTTTCAGTGTAGTTACATCTTTAGCGAAAACGTAAGAAATTTTCGTTAGGATGTCACTTGAGAAGAGTCTTGTTGTACCAAAAGACGTTGGCAACTCCAAACCAAACATGGATGATGAATTCTTCACGATGTCTTCTGCCACAGCTAGGAAAAATCATCCCAAGTATGTGCCGATTCTTCTGACTGGTTCAGAAGATGAAAGAAGGACCCGGTCGGTTCGACCAGAGGATGGAATACGGTTCTGTCTCCACAGAGGAGAGTACTCTTCTTCTCCTATTGACTTCAAAATCAGTGTAAGTCCATTGTGTTCTTTCGACAAATGGATGCGATTCATGATAAGCCAAGACTGCGTAAGAGCTAGCTTGACCAGGGCGCAAATCATCGATGCTGTCGTGGCCTCTGCAACGCTTCAAGTTAAGAAAGATATCCCGTGTTTGGTTGCTTTCATCTCCAGGTGGTGCCCAGATACTCACACGGCCGTATGTAGGTGGGGAGAAATGACTATCTCCTTGGAAAGTGTGGCCGTTCTGCTGAACCTTCCCATAACAAGAAACCTCGATATCAAGTTGTTAGAAGATGAAGAAGAGACGTGCGCCGCTCTGATTGCGAGGTCAAAAGGGTTCGTTCGGAAGGAAAACGAGACGAGATGTTTCTACAGCTGGTGGGTGTCTCAATGGTTTCCCGATGAGTTGGATCCGGATCAAAAGAATAGTACGCTTCATGTCGCGGCATTCTTGGCTCTTTGGTTATCCAGAGATATTTTCGATGATGGCTCTGGTAGGAAGGAGATAAGGCCGGAACTTATCAATCTTGCCATAAAATTAGCGAAAGTTATCGTTCTCCCCATTGGCGGCTTATTTCTCGGTTCTCTATACACACACTTGGATCATCTGGTTGCAGACATGCGCGCTTCAAATGGCTACATGAAAGTGGACTCGTACGTCCATGCCGCTTTCCTCCAGGCATGGTTATGGGAGCATTTCGGGAGATATGCTCCTAAACCGTTGGCTTCACTTCCCGAGGATTGAAGCAGTTCGAGGATACTTCGCTGGTCGAATAGGCGCCCAAGAGCCGGTTTAAACCTGGTTGATTTTCTCGAAAATTCGTATGCGGTCAACTTTCGTCCGTGGGCCGTAGTGTGTGCATCTATAGTTCAGGTTAACACTTTTGCTTCTGCTCCGAACATGTCTTTGCTCTTTGACGAAAGGAATATTATTGTTGGAGAGGTTGTATTCATGCGAAGTTGCGTTCCTGTTTGTATACCGTCTTTCTTTCGAGGATCGTTCCAGGTAGTTTCCTATAATATTGATCGAGCAGCTCAACATATGGGCTTTGACCAATGAGTCCCTCTTGCTCGTCAGCCGGTTGCTTCAGAGAATCCTTTACCAGCCAATCTCGACGCCAGTGTTCTCGCGTCGGGTAAAAGTCCCCCCTTCTTGCCATTGGAAAGAAACCCGTCGACGACTTCCAACTACAATGCGTTCTGGCAAGATGAGTTTCTTTCTATCCATGGTTTCGTGAATAATTCGGTGGAGAATACCCGGGGCAAACCCTCTACTGAGGTTTTGGTAAAGCACCCGCTGCTGAGGGATCCTTCTTCAACTAAGAAAAGTCCCCTAGTAGGGATACAGACAGTCCCCAAGCGAAGGAAAAAAGGTCAAAGAATCGTGCAGGTGGATTTCGGTCAGGTCCGGCAGATCCGGCGGCTCTCTTGACGTTCAGTTCTTCTAATATCCGAGTACGGGTCATCTTCTTGCTGGCTTAGCTCGATTGTGTAAATCTTCATTTCGTTTCTGAACATCTGTCTATGTGTTTTTTTCAGGGTCTCAGCAGCGTGAATGCCTTTACTGAACTTGCACGTCGTCAGAAAGCCGCGTCTTTTGAGGCGATGGGTGGAAGTGTTGAACTTTCCCATGGTGAAGAAGATCCTGAAAAGGAGGAAAGCACAGAATCTCGTAATGATGTGAATAGTTCTTCCAACAGCAGCGCCGAGTCTTCTTTTACTGGGTCTGAAAGTGAATTCGTGAGTCTCCTGGACGTTCCCTCCCCCCCTTTTTTTGGGAAACGCCTAATTAGTGATATCGCAGGGAGAAGCCATTCCTGAAGATGGCTCCAAGATGGAGACTTGTGGAGACACAGCTTTGTCCCTAATCGTGACAGCTGCACCTGGTGATATCAAAACGGAGGTTGGTCGGGATGGAGGTTTTGTTGCGACTCAAACAACAAAGAACATTCCAGTGATCGCTGACGAAATTGTAGTTGGGAATCCTTTGTCGATTGTTGATTCAGTTGCGGGCGTTATTTTCACTCCTCCATACCTGGTTCCTTACCTAGATCACATGTTGATCGGAGGTTTCAGTGTGCCATCTAAATATGAAGTACTATACACCAAAATATGGGAAAAGTACGGACACATCGCCATAACCAAGAAGGTCACTAGCCGGTTTCCGTTGGCCAAGCGTGTGGAGAGCATGGGATGAAACATAACATGGCTATCGGTTTATCATTCCCGTGAAAACTTGAAGTAGTAAACCATGTATTTTGTCTAGGTAAGACTTACTCGGTTTTTCGGATCTCCTAACGAAAAATGAATCTTCCGGGTGTAAGTCCGAGTTTTGTGGGAAGCGTCGCCGCGATTGTGGAAAGTCCCCAGCGTCCCGAGTCTCCTGAGAACCGAGTCGTCGATCCCTGGGCGGATCGTTTACTTTTAACCTCTGGGAAGTCTCCAGTCATCCCTTGTCGTGTCACGACTGGTAATCGGGTCGTTTGGTAACTGAGTCGTCGATCCCTGAGTAAATCGTTTTCTTCTACCGCCTTGATGTCTGGGTCAAAGTATGAGATCGATAGTTGGAAATTCGTATCGTAACCGAGAGATTAATATCCCATTATGGTTGCCAATTGTTTGAGGGTGAAAACAATTTCTGCTGATTTTGGTAATTTCGAGTGTGTGGGTGAGAAACAACTCTAAACCCTAAACAATGTACTGCAAGGGAATACTTTGATTCGAGAGATCAATCTGTACAAATCCGGCCTAAACCAAGAAATGGCCGTTCCAGACTTGCTTCGGTCACAAAGTTAAGGAGAAGGGTTGGTCTAGGAAGGGAAGCAAAGAGAGTGTTGAGACCAGAATAGTTGATTCGGGAAGAGTAGTTGTTTGACGACTTGTATCAGAAAGTGGAAAACTAGCAGATGGGAAAGCTAACAAGTGATTTCTGAGTGTTGTATTCTCCTGAACAAAAACTTTTCCTTTGGTGGAAATAGGTGAGACCCATTTATACAAGTCGCAACGAAACGTACCCTGGTCTCGTAAGAAGTGAAAACGGTTGAGTAAATGGAAGAAAGCGGTAACGGGTAACGCCTGAAATTGATGTTTCCATAATGAAGGAAACGTTTCAACATTACTTCTTTTATTTACTAACCGCCTCACTCTTATGAAACTTTCTTGTAACGGGCGTAGTGTACGCCGCACGCTGTTGTTTGAGGGTGAAAACGGTTTCTGCTTATTTCGGTAATTTCGTGTGTGCCGGTGAGAAACGAGTCTAAACCATAAACAATGTACTGTACGGGAGTACTTTAGATTCGAGAGATCAATCTATACAAATCCGGACTAAACCAAGAAATGGCCATTCCAGACTTTCTTCGGTCACAAAGTGAAAGAGAAGGGTTGGTTTCGGGGAGGGAAGCGAAGAGAGTGTTGAGACCAGAATAGTTGATTCTGGAAGAGTAGTTGTTTGACGACTTGTATCATAAAGTGAAAGATAACAAATGGGAAAGCTAACAAATAATATCTGAGTGTTGTATGTTCCTGACCAAAACTTGTTGTTTGGTGGAAATAGGTGAGACCTATTTATACAAGTAGCAACGAAACGTACCCTGGTCTCGTAAGAATTGAAAACAGTTTGAGTAAATGGAAGGAAACGGTAATGGGTAACTCCTGGAATTGATGTTCCATAATGAAGGAAACGTTTCACCATTACTCATTGTATTTACTAACCGCCTCATTCTTATGACACTTTCTGGTAACAGGCGTAATGTACGCTGCACGCTGTAAACCACCAAACCAATACCCTAATGAGCATCCCCCAGTTTGTGACATGTGTTAATGTCTCGAGTGCTTGGTGTTATTTTCCGTGATGCAAGTTCGGAGGTGCTTGGTGTTCTTTGTGTTGTCCTTGGTTGGAAAACCAATTTCTATGTGGAAGTATGTGCGATTATTTATGGTGCGATTGTGGCTAGGAGATGGAATACGCGGAGTCTTTTCATTCGTTCTGATTCAAAGAGTTGCATACAAGATTTTCAAAAGGGGGAGCTGCCTTGGCAGCTGGTGCAGAAGTGGAAAATTGCGAAGTCTTACTACATCAACGTTCGTTATATTCATAGCTATAGGGAGGTTAATTTCTCAGCTGATGCCTCGGCCAAGCAAGCCTGTTTGCTGGCTGAGGATATTTTTGAGTTTTATGAGGGTAGGCCAGGTTTTATTCCATCTGTGGAATGTCCTAGAAGGGTTTATTATCGTTTCAAATAGGTTTTCCAGTGAGTGGCCTCACGGCTAGTCATTAGGAAAACCTAGTCCATGTACAGTTTTTCGCTTTTTTAATTTTATTTGACAGAGTAAAAAAAGTGTTGATGTCTCGAGTGTTTTCGTGGAAAACATGTAACATGTTGCTACTGTTTGGCAAGTTGATCTTGGGAGACTTCCCGGCTCGGTGGTGACCCTCGACGGTCGAGATTTTGCATCTCGAGAGGAAAGGTAGCCGTTGATTATTGCAACCCTTCGTTTGGTAGCCAGCGGTATGAAAGCATGGCCTGCATGGATTTGACATGGTTAGGCGTGGCCAAGCTAGGATTTTGGCATAGTTTAGGCGCGGCCAAGAACTAGGATTTTGGCATAGTTTGGGCGCGGCCAAAATTAGGGCTTGGCGTTGGGCCAAAGGTTTCCACGCGTTAGCTGGTGACCTTGGACGGCTAAGATCTGCATCTTATATGGAAGGGTGGTCGTTGATTGTTGCAAGCCTTCGTTTTGGCAGCCAACGACGTGAAGGAAAGGCTGGCATGGTTGGCATGCCTTGGCGCGGAGATGTGGATGGCACGGCATGCCATTGGCACACGTGGCATGGTTGGCATGCCTTGGCGCGAAGATGTGGCTGGCATCGCATGCCATTGGCACACGTGGCATGGTTAGCATGCCTTGGCGCGGAGATGTGTCACGACATGCCATTGGAACATGCGACATGGTTGGCAAGACTTAAAGCGGAGATGTGGCTGGCACGGCATGCCATTGGCACATGTGGCATGGTTAGCATGCCTTGGAGCGGAGATGTGGCAGGACATGACATCGGCACATGCGGCATGGTTGGCAAGCCTTGGCGCGGAGATGTGGCACGGCATGAAGCGGTCAAAATTAGGTTTGGCCTTGGCATCCAGCGGCATGTGGTATGGCCGGCATGGCTTTGGCATAGTTTAGGCGCGGTCAAAATTAGGGTTTAGTACAAACCGTGATGTTTGGCCTTGGGCCGGAAGTTTCCATGCGTTAAGTGGAAAACTTGGACGGTGGAGATCTGTATCTCAGATGGAAGAGTATCCGTTGATTGTTGCAACCCTCCGTTTTGGCCGCCAGCGGCATGTGGTAGGGCCGGCATGGCTTTGGGATAGTTTAGGCGCGGCCAAAATTAGGGTTTAGTACAAATCGTGATGTTTGGCCTTGGGCCTGAAGTTTCCATGAATTAGGTGGCAAACTTGGACGGTTGAGATCTGCATCTCAGATGGAAGGGTAACCATTGATTATTGCAACCCTTTGTTTTGGCATCCAGCGTCGTGCATGGCTTTGCCATGTGTTAGGCGCGACCAAAATTAGGGTTTAGTATAAACCGTGATGTTTGGCCTTGGGCCGGAAGTTGCCATGCGTTAGGTGGAAAACTTGGATGGTTGAGATCTGCATCTCAGATGGAAGGGTAGCCGTTGATTGTTGCAACCCTCCATTTTGGCAGCCAGCAGCATGTGGTAAGGCCGGCATGGCTTTGGCATAGTTTAGGCGAGGACAAAATTAGGGTTTAGTACAAACCTTGATGTTTGGCCTTGGTACGGAAGTTGCCATGCGTTAGTTGGCAAACTTGAACAGTGGAGATTTGCATCTCTGATGGAAGGGTAGCCGTTGATTGTTCCAACCCTCCGTTTTTACAGCTAGCGGCATGTGGTAGGGCCGACATGGATTTGGCATAGTTTAGGCGCGACCAAAATTAGGGTTTAGCGCGATGTTTGGCCTTGGGCCGGAAGTTTCCATGCGTTAGGTGGCAAACTTGGACGGTGGAGATCTGCATCTCAGGTGGAAGGATAGCAGTTGATTATTGCAACCCTTCGTTTTGGCAGCTAGCGTCGTGCATGGCTTTGGCATGTGTTAGGCGCGGCCAAAATTAGGGTTTAGTACAAACAGTGATGTTTGGCCTTGGGCCGGAAGTTTCCATGTGTTAGGTGGCAAACTTGCACGGTTGATATTTGCATCTCATATAGAAGGGTCCGTTTTGGCAGCCAGCGGCATGTGGAGAAGGTAAATTCCTCAACACTCACTACTGTGTTGCTAGGAATGCTTCCCCAACACATCCTTCCACTTAGTGTTGAGACGTGTAAATTCCTCAACACTCACTAATGTGTTCCTAGGCATGCTTCCTCAACACATCCTTCCTCTTAGTGTTGAGATGTGTAAATTCCGCAACACTCATTACTGTGTTGCTAGGCATGCTTCCTTAACACATCCTTCCTCTTAGTGTTGAGACGTGTAAATTCCTCAACACTCACCGCTGTGTTGCCAGGCATGATTCCTCAACACATCCTTCCTCTTAGTGTTGAGACGTGAAAATTCCTTAACACTCACCGCTGTGTTGCCAGGAAAACTGCCTCAACACATCTTTCCTCTTAATGTTGAAAAGTGTAAATTCCTCAACACTCACTATTGTGTTGTCAGGCATACTACCTCAACACGTTTTTTTTTCTCTTAGTGTTGAGACGTTCAAATTCCTCAATACTCACCACGGTGTTGCCAGGAAAACTTCCTCAACACATCTTTTCCTCTTAGTGTTGAGACGTGAAATTTCCTCAACACTCACCACTGTGTTGCCAGGAAAACTGCCTCAACACATCTTTCCTCTTAGTGTTGAGACATGAAATTTCCTCAACACTCATCGTTGTGTTTCCAGGCAAACTTCCTCAACAAATCTTTCCTCTTAGTGTTGAGACGTGAAATTTCCTCAACACTCACCACTGTGTTGCCAGGCAAACTGCCTCAACACATCTTTCCTCTTAGTGTTGAGACGTGAAATTTCCTCAACACTCACCGCTGTGTTTCCAGGCAAACTGCCTCAATACATTTTTCGTCTTAGTGTTGAGACATGAAATTTCCTCAACACTCACCGCCGTGTTGCCAGGAAAGCTGCCTCAGTATATTTTTCCTCTTAATGTTGAGACGTGAAATTTCCTCAACACTCACTGCTGGGTGGCTAAGCAAACTGCCTCAACACATTTTTGCTCTTAGTGTTGAGAAGTGTAAATTCCTCAACACTCACTATTGTGTTGTCATGCATACTACCTCAACACGTTTTTTTTCTCTTAGTGTTGAGACGTTCAAATTCCTCAACACTCACCCCGGTGTTGCCAGGAAAACTGTCTGAACACATCTTTCCTCTTAGTGTTGAAATGTGAAATTTCCTCAACACTCACCGCTGTGTTTCCGAGCAAACTGCCTTAACACATTTTTTCCTCTTAGTGTTGAGACGTGAAATTTCCTCAACACTCACCAGTGTGTTGCCAGGCAAACTGTCTCAACACATCTTTCCTCTTAGTGTTGAGACGTGAAATTTTCTTAACACTCACCGCTGTGTTGCGAGGAAAACTGCCTCAACACATCTTTCCTCTTAGTGTTGAGACGTGAAATTTCCTCAACACTCACCACTGTGTTTCCAGGCAAACTGCCTAAACACATTTTTTCCTCCTAGTGTTGAGACGTGAAATTTCCTCAAAACTCACCACTGTGTTGCCAGGCAAACTGCCTCAATACATCTTTCCTCTTAGTGTTGAGACGTGAAATTTCCTCAACACTCACCGCTGTGTTGCCAGGAAAACTTCCTCAACACATTTTTCCTCTTAGTGTTGAGACGTGAAATTTCCTTAACACTCACCACTGTGTTGCCAGGCAAACTGCCTCAACACATCTTTCCTCTTAGTGTTGAGACGTGAAATTTCCTTAACATTCACCGTTGTGTAGCCAGGCAAACTGCCTCAACACATTTTTCCTCTTAGTGTTGAAACGTGAAATTTCCTCAACACTCACTGCAGTGTGGCCAGGAAAACTGCCTCAACACATTTTTCCTCTTAGTGTTGAGACGTGAAATTTCCTCAACTCTCACCGCCGTGTTGCCGGGCAAACTACCTCGATATATTTTTCCTCTTAGTGTTGAGACGTGAAATTTCCTCAATACTCATCGTTGTGTTGCCGGGAAAACTGCCTCAACACATTTTTCCTCTTAGTGTTGAGACGTGAAATTTCCTTAACACTCACCGTTGTGTTGCCAGGCAAACTGCCTCAACACATTTTTTCCTCTTAGTGTTCAGACGTGAAATTTCCTAAACACTCACCACTGTGTTGCCAGGCAAACTTCCTCAACACATTTTTCCTCTTAGTGTTGAGATGTGAAATTTCCTTAACACTCACCACTGTGTTGCCAGGAAAACTGCCTCAACACATCTTTCCTCTTAGTGTTGAGACGTGAAATTTCCTCAACACTCACCGATGTGTTGCCAGGAAAACTTCCTCAACACATTTTCCTCTTAGTGTTGAGACGTGAAATTTACTCAACACTCACCACTGTGTTGCCGGGAAAACTTCCCCAACACATTTTTCCTCTTAGTGTTGAGGCATTCAAATTGCTCAACACTCACTAATGTGTAGTCATGCATACTTTCTCAATACATTATAGTGTTGACGGCTCCACCACCTCAACACTCGTCTTTGTACTCAAGGCTCGCTGCACCAACACTACATGGCACCGGTACTCCATGGCCAAGACAGAAGCGCGCCAGCACAGAGATTAATGTTCCGATTTTTAGGTCGGGGCTAAAATTGTAAAACCTGGCATTTAATGTTCCGTCACTCCATAAAGAAACGGAGCCATACAAAAGTGATGAGTGTCCAACCTCTTCACTGGCGCATTTATTGAGCAATTCAATATATTCACATGAAATTTACCCAGAATGGTGCATGTAGCAAAAATCCCAGATACTCTGTAAATTTCAACACCTTGCTTATATTATTCATTAATGTAAGTCTCTCTGAGTAATTTTCCTGTGTTATGTTCCCTGGAAGAACCCTTAACATTGATATGGCATGACGGATTTGTGTTCACTCGCAGTAGAGTAGTGACTGGT
Source organism: Papaver somniferum (assembly GCF_003573695.1). Taxonomy (NCBI): domain Eukaryota; kingdom Viridiplantae; phylum Streptophyta; class Magnoliopsida; order Ranunculales; family Papaveraceae; genus Papaver; species Papaver somniferum. Next base: position 9,360,094 of record NW_020622492.1, on the reverse strand, counting down.
AATCGTTATTATGCAAAGTAGGTACGTACGGCTAGGTGACTGATTCCACGAGAAACTGGGTGTTAGGGTTTCTCTGAGATCCAAAATTTGCAGGACAAGGTGACCGAAGGTCCTTCTGCGGACGTGGTCAAACAACAAGAAGCGGAGGTTGAAAGGTTGTTCAAAGAGTTGGAGCTGAAACAGGCGGTCCTCCAAATGATGAAGGACGCCTTCTCCGAGAAGAGCAAAACACCGTTGAATGACTTCCTTTGAATGCACTTATGTCTTCTGAAATTTTTCTATTTCGTTTTTTTTTTCTTGAAAGGCAAATGAAACACCTAGCTTTATGGTTTTAATTTTCTGGATTTTTGGGTTGATAGACAAGTGTTACTGATATACGCATTTATGTGTCTAATTTGTCCTCAATGTTTCGTATTGTTAGTACTTGTTTTCGTCCTTATTATGGTGTTTTGTGTGTTTGAAGGTATTTTTGGAAAATAATTATTGTTGGAAAATTCAGCTCGAAAAGTTGCACGAAGCACCCCCGGAGGACATTTGTTATTCGGACTCTCACCATTGGTTAAGGGGAACTCAATTACTAAGGGGCAACCCAGGTCACCCCAAAAAGGCATATTCTATGCGCACCCCAGGATCGGATAGGGGGACACCATCTTCAAAAATTTGAATTTTCATTTTGGCGGGAAATTTTCTTCTTCAACTGGCAGATGTTTCGATCGATTTTTGGACGTGATTTTGTGCGATTCAATCGTTGTAACTTTGTGGAAAGATGTGATATAACCATATTAATCTATTTCAGGTGTTATCTCGGGCCAGAATTGGCTGAATCAAATTGTGGAGCAAAATAGGGAGCACGTCATTGTATGGAGACTGTCACGGGATTTGCATGAGTTGGAATGAGTTTGCGTACGTTAGGATGACTCTAACAACCATCTGGAGTGTGAAGGAGATAAATATAGTAATTTGGCAGCTTCAGAACTCGTGGAGAAATCAAATATCTAAATTATTTCCTAAACAGACAGTGAAGAATAATGGAAGATTATATGAAGTTATGGCGAGATATTTTGGCCCTGTGGAGTATATATAGAGTGTTGGGAACTCAGAGAGGGTCTGTCGAGACTTAGGGAGGTTTAGGGAAGCTCAGAAAAAAAGAAAAAAATTTACAGAGAAACTGTCGAGTTGCAGTCGGGGAAGAAGGTGAATAGTGAACTCGATAGTTGAAAACAGTCGCAGAAACCGTGGCCTAAACTTTCAAATCCAAACTCTTTGTAACAGTTTTGTAACAATTATTCCAACAATTAATAAAGTTTGCAACAGTTCACTTTCGTTCTTCCGTTACAGCGAGTTTTGTAACAATTATAACTGTTACAAACTCACAGTTTCATACCTTTTCACTCTTTTGATCATCTTTTGAGCCATAGACCAATCTTTTGAGACCATGATTGATATGAGGAGATAAACCCATCCTCTGGGCGACGGAGGAAGCTATTCTGACAATGAAAAAGTGGTAATTTCTATTTTAAATAATTTATGCAATTTAAATTATGATTTTTTTCCTAGAACAAAAGAGTTTTTCCAATGATTTTTATAAGCAATTGTTATTTTAATTGATGGTATATGCTTAACTTTGAGTTCTTGATATTCCATGATTTCAACTTACAATTGCTCTTTTATAAAATCTATTTTTGCAATAATTAGAATCACTTAAATGGGAAATTGCATAATAATAATAATATCACTTTGGAATTGATAGAATAGTGGAACCCTTAGCCCCAGTTTCTCCAAAATCTTGACATCACTTTTTGAATCAAATTTGCAATATTTATTTAAATCTAAAAATTCTTTCCTTCACAAGTCTGAAAAGAACTCTTTTATCACTATCTATAACAACTTTGAGAACACATCAAATTTTTGGCGCCGCCGAAGCGGACTTGTCTTTAGGATAGAGTTTTTAGATTTTTTTTTTTTTTAGTTTTTTTTGTTCTTCTTTACGTTTTTGGGTTTTTGTCTTTTCCTTTCAGATTTTGGGAATTTGGAGCGAAAGAAATTTTTTCCAAAGCTTTTGGCGAATATTTAAAGACTTAAAGTAAAAGGCAAAAGGAGCTAAAGAAGAAGAATTTTTTTTTATAGAAAAAGAGAGAAAAAAAGAGAGTGTTATTTTATTAGATTGTACTAGGAATTCTTTTTATTTTGTATTTTTCTTTTTGCTCTTTATTTTTTGGACCTTTCTTTTGGACTTTGGACATTTGGACATTAATTTTTTTTTAAACCATACGGAAGGGTAGATTAAATATTAAATTATTTGCTGAGAGTTGTGGCCCGAGTCGACGACAACGGTTCATCCCCCGTCTGGAACGGGAGGTAAGTCTGTCGAAACACTCGCGAATCCCCTGTTAGCGAGTTATTGTATTCCTTCATTTGCATATATGCTAAGGAACTGAAAACGGTTGTTTTAAATTCCTACTAAAGGGAAAGGACTGGCCATACAAGATAAGGTTTCGGATTTCATCACCGTTCTCTTCTTGCCTGCCTTAGGAAAACGAAACCAAACGCGAATCTAAGCTTTAAAATTTGGAATAGAACAGACCTATAGGGTAACGAGCTTAGTATGAAAGTCGTTCGAAAAATATTGGTTACTCTTTTAGCATACTTCGAAGTTCATGATGGTTTCTGTGAGTTGAATGCGTGACTGCGCCGCCTTGTGATAGCGGTGAGGCCTTGGGTATCAAAGCTCCACTGAGCTTCCCTCGCCTCAATTCAACTTACTTTGACTTGGATTGATTCCAGAGGGGTTTGCTTAAATTGTAACGAATTCCCTTACGAAGGATTAGAAGCTGGTCTAGAAACAATCTAAGTGGAACCATCATGCTTTTTGTTTGCTAGAAATCAGTAGGTTTGTTGTGGTGGAGTCAGCCTTGTTTGTGTTTGCATAGAACTTCCCTTCCTTTTAGAACTTTTCTCTTTCTTTTTTTTTTTTTAGTGTATGCCCGAAAGGGCTTGGAAAAGAAATACTTTTGGCCGTTTGATTAGTGACGAGCCTAGAAGTTCTTCTTGTGAAAGCGGGGAGCTCGAAGACTCTTCTTTTGAGAGCCCCGTTTTTGGAAACTTCAGTTTTGAAAATCTGTCTCTTCGTGAGGAAGGTACCCCTAGTACTTCAGCTGTGCCAGCGATGGCAACTTTGAAAGATTACATGTTCCCAACTAGGACCAACCGAGCTTCGTGCATTAAATTGCCAGCCAGTACGGCTAATTTCGAGATAAAACCTAGTATTCTTCAGATGATCCCTATGTTCTTAGGAAAAGATGATGAGAACCCTTATTTTCATATTAGGGACTTTGAGGAAATCTGTGGGACAGTTAGAATAAAAGACCTCACTGATGAAGTTTTGAAACTTAAGATGTTTCCCTTTTCCTTGAGAGATAAAGCCAAGACCTGGCTGAACAACCTACCACCTGAGTCCATTGAAACATGGCAGGAACTTGTTGCTGCTTTCTATATGAAATTCTACCTAAACTAAGCATAAAACTGCAGTGTTAGGCAGAAATTAGTGCTAGTGTGCAACAAGAGGGAGAGTCTCTTTATAGGTTTTTAGAGAGATTCAATGATCTCCTATCCCAGTGTCCCCACCATGGATTTGATAAAATGAAACTTGTTGAGATTATTTATAATGGTTTAGACTATTCGACCAAAGCCATGGTCGAGTCTATGTGCGCTGGTGAGTTCACCAGTAAAAATGTGATGATGCTTTTACCTTCTTAGGAGCTATCGCTGAAAAATCCCAACAGTGGGAGTCTTGTGTTGAACCCCCTAAAAGACTCTTGGTCAATAGAAGTAGCACCAATGTGGTAGATACAAGCTTCGAGTCAGATGCTAAGTTTGCTGCTTTGTCTAGAAGGTTAGAAGCTTTGGAATTGAATCAGCCTAATTATAGGTCTCTTGTTGAACCTGATGATAGGATTAGAGCCGCTCAAGTCTCTAGTTGTGGAGTAGAGCCCAATAACTCGTTTTGGGAAGGTCATGTTAGTGAAGAAAAGCCCATGCTTCTATAACAACGCTAGGTTTGAGAACCGTCAGAAGTTTGACCCATACTCAGAAACCTACAACCCTGGTTGGAGAAACCATCCTAATTTTTCTTGGTCTAAGGGCCAGAATCAAGGTCAGTCTAGTAATTCTCAGCCTCCCCCAGGTTTTGGTTATGCTAAGAACTCTTCAGGTCAACCCCAGTTTCAGAACCCTTCGGATAAAAAGATCACAAGTTTAGAAGACACTCTAGCCTCGTTTATTAAAAACTCTGATAAGATCAACCTAATGGTTGCTCAAGGGATAGAAGAAAGTAAAAATATAGGTTATGCTAACTCCCAAGCTATTTCTGAGTTAAAAAACCAGGTTAGTCAGATAAATGAATCTTTGAGGGAAAAAGGTAAGTTTCCTAGTCAAACTCAACCCAATCCTAAAGCAGAGAAATCGTACAATCATGTGAACTCTATTACAACCCTTAGGAGTGGAAAGAAAGTTGACAATAAGGTTGCCATGCCTGATAGTGAACATGTTGTAGTTCACCCTTCTGAGCCAGAAAATGAGGAGACTGATAGAGTCTCTAAAAAGACCAATGAGGGTCCTGATGAGCCCGGCTTTGTTCCCAGAGCCCCGTTCCCCCAGCTGCTAGTTCCGACTAAGAGGGAGTCCAACTTTAATGATATATTGGAGGTTTTTAAGCAGGTAACTATCAACCTTCCACTACTAGATGCAATTAGGCAGATTCCCTCTTATGCCAAGTTCCTTAAGGACTTGTGTACGCGAAAGCGTAAGCTCAGTGTCCAGAAGAAAGCCTTCATAGCTAGTCATGTGAGTTCTATTATTCAGAATACCACTACTCCTAAGTATAAAGACCCAGGGTCCCCTACCATTGCTTGTACAATAGGTAAATACCGTGTTGAGAAAGCGTTGCTTGACTTAGGAGCCAGTGTGAACTTACTTCCGTACCATGTGTACCTTAAGCTAGGACTTGGTGAGATGAAACCTACCCAGGTAACACTTCAGTTAGCTGATAGGTCCGTTAAAGTTCCTCGTGGTGTGATCGAGGATGTTCTCATAGAGGTTGACAAGTTTATTTATCCAGTGGATTTTATTATCCTAGATACCCAACCTGTCCCTGACCCAGAGAACCAAATACCAGTGATTTTAGGTCGCCCGTTTTTAGCCACGTCTAATGCGATCATAAACTGTCGAAATGGTATTATGAATCTATCTTTTGGTAATATGACTATTGAGTTGAATATTTTTAATGTCAATAAGCTACATTCTGAGCTAGATGACACCGTGCATTGAAGAGGTCAACATGATAGGAACCTTAGTTCCGAAGTCTGTACCAAACACCGAATCGGAAGATCCATTAGAGAGTTGTCTAGCCCGTTTTAGCATGGATTTCGACGATGATAGCAACATTGAACAAGTAAACTCTGTTGGATTCATTCCTATGTTATACCGATAGATGGAAATCTAGTTTTGAACCATTACTAGCTACCGAATCTACCTTAAGCCCTTATTTCGAAGAGCCTAAAGATCCTTAAGTTGGACCCCAATTATGCATTTGTAGGCCCATCTGAGATTTTGCCTATAACTTCCGATTTGGATAGTGATCATGAGATTAGGCCAGTAACCGTGCTTCAACACAATAAGGAAACTCTAGGGATGACCATAGAGGATATGAAACATATAAGTCCTATAGCTAGTATACCTCAAAAGAATTTAGAGGATGAACCACCTGATTATAACTCAGAGAAAGCAATTGACCTTTTTCAGGAACCGGATGGTCTAGAAATTAGGAATATTGTGACTAGTTTATCTAGAGACACCCAAAACTCTAAGTTTGGGGGTAGTGAACTAGAAGAAGCTCTAGAGTATTTTAAATACTCTCCGGATCCGGAAATTCAAGCCATAGTTAAAGGTCTTACGGAGAATAGTGATTACCCTAAATTTGGGGGTAGAGATTGTCAATTATCCCCAGTAGAAGTCCCTAACTTGGGACTCAAGCCTAGTGCATCTGAGGTATCGCTTGAGTCTATTCAGACTCCACAACCTGATCCGCCTGATACTGTTCAGGAGGAAATCCATATATTAGAAACCCGTTTTTCGGATGAATCTATTTTTCAAGACACTCTTATGAAGCCCAACTGGAGGCTCTGGATAGATCCGGTTGTCTTGCAAGAAACCTTAGATGAGGATGTGCTCCTTCTGTTCATTTTTCTGAACCAGTGCAGTTGTCTCATATTGGTGTTAGCTCTATTTGGTATTATGGACCCACAACTTTTTCGGCTATTGGTATATGACTTTGGAAGGTGAAGATCCTTTTTGAGGTATTTGATGTCTGGCTGAAGACTTTAAACTTAGCACTTCTTGGGAGGTAACCCAATCTCACGCAACACGGTAATATCTTTCCTCAACCCTTTTTGCTTCAAGTGGTAACAATTTCTCCTCGTTCATGCTGTTAATTTTATCATTGGAAACATTGAGGACAATGTTAGATTTAAGTTTGGGGGTATGGGAAAATCTTTTAGTTGCAATAAAAAATACGCTCCAGAGCCTAGAGATTTATGCGTATTCAGGATGGCACTAACTAATCTAAGTGGATGGAAGCATCTTGGTTGTAGGAGTTGAGGAACCAATCTGATTAGATGGAAACATCTATAGAGTTATTCATAAAAGCACAGAGCTCAGGTGTTAGAAATAACATGATAGTTGCACCATATCTCGTTGAGTCCTTTTCATTTCTTTTTTTTTATTTATTTTTTTTATTTTTTCATTTTAAACTATGTTTCTCTAAGTGATTAGGTGGGGACACGATTCAAGTTGTTACCACTGCTAGGGTGAATTAGAGTGACTGAGTTACTAAAAAAAAAAAAAAAGAGACCGGACCAGTTAGACCAATCGGAATAAGTATTAACACTTGGATAGCAATATGCGTGTGTTCTCCCTGTTTCCGTCGCCTAAGCAAGCGTGGAATGCAGGACCCGTGGGAACTATCGTGTAATCTGCTGACAAGAAGCATGCGCTTGGATCAAAAAGATTATCATGCGTTAAGTTAAAAAAAATGGTTATTGTTCTGTGTAGTCAACTGCTGGTTCCCTTGTATTTGCCAGTTTGTTGATCTAGATTTAAGTTATTGACCACTGGTTCCCTTGTATATGCCAGTTGTGTTGATATTAGTCAGACCGGTATCTCAGTCCATTAGGATAGGTTCATTCTGGCAGTGGCCTTCAGACAGATATGTGAAACATCGATCATTTGGTTAACATCAAAACCATCTACATTTTTCTATTTCCATCTCCTTTTCTATCCATATGATTAGTTTGACTCCGAATATGATGTCCATAGTGCAACTATCTGAGTAGAGCTCTGTCACTTTATATGAATTTTAGTATGCTTGAGTGTAAACTCGTGTACAACAATTGGAATTTCGCATCAGGGTACTTCCTCCTGTAGTCAGTGATTGTAAGCCAACCAAGGAGATTCTTTAGTGCCTTCCAAGGTTCGACATAGATATCTAGGGTCTGGAGTAATGGTTTTGTGGGTACACCTCTGGTAAACCCCCGAGATTAACTCGGTTTTTTTTTTTATTTTTGCTCGAGGACTAGCAAATAATAAGTTTGGGGTATTTGATAGACGCATTTATGTGTCTAATTTGTCCTCAATGTTTCGTATTGTTAGTACTTGTTTTCGTCCTTATTATGGTGTTTTGTGTGTTGTAGGTATTTTTGGAAAATAATTATTGTTGGAAAATTCGGCTCGAAAAGTTGCACGAGCACCCCCGGAGGACATTTGTTATTCGACTCTCATCATTGGTTAAGGGGCACTCAATTACTAAGGGGCAACCCAGGTCACCCCAAAAAGGCAGATGTATTCGCACCCCAGGATCGGATAGGGGGACACCATCTTCAAAAATTTGAATTTTCATTTTGGCGGGAAATTTTCTTCTTCAACTGGCAGATGTTTCGATCGATTTTTGGACGTGATTTTGTGCGATTCAATCGCTGAAACTTTGTGGAAAGATGTGATATAACCATATTAAGCTATTTCAGGTGTTATCTCGGGCCAGAATTGGCTGAATCAAATTGTGGAGCAAAACAGGGAGCACGTCATTGTATGGAGAGTGTCACGGGATTTGCATGAGTTGGAATGAGTTTGTGTATGTTAGGATGACTCTAACAACCATCTGGAGTGTGAAGGAGATAAATATAGTAATTTGGCAGCTTCAGAACTCGTGGAGAAATCAAATATCTGAATTATTTCCTAAACAGACAGTGAAGAATAATGGAAGATTATATGAAGTTATGGCGAGATATTTTGGCCCTGTGGAGTATATATAGAGTGTTGGGAACTCAGATAGGGTCTGTCGAGACTTAGGGAGGTTTAGGGAAGCTCAGAAACAAAGAAAAAAATTTACAGAGAAACTGTCGAGTTGCAGTCGGGGAAGAAGGTGAATAGTTAACTCGATAGTTGAAAACAGTCGCAGAAACCGTGGCCTAAACTTTCAAATCCAAACTCTTTGTAACAGTTTTGTAACAATTATTCCAACAATTAATAAAGTTTGCAACAGTTCACTTTCGTTCTTCCGTTACAGCGAGTTTTGTAACAATTATAACTGTTACAAACTCACAGTTTCATACCTTTTCATTCATTTGATCATCTTTTGAGCCATAGACCAATCTTTTGAGACTATGATTGATATGAGGAGATAAACCCATCCTCTGGGGCGACGGAGGAAGCTATTATAACAATGAAAAAGTGGTAATTTCTATTTTAAATAATTTATGCAATTTAAATTATGACTTTTTGCCTAGAACCAAAGAGTTTTTCCAATGATTTTCATTAAGCAATTGTTATTTTAATTGATGGTATATGTATAACTTTGAGTGTATAACTTTGAGTTCTTGATATTCCATGCTTTCAACTTACAATTGCTCTTTTATAAAATCTATTTTTGCAATAATTAGAATCACTTAAATGGGAAATTGCATAATAATAATAATAATAATATCACTTTGGAATTGATAGAATAGTGGAACCCTTAGCCCCAGTTTCTCCAAAATCTTGACATCACTTTTTGAATCAAATTTGCAATATTTATTTAAATCTAAAAATTATTTCCTTCACAAGTCTAAAAAGAACCCTTTTATCACTATATATAACAACTTTGAGAACACATCAAATTTTTGGTTGACTGAGATATACAGGCGTGGTATGGGCTTCAAAATCATCCGGATTTGGTTGGATAATCGGCAGTGAAGAAAACAGGGTTGCTCGGGTTTTGGTTGCTCCATCACGAGTTCTGTGTAGTTGGCGTGTGGATTGATAGAGTTTTACTTCTGGTGGAACGTGAAAACAATTCCCTGAGAGTATACCGACATCAGCAGGCGTGTGAAGAGGCGAGAAAGGAAAGAAAATTTCCTTTATTATTTTTTCTTTACTGTCGAGATATGGGAAGATTTTCTGGAGTAATGAGCGAAGATTCTTAGTCCAAAGGTGTATAAATAGGCTACTAGGGTCGAGCAGAAGGGGGACGTAGAGATTGGGAGAAGTTTAGAGCAACAAAGAGTCAAAAAAATCGAATTTGCAGAGAGACCACCTGCTGCTGCTGCTGCCATTGAAGAACACTGAAGAACACGAAAAACAGACTTGCCACAACCGCCGTTTTTAAACAGTGTCAGCGACTCATACTGTGGGTTGCAGATCAGAGACAGACTTAAAAAACGCAACAATATAGTAACGGCTTTGTAACGGCTTTTGCAACAGTTATAAGCATTGCAAACCCGATTTTTATTATAATTCTCCCTTATTCATCATTTGTAACCCTTTGAGCATAAATGAAATCAACTTTTGAGCGTGTTTCCAACATGATGAGCGGCTAATTCTCTCGTAACCAAGGCAATGGATGAAGCTATTCACACATGAATAATGGGTAACTATTTCATTTTCTCTAGTATTTAATTATAATTCACTCAATCACTGCTTTTGCAGAGTCCTTAAAAGTTTACATAATTTTCTTCGTTAGTTGTGATTCAATTAGATAGGTTATGCTTTGGTTAGATAATCTATGCTTAAGGGATACAATTAATTTTTGAGAATATGTTTGATTATTTTTGGATTAAGAAATAAAGGATTAAAAGGATAACTAGAGTTATGAAATATTTGACATCATTCATGTGTAATAGTGGATTCTAGTGTCTTGGTTATTTTCCAATCACTTGAAATCAATTTTGAGTTAAGTTTTCTATATTTTCAAGTTCTATTAAGTATAGAATGCATTGCCTTCACAAGCCTCAACGAACTCTTTACTACAACATCATTGAAAATATCATCAGTTACCTATGAGGGTTTTGGATTATTATTCGAGATGAACTGTTTTAGGATGATGCGGTTTTTGGTTATGATTGTAAGTGACACCAACATCCCATGGAAGATATGGAACCGTGAATGTTGTGTGTCAGTAGATGACATGGGATGAAACATAACATGGCTATCGGTTTTATCATTCCCGTGAAAACTTGAAATAGTAAACCATGTATTTTGTCTAAGCAAGACTTACTCGATTTTTTGGATCTGCTAACGAAGAATGAGTCAGGTGCAAGTCCGAGTTTTGTGAGAATCACTGCAATCGTGGAAAGTCCCCAGTCGTCCCTGAGTCACTTGATAATCAAGTCGTCAATCCCTGGGCGGATCGTTTGCTTTTAACCTCTGGGAAGTCCCCATTCGCCCCTTGCCGTGTCATGACTGGTAATCGGGTCGTCTGGTAACTGAGTCGTCGATCCCTGAGCGGATCGTATCGGGCCGTCTGGTAGCTGAGTCGTCGATCCCTGAGCGGATCGTTTGCCTCTATCGTCCTGACGTCTGGGTCGAAGTATGAGATCGAGGATTGAAAATTGACATTGTAACCCAAAGACCAATCTCCCACTATGGTCGCCAATTGTTTGAGGGTGAAAACAGTTTCTGCTGGTTTCGGTAATTTCATGTGATGTGGGTGAGAAACAAATATAAACCCTAAACAATGTACTTCAAGGGAGTACTTTAGATTCGAGAGACCAATCTGTACAAGTCCGGCCTAAACCAAGAAATGGTTGTTCCAGACTTGCTTCGGTCACAAAGTGGAGGAGAAGGGTTGGTTTTGGGGAGGGAAGCGAAGAGAGTGTTGAGACCAGAATAGTTGATTCTGGAAGAGTAGTTGTTTTGTGACTTGTATCAGAAAGTGGGAAGCTAACAGATGGGAAATCTAGCAAACGTTTTCTGACTGTTGTATGCTCCTGACCAGAACTTGTTGTTCTGTGGAAATAGGTAATGCCTATTTATACAAGTCGAAGTGAAACATACTCTGGTCTCATTAAGAAACGGAAAATGGGTGAGTAAATGGGAGGAGGTGGTAACCGGTAACGCTTGGAATTGATGTTCCATAAAAGAAAGTGTTCACCATTACTCCCTGTATTTACTAACCCCCTCATCCTTATGACACTTTCTTATAACGGGCGTAGTGTACGCCACATGCTGTAAACCGCCAAACCAATACCCAATGAGCATCCCCCAGTTTGTGACATGCGTTGATGTCTCGAGTGTTTTCGTGGAAAACATGTAGCACGTTGTTGTTGTCTGGCAAGGTGAGCTTGGGAGACTTGTCGGCTCGGTGGCGACCTTCAACGGTCGAGATTTTGCATCTTAAGAGGAAAGGTAGCCGTTGATTATTGCAACCCTTCGTTTGGTAGCCAGTGGCATGAAAGCATGATCAGTATGGATTTAATATGGCCTAGTTTAGGCGCGTCCAAAAGTTAGGGCCAAAGGTTGCCATCCGTTAGCTGGTAACCTTGGAAGGATAAGATCTGCACCTTAGATGAAAAAGTGGCCATTGATTGTTGTAATTCTTCATTTTGGTAGCCGCATAGGGAAGGTCGGCATGGTATGGCGCGTCAAGGTGGTTGGCATACCATTGGCACATGTGGCATGACATTCCTTGGTGCGGTTTGGCGTGGAAAAAACTAGGGTTTTGGGGCAAAGGTTACCATGCGTTTTCTGGCGACCTAGGACGGCTAGGATTTGCATCAAGGATTGAAGGGTGCCGTTAATCGTAGCACGCCTTCGTTTTGGTAGCCGCATAGGGAAGGACGGCATGGTATGGCACGACAAGGTGATTGGCATTCCATTGCTACATGTGGCATGGCATGCGTTAGCGCCGTTTTGGCGTGACCAAAACTAGGGTTTTGGGCCAAAGGTTACCATGCATTGTCTGGCGACCTTGGACGTCTAGGATTTGCATCTAGGATTGAAGGGTGGTCGTTGATCATCGCACGCCGTCGTTTTGGTAGCCGCATAGGGAAGGCCGACATGGTATGGCGCGGCAAGGTGGTTTGCTTGCCATTGGCACATGTGGCATGGCATGCCTTGGTGCGGTTTGGCGTGGCCAAAACTAGGGTTTTGGGCCAAAGGTTACCATGCGTTGTCTGGCGACCTTGGACGGATAGGATTTGCAACTAGGATTGAAGGGTGGTCGTTGATCGTTGCACGCCTTCGTTTTGATAGCCGCATAGGGAAGGCCGGCATGGTATGGCGCGGCAAGGTGGTTGGCATGCCATTGGCACATGTGGTATGGCATGCCTTGGCGCGGTTTGGCGTGGCCAAAACTAGGGTTTTGGGCCAAAGGTTACCATGCGTTGTTTTGCGACCTTGGACGGATAGGATTTTCCTCCAGGATGGAAGGGTAGTCGTTGATCGTCGCACGCCTTCGTTTTGGTAGCCGCATGAGGAAGGACGGCATGGTGGGGCCAAGGCCAATGGTGCGGATGGCTTGGCTTAGTGGGTCCAAGGGTTTGGTACGGACGGCTTGGCATGTGGGGCCAAGGCAAGGTGCGGTTGGCTTAGCATGGTGGGGCCAAGGGTTTGGCATGCCATTAGCGCATGGTGCAGCTAGCATGGTTGGGGCCAAGAGTTTGGTATGGACGTCTTGGCATGGTGGGGCCAAGGCAAGGTGCAGTTGGATTGGCATGGTGGGGCCAAGGGTTTGGCATGCCATTGGCGCATGGTGTGGCTAGCATGGTTGGGGCCAAGGCAAGGCGCGGTTGGCTTGGCATGGTGGGGCCAAGGGTTTGGCATGCCATTGGCGCATGGTGCGGCTAGCATGGTTGGGGCCAAGGCAAGGTGTGGTTGGCATGGCATGGTGGGGCCAAGGGTTTGGCATGCCATTGGCGCATGGTGCGGCTAGCATGGTTGGAATGCCTTGGTGCGGTAGACGTGGCTGGCATGGTTTGCCATTGGCATAGTGATGTGGCTGGTATGGTTGGCATGCCTTGGCGCGGAGATGTGGCTGGCATGGTTTGCCATTGGCACAGTGGTGCGGCTGGCATGGTTGGTATGCCTTGGCGCGGAGATGTGGCTGGCATGGTTTGCCATTGGCACAGTGGTGTGGCTGGCATGGTTGGCATGCCTTCGCGCGGAGATGTGGCCGACATGGTTTTCCATTGGCACAGTGGTGCGGATGGAATGGTTTTCCATTGGCATAGTGGTGCGGCTGGCATGGTTTTCCATTGGCACAGTGGTGCGGCTGGCATGGTTGGCATGCCTTGGCGCGGTAGCATCAGAATTAGGGTTTGGCATAGATGATGTCGGTCAATGTAAAGGGTTCTGCCGTGGAACATGACACATAAAAAAAAGGTACCCTGGTAATTCTTATGTAGGCATGCTGATCGATTCAATAAATGTGCTAATGGTCATAGTGACGTCATGTCAGATGTGCGGTTTTATGATTTTAACCCTAAGCTAAAAACCACCATCAACAACAGTATATCAGACCTTGCTGATCGAAACTAAACCTAGGCGAACTAGGCAATTGATCTGCCATGGATTCGTAGGTGCAAAGTCCTACCCAAAATCAGAAAACAAGAAATAAATGAGGAGTCGCGGAAAGTAGGGACAACAAAGGGAGGCGTGGTCGCGCCATGGGCCAGCCGATCTGCCCTAGCAGGCGCCACCTGCGTATGTCCACGCCCCATGCTGCTTGTCATCCCCTCCTCTCTCCCATTGACCAATCAGGTCACTTTAAATGTTCCACACGCACTTAGAATGTGGCCAGGCTTTGCCGGCCCCATTCTTTCCATCGACCAATCAAGTCTCTTTAAATCCGCCACGTGCACCAGAGATGTGGCCACGCCCTATGTTTGGCCGACCCCATTTCCTATTGACCAATCAGGTCGCTCTAAACCCGCTACAGTATTAAAAGAGGAAAATTATACCGAATGGCCACAAATCCAATTAGCTTTCCATTCCACGCCAACATGCTAATGGCATGCCAAACGTGCCATGCCACGCTAATTGATAATCGGCGTGCCAAACGTGCCATGCCACGCCAATTGTTAATCGTCATGCCAAACGTGCCACTCCATGCAAACGTGCTAATTGGCATGCCAACATGCCACTCCGCCGCAGTAACATGCCAACGTGCCACAAACAGCGCAGCTACGTTCTAACCCACTTTTGTTCGTGGACAACGCCATAACAGACTCCAACCAGGGCATTCTTATCAGAAAACACGTTTTTGCTTTAGTGGCATTAGTCGAAACCCTAATTCTTGGTCACGGCCAAAAATTGCGCCACTTTGGCCCCACGATATGCCACGAGCCATGCGGGACCCATAAAACCCTAAAAATGGCACCGTGCTATGACCACCCACGACCATCCTTACGCCTGTGGACGTTCCCACATTATGGCCCTGCCATAATTCCTTGGCGCGTCCATGGAACCATCTGCATAAAAATGTCACCGTGCCGCGGCCACATGCTACACGCGCTAATTAGGGTTTTGGTACTCCAAACCCTAATTTAGATAAAGTTGTTACGCCAACCATGATAAATAATGTTACCTAGGGCTTTAAGTTTTATACGGCAACTGGAGCCAATGTTGCCGAGCCATATTTGGGTCTAACACCAATATGCCAAAATATAGCGGCCATGGCTACACCAAAGCGCTATTTGCGTCATTATGCTGCTGGCATACGCCAGCCGTGCCATTGTGTCACTGGCATGTGTTAATCATGCTACTATGCCACTGGCATGTGCCAATTACGCCACGAAGCCATTACAAGGTTTCAACGAGATGTAGCAACGGCCACCTTTTCTCATAAAATGCAATCATAGCCGTCCAACTTCACCAACGAATTAAACGGCCCATGATAAGTCTCAGGTTCACACGCCATTTTCCTGCGCAAGTTCCATGGCTTGACTTTCCACAACATGATCATCCTCTACCTAGATGGCGCATGATTGATCAGAATACTTGCACACAAGACACACTCAGCAATCTATTGCATATTTTCCAATAAAATACTCGAGACATCAAATATGTCACAAACGGGTGGATGCTCATCAGGGTATTGGTCTGGCGGTTTACGGCGTGTGGCGTGCAACACGCCCATTAAAGAAAGTGTCAGGAAAGCAGGCAGTTAGTGGTGGCAAGAAGTAGTGGGTGTAAACTAACCCGTTTCCTTCATAGTAGGGACGTGGTTTCTAGCATTTACACATTACACCACTTCTCAATCTCTCAATCACTCCCACTTCCTACGAGATCAGGGTGCATTCAATTATGACTTGTATTAATAGGTTTCTACCTATTTTCGACCAGACAACAAGAGTTTTTGGTTAACAACAACACAGTATCCAGAAAAAACGTCGAGAACTGATAGCTTACATTCTGCAAGCCAGTTCCATATTCTGATACAAGTCATAAAATAGCCACACCTTCATAATTAACCATTCTGGTCTCAACACCTTCTTCGCTTCCTTCCCTAAGACCAACCCTTCTCCTTCATTTTATGACCGAAGTAGGACTGGAACGACCATTTCTTGGTTTAGGCCAGGATTGTACAGATTGATCTCTCGAATCTAAAGTACTCCCGTGCAGTGCATTTTTTTAGTTCTAAATTCGTTTCTCATCAACACACCCAAATTTACCAAAACCGGCAGAAATAGTTTTTACCCTAAAACACATGGCTCTTAGGATAGTTTGTAAGAAATGAAAACTCAAGTATTTGTATACCAAGGTTGTTTGGACAACACGGAAATTCCAAAACTAAAAATATATATTCGCATTAAAGTACCTAATTTCGGTATTCCTATTTCCAATTAATTACCAAACCATATTTTCGAAAACTCCCTTAGAAAACTTCTATTATTTGTCTAGCATATTAACTAATATTATTTTCCAGAGGATATGCTTTAATTGATGGTAATTAGTATTATGAAAATCATAATTAAATTCTTTTCAATTTTTCGATATGGGATCACCTTGAGTATCAAGGAATATCTTTGAACAATTAATGATTAAAGTAATGTACATGTTCAAATATATCGACATCTAGAAGTTTCTCATCAAACCCTAATTCCAAACTTCACATAAAACATAAGGAGATATGTGAATATTGAAAATTCGGTTTTTCTCCTTGGGATCGGTTCTAGCATAACTCACAATATAAGTTATGATTGGTTATACCATGCTTCCCACACTAGGTTGTGAACGGTTACACCTTGCTTCCCATAGGTAGCTTGTGATCGTGTAAGAGCATAGCTCGGTTGAACCCACCAATCGTTGGTATGTCAAGTTTGGTTGTCATGTATTAGTATTAAAACTCATCTAGAGTCGCTTGATTAAATACGAGAGTCAACTTCGTTTAGGTTAGACTAGAAAGTCTAGGAATGTTGAGACAGACAAGTATTTATCCGAAGACCTGTAAATGAAGAAGTGAAGACTACAACGACAAAATCATACTTCCACTTGAGGCTAGTAATATTGACTTGATCTTGTTTCCATTTCTAACGTATCTTTCAAGTGGTGCTATATTAAAAACATAACATGCAAATCTCTATATATTGTACTATATAATATTCTAGTGGTGAGACTTGGTCATAATAGTATGATCAAAGTGTCAAGGAAAACATATTACAAAGTATAAACGCTTATCTTTTGGAACTTCATAAATACGACATCGACATAATGTGTTGTATATATTTATTTGATATGTGTGCATTATATAAGTATGATTTCATCCTAGAAAACTATGTATCTCTGCATGAGTTTAAGGAACTAGATGTATGAACTTGTTTTCATAATCGAAAGGGAAATCATGATTGGTCTTGTTATTCTTTGAATATCTTTTGGATGACCAATGGAAGATGAATATGGTAGAACCTATCTTAACTTTGTTGAGACTTGAGGTATAACGGTCATAGCCTATATAATATAGCTAGTTGTGATCGGTCATGAGCTACATTGAAAATCAAGGTAAAACCGATCACAATCTATATTGGAATGAAAGTTATAACCGGTCATAAGTTACTTTGGGAACTAAGGTATAACCGGTCACAACATGAATTGGGAAGTTAGTTGTAATCGAAAGTCGTCTCCTTTTTTGTTGGGGCTAACAACTGTGGATATTGGGATATATGCCGAAAGGTAGTCCTATCAGGAATTTCTTGGGAATTCTTAGAGATTGTTTCAGTTTCGTCAGCTACGATCTCCTCTTGGTAAGTAGAAGGTGGAACTACAGTATGCCCACTAGGCATGGCTATCTTATTGTCTATCGTTTTATGCTCCTAAGTGTTGTTATCGAATTCACATGGTTTGATGATTTCTCACCAGCTAAAGATATTTGATGAACTCCTCCAGGATTGGATTGTGGTTGACTATGAAACTTGCCTTTATTTCTCTCAAAGACTCAGCAATTAGACCAACCCGGTTCTTTAACTCGGAAATAGCCTACGAGTTAGCCTGGACCATCTTTTTATTTTCATCTAAACCTTGTGCAATCGATTGCTGAAACTCTTTAGTGTTTCGAGTTAGCAAGGAAAAAGGATCTTCTAAACTCATGATCTTCTTATCTGAAGGGATCTGAAACTGTGTTGGTTCTAAATGATTCTTAGTATAGCCAAAACCTGAGGAAATAACCTGAGAGTTACTAGACTGACCTTGAATCTGACCGTTAGACCATGAAAGGTTGGAATGTTCCTCCATCCATGGTTAAAGGTTTATGAATATGGGTCAAACTTCTGATAATTCTCAAACCTAGTGCTATTATAAAGCATGGGCTTGCTCTTCAGTAGTCTGTCCTTCCCAAAAAGGCTCTACTCTACCATTAATTTGACTCAATTCTAAAACTTCTATCATTTTTTCTATAGAAGCTATTTTAGCATCATATTCAAAGTTCCCTCTACCCTATTAATATTTCCTCTACTTAGAAGAATTATTTTCTGGGAATCCCTACCTCTTTCCCATTCCTGGGCCTTTTCAGCGATTTCATTCAAAAATGTCATCGCCTGATCGACAATTTTATTTTCAAACCCACCTGTGCACGGAGACTCAACCATGGTTGTTATCGAATAATTTAAAACCTCATAGATGATCTGGACTAGCCTAAACTTCTCTAAACCGTGATGAGGACATTGAGCTAATAAATCATTGAACCTTTCCAAATACCTATATAGAGATTCTTTCTCTTGTTGAGAAAAAATACAGATCTGCGTCCTAATAAACGATGTTTTGTGCTTAAGGAAAAACTTCTGAAAAAAGGAAGATATAAGTTGTTCATATGTTTCAATCGACTCAAAAGGAAAACTATATAGCCAAGATTTGGCTTTATCTCTAAGGAAAAAAGCGAATAACCTAAGTTCAATGCATCATCATTCATGTTTTTAATTATTAGAGAACTATAAATTTCTTCGAATTCCCTAATATGAAAATATGGGTTTTCATTTTCTTACCCTAAAAATACTGGGAGCATCTTTATGGTCCTAGGTTTCAGTTCATAGTCTGCTTCAGTCGCATCCAACTTGATACAAAATGGACGAGAGGTCCTAGTTGGGTTCAATAAAGCTTTTAAGGTTACCATTTCTGACACTACCAAAGGACTAGGAGTACTTTCCTCATTAGTTTCAAGTTTCCAAAGCTGAAGTTTC